>NC_140594.1:714839938-715228714 GCF_964204655.1 Triturus cristatus | reverse complement strand
ACATGAACTGAAGGAACGGTTGGTGGACCTGGGCCATAGGGATGGTGAAGTTTGCATCTTTTAGGTCTAATTTGACTAGCCAGTCCCCTTCTAATAATAAATCTCTCAGGAGATGGATGCCTTCCATCTTGAAGTGTCTGTAAACAAGATATTTGTTGAGATCCCTTAAGTTTATGACAGGTCTCCAGCCATTGTCTTTTTCTCGACAAGGAAGAGTGTACTTGTAAATCTTAACTTCTCCAGTGGGGCTTCTATTATTGCTCCTTTCTGAAGCATAGAGGATATGTCCTCCTCTATTATTTTTTGTTGATCTAGAGTGAGAGGGATGTCTCTCGGGAAAGAAGTTTGAGTGGGAATTTCTATGAAATCTATCATAAATCCCTTTACAGTGTTTAGTACTGATGGGTCTTAAGTAATTAATTTCCAATTCTGATAAAAGAATTTGAGTCTGCCTCCCACCTATGGGGAAAAAGAAGGGGAAGGGAGAAGATTTAGTGTACATACTTTGAGAGTTGCTGTTGTTGGAGGTTCCTCATGATCTGAAGCCTCTGGAGCGTGCGCTTCTTCCTCTTTGGGGGTAAAATTGGGGGGGGGGATTAGAAGGTTGGTAACCCCTCCGTAGCCTCGGAATCTTGAGTAGGGCCTATGGTTGAAGTGGCCGGAAGAGAGTCCCCTTCTTCCGGCCCTGCCAAAAAGGTTAGGGTTGAAAACTCGCTTCAAATTCTGTTGGGCCTTATCCAAGGCCATGATGGTTGAGACATATTTTCCGAATTATTTAATTAGGTCTTCGCCAAAAAGTAATCCTTTGGGGTTCAGAGATGGTTCTTTGTCCGCCATGTCGCTCAGCTTAGGGCTAATTTTAGTCAGAACCACTCTTCTCCTTTCGGAGTTGAGACTGGCATTGGCGTTGCCCAGTAAAATTAAGGCTCTTTGGCTCCATCCCCTAATGAGTTCCATATCCATTAATGTGGCTCTCCTTGGCAGTATCAATGATCCTGGCTAGAGGACCCAAGATTTCAAGAAGGCGATCTTGGCACCCCTTGAGGGATCTCTCCATCCCTTTTCTCTGGTCCCTGCCAAGCTTAAAGAGGTATTTGATTAGCTCCGGATCAAGGTTGGGAGTTTGGCAGGTCTTGTCCTGTATGGAGGGTCTTGAGCATTCCGCTCAGAGTAAGTTGCGTGTGTCATTTTCCAGCGGGTTTCTAAGCCTTTTTTAATGAATTTGCCCACATCATCTTGAGGGCACCATTCCGAGCTTCTAGGGTGCTTTATATTGAGAGGGGAGAAAATTTTCTCGCCTAGAGGGTTGAGAATGTTGTCTTTTAACGAGGAAGGGAGATCGTCCTCAGACGGTTGAGTGTAAAACTCTTGGTCATCCTCATCTAAATCTAGAACATATTCGTCAAAAATGTCAGAGGTGTCGTCCTCTTGAAAGTCATTGTCTCCCATATTGTTTTGAGTATGCTGAGCACTTAGATGTTTTGTGCCGCTGAGGACACCCAAAGGATCTGAGGTGCGGTGACCTCCGTTGATAGTTGAGGTGCTAGGACCTCCCATAGTGCTCTTGGGGTTTGGTTGCACGATATTTTTATTCTTTTTTAGTCTCTTCCCCCCTTATTTCGGTGCGATCGTCAGAGGTCAGGGAACACTGGTTCTCTGTAGTATCGTCCTCTTCGGCGGAGAGGGACCTCTTTGAAGCCATGACTTTAGTTAGAGTTTCTAGCATGCATGATCTCATCTCTTTCTGGATTATTCTCTTGAAGGCTTCATTATCCATGTTAGGGATGGGGGCGCTAGCGTCATCAGACTCTATATCAGACATGGTACTTAATTAAATGGCTTAGGAACAAGGTATTGTAAAAGATTAGAAACCCCTTTTTTGTGTGCAAGTTGTTAAGATAGCACGGCTATTTGACAGTCAGAAGGGAGAATTCAAGGCTGTCTTGTCCAATTGAGGAGTAAACAGGGCTATCTTGTTCAGATTAGAGATAAATGCAAAAATGTTTTAGCAGAGGGGCATTGTACATGAAGAATAATGTTTAAATGTATTTCAGCGTGTAAAGTAGTCCACCGGCAGCTGATCGGGAAGCTAGAGCAACTGTCAGTATGCTCGTGAGCCTGATCAGCTGTAGCCCGTTGCTAGGAGGCAGAGGAGGCAAGCCTCGATATGCGGGGGATTCGAGGAAAGTACCTTGGCAACAGGACGACGCGACGTCCGCGTTGCCAGGGTAATTTCCACTAATGGAGGCTTCGTAAGCTCTGAGAGTGGAGAAAGGATAGAGTGAGCAGAGAGGGCGCGTTTTGGTGTGAAAGAAACGGAAATGGGATGGGTGAGAGGCGCCTATAGCCGGCAGAGCTCTCCCACGTTAATAAAACAGGAGCGGGCTTCGCCGATAAGGTGAGCGCCAATTGCATAAAAAATGTCAAAAATACTGAAGAGGGTTGTAAAAGTACCGCGATTATATGGCGGTTGCGGTGAGGGTGACCGAAGCGATGGAAAGCGCAGAGGAGTGGGAATGAAGGAGTGATCTCGATAAATTGGAGATCGGGATGACAAAGGGACGAGAGGGAAGGGAGGAATTGCTCCCAAAACAATAGTAAACCGATAAAGGGTAGTAGGAGAAAGGCAGTAAGTTAATAGTAGAAGGTTAGCAAATAGTAAAGTAAAGCAACTTATCTTCTTGGAGCCGCATTTAAAAGAGGCAGATTGTTATGGGCTCATGCCTTTTTGTATCTTCTTAATGTTCTGTTCTAGAACCTTCTCACTTTATGATGTATGCGGCTGCTTGGACTGCATTAAAAGAAATATGCATAATGGTAGCCTTTCGGTCTTGTAATGAAATCTTACAGTGCACAGACGAAAATGTGTGGAAATTGAATCACCTACTGTAATGATTTGATCATATTAAAGTATTTGTTTCCAACAGACTTCAGAAACAACAAAAAATGTGCTTCATTTGTGTTCCTAATTCTTATATATTCTGAAATACTTACACAGTTCATTTAAATGTTGTTGTATGCTAGAAAAAAACTCTTTCCTACCCCCAGTATCCAGCATGATTGTTACATGAATAGTCTAACTTTGAAGTCAGAGAAAGAAAAGTAAACAAGCATCCTCGGAAGACAGCACCTGACACTGGACCTCAGTCTTTAAATGCAAAGCAAATGTGATGAGATAAGAACAGGATTTACAGGCCTGCTTACAGAAAGAGAGCACTCTGCAAGATACTGTAAATAAGGAAAGGTTATGAACTCAAACTGGACAGCCTAAAACAAATAAAGCCAGCAATAGGAATGGAAGAAAGCGTGAGTTACAAACCACAAAGCCATTGCAAGCAACTGGCAGAATGCATTCCTAGCTCAACTTTCTGAATGTCCCCAAGCTGTCTTTAGTAAACCAGACAGCTGTGCTGTTTGGAAGGCTGTAACCTAAAACGGATTTCTTTAGCCACAGCAATGCACTTTGGGGCTGGGGCAGATGATGGGTTTAGATGAACCCCAGGAAAAAAACAAAATAGACGAATTGGGAGCAAACACGAGTGGTCTTACAATACAAAGCACACATATTTGGATCAAAAGAAAAATGAAACTGCAATGGTTGTGGGGTCTGTTTTAGGAAAAGCAGACAGGCTGGTTTCTAGAATTTTGTCAGTACAGCACCAATCTGCAACCACACCTGTAATGCTGCATGAACTAGAGGGGCCAATAGAACTTCTGAACTTTTGCAGAATCTTCTGGGGCTGCATCAAGGGAATGCAGCAGCACGTAAAATCAACACGCTAACATCCAAGCAATATGGGAAAGGTGACTCTTCCCTGAGCACCTTGCTAGCAGTCTTGAATTCTGCAAAATACCACAAATTGGTGTTCAAGGCAGCTGTGTGTACCAAAGCAGTGCTGCCTGGTACTTCTGAACCCCTCTTGTTCTCGGGCTTCTGCATTTGTCTTTGTGACAGTTATCAATTGATTCTGAAGGGTGACTGAGTGCTCAATAATTCACTTTGTAGCTCACTTCAAGATGTTGATCCACAAATACAAAGCCCTGCACAACCAAGGAACGGCATACATCAACCACTGCATGAACCTCCAACTCTCCAGACATCTGTGCTCTGCCTTCCTTTCCCCCTATCACACCCCTCACATCCATTGAAGCTTTAAAAGAAGAAGTTCCTTCTCCTTCCTCACGGCTAAGTCCTGGAAAGACCTTCCACTTCACCTCAGACCTCATCCTCTCTACTGGAATACAGCAAAGGATTCAAGATGAAGCTGTTTGACTTTGCCTTACCTCTGCAGCCGGCTTCTTACGCCTGCAAACCCTCACGGGTGATTAGCAGCGCCATACAAGTCTGGTTTGATTGATTGAATAAGCTTGCTGGCGCAATTGAGAGTGATATGCAAAGTTTACAAATAAATCTCCAAGGCTTTTAAGTGACCCAGGAGGGACTGATATTTTTTATTGAGGATTCCGGTTATGGCTGTGGGTGTTCTCGCCTTGGATGGAGTTGGGGGATCAGATTCTGACCCATATTGATAAGGTAGTGCCTGCCCAGGTGCAGAGAAATTCCTACTCCATTATTGCTGATTGACCTTCGGGCCAAGTTTATTGCTTAGTGGATTTCTAAATAGATTTGAAGTTAAACTTTGTGTAGAGGCCTATTGTTGTGACTGATCTTCCTGCGCAACTGGCATTCTTTATTTCATGTTTCCCTCTGTCTGGGTAAATTTTTTTACTAAGAGACTTCTTCCATCAACACATTTGTAACCACTCCATGATAGAAAAGCATGATAGGCTATCTGATATGGTCTATTGGCCAACATTTTCATTTCGAAAGACAACACCACCAAGGAGGGATTTGTCATTAGAATAGAAAAAGGCAGCGTCCTTTACAAACTGCATTTTCTTCCTGTGCCTAGGAGGCTTGTTTCATCTTTTCCTGTCCAAGACCTAGGTAGTGTATGTGGTGGGAACGGGCAGGAAAAACACTTGTTAAAAAGGCATCAAAATGGCACCCTAAATTGGTTGTCCACCTCAGACACCATTCTTAGTGGATCTGGTGTACTGGAGAAAATGTTTTTGGGAGCAGAGACATTGACCTCTCTGCCTTTGGAAAACTAGCGCCTATAAAAGTGCCTATAAATGATTCAGGAGACCCAAGGATTGGGCAGATGACCCGTTGTTACAAAAACCTTACTTGCAGCCCTTAGTTTTATTTTTCTTTAAGACTTCTAGATCATCTGCTCGTTGCTCCTGTCCTCATCTGGGTTTTATATTGGTACAATTTGTGCTGCCCTCATCCTTTCCTCTATGGTCTTTTGGGGATGGCATTAGACTGGGTTAATGTTAAGCATTTGAGAGATCTCGCGACTGCCTGTCTGCTGGTACAGTTCTGACAACTTTCCTGTTTTAATATCTACAGAATCAAATACAAGATCAATGCATGTAGAAATATGTGCCCCATCAGTGGTTTGTCTTTCACAACAGCCAGTTCTTCTACTGTCCCTACAAATGTGGCACAGGACTGTAAAAGACATTGCTCTGTAAATATACACTTATTGGAAAGAAGAGATATTGATGGGTAGGCACAGTGTGAGTTGGCTTCCTGTTTTTTGTTGTATGAGGTAATTCATCAATAAAATAAAGGAAAATTACCCACTATAAAGAAATAACAAAGTTCTTAAGGTAGAAATTGAAATGGGGATGCTTTCACTTGTTTTAAATCTACTTAACGGACATTTTTAGCTGTCTCACCAGTCTCATGTTTCCCAAAATAATCACTGTAGGTAGGCTTTTATTCGTCATCCATTGGCCTGTTCAGTTCTCATTCACAATTTGCATCTGCCCCCAACAGCATAGGGCAGTGGGTCAGCATACTTCAGCCATTGGCTCTCTACACTGTATGTGACAGCATTTGCTTGTACACATGCATATCTGCCTAAAAAGTAGTCTACTAGAGTTCCAGGGCTTGGTAGCACAATTTCTTCTTTCTGTTTTTGTGATGGTTCTATTTATTTGCAAACATTGACGCCACTTTTAGGCAGCAGCATTTTTATTTTTTATTACTTGCACACTTTTAATGCTTGTTACATATGTTTGCAAATAAAGCAGGTGCAGGCTTGCCAAGGCTAGGCCTACTGGTCTTGAAATTGCTTGTTTTGTACGTTTTACCTGCTCGTCTCATCCCTTATGTCTCAGTTCTATTCAAGGTCAAGCACACAATGGTGTTTTGTTTAGAAGAGTATCTGACGTGTCTGGGCATTGGCAGCAAAGACCGCAAAGCATTGTGTCCCTGTAAAGAAGTGATTAAGCTTTCTCTATGCAGCTTCCCATAGCTGCTTTTCGTTCCCCTCCCCCAACCCTCTCCAGCTTGTCTGATCTTGTGTGAGCTATCCCATTGATGCGCGAAAGGAGAATCGTGCTCATACAAAAAGAGGAAGGATGTGACTAAAGTCTGTACATGCCAACATGGATAGATATATATATTCACTGAAAAAAACCAAAGGTTACAGGGACGTTCTAGTTAGGTTGACGTTGTAGCCACACAAAACCATAGTCAACAGTTATAGTTATACTTATAGTTAAACTTATGTTAAGAAACTATAAGTCATGGTCTAAAGTTACTTAACACATTTTACAGAGACAGGGGAACCCAGGAACTTAGAAAGTGACTTGGGGTACAAGCAATTATAAATGAATAGTGGTCCCTTTCAAATCGAATCATACAATGCAATAATCATGTTTTTGAAATCCAAATGCAAACTATAAGTTTATTAAATCAAAAAATAAGAGTCATGAAAGTGAGACAATATACAACAAGAAAGGAAGTCAATAGAACTTCAGAACTCATGTGGCTAAAGTACAGACAATAGTTAAGCCACAAATACATAGTACCTTGGCTCATATCTAAAAAGTAAACAGGTTGAAGTCAAGGTACTCAAGTCCGCAACCTTTCGATCTCTAATACAATAGAGGGATCATCATCAGGACACAACAGGTAAAATCACTGCTTGTTTTTTTTTTTTTTTTTGTCCTCCTGTGCTGCTTTCCACCCGTTCTATCTACGTAGCGCCCAAGGGTGTAGATTATCTTATGTTTAAGGAGTCCTGCTAAACAGAAAGCTGGAGAAAAGAGGGTACAAGATCCTCACTCCAACTTTCCACCGCAAAATTCTCCAAAAGATAAAAAGCAACTTAATCATAGGACTGGAAGTTTCCATCAATACAATACTTCACAGCTGAGAAGAACCTCCCCCAACCCATCACCCATAATGATCAAAAAATAACAGCCAGAATCTGTGCTTCTTTTTCAGGGGAACTACCATGTCCAATTTACCAATGTCTCTCATAGCTCTGATCCACGTCAGATCTGTAGGGGAGTCAGGAGAAACCCAAAGTTTACAGATTTCCCTGCGGGCCAACAATATAGCATAAAACACCAATCACTGCTTGTTGCAGAAGAGATAAATTATGCCAAGGAGCGCCTTAATGAGTTTCCAAAGAGACCTAGATATAAAATGGAAATCCCCGACAATCCACGATAGCAGGTGGGGGTAACCAAATTCCAGATCGGAGGGATGTGGTCGCTTGTGAATGATAGCGGTAACAAGACCAAAGCCTGAAAGTTGTAACAAAATAGTGACGCAGATGAAACAATTTCCAAGACTCAGAGGAGCGGGAAATAACCCATGAATATCTCCCACCAAGCGTCGGTGCAATTAATGATAGTGCATGGGAAGAAACAAATACAAATAGGGTCTGAGGGAAAATATTTAGAGACCTTCAAGGATTCCTAATCCCCCTTTCCAAATATTCAGATACAAAAAGAAATCCGAGGTCTACATCGCAACCCTTGATGCAATTCAAGAAAGTTGCCACTTAGCAATTGCTCCAACAGTTAATTTAAGAAGTAAGCATGTAGAATATCAGATACAAAAAGTGAAGACAAAAAGAGGTAAGAGAAAAAGGAACTTGATCTAAGGATAATCAGCATCCCATCATTACACTCTGAAAGTGCCCAGTGTCATCATCTGGGGTACCAAACAACTCTTCTCAACAACCTCTTATGACATCGAGGTGATATGAATGAGTTGTATCCTCTTACCAAGCATACATCAAAGAAAAGAGGAAAAAGTATTTAGTGTGCAGTGCAAAATTTCTGGGAATTTTTTTAAGTGTTTTTTAAAGTGTTTTTAAAATAGAATAAGCAAATGACGAACACCAAGTATATAATTCTGGTTTGTGTCTCATCAATCGCGTTCCTATCTAAAAGCAGTGTATGAAAGGGAAAAAAACAAAAAAGAAGCAGTTGAAGACGTTTACTGCTCCTATGTACTGGTCGACATGTTTCAGCCTTCGGGAAGACTATCCCTGGCTTTCTTCAGGACCTCATAATCAAAGCTTCTAGTCGTAGGCTTCGCAAAGAAAAATGGGTTATTACTATACCCTTATAGCTGTTTCCAATTCCTCATTGTGATTATTGATATATTGTGACATCAGTAAACATTGAGGAAAAAACCCCACCTCACTTGGCACCAGCTCAAGTCAAGAAAGAGGCCCCGCTCTGTCCGTCGGTACCTCCGGCAGGGACTCGCGCTATGCTCAACATACGGCAGAGGACCATGCTATTAGTTCTTTGTTGTTTTGATGTGAAATGTTGAGTTCTGGGATAATGTTTGGTACTAGGCACACCCATTACAGAGGGATAGTAATATGACACGTGAAGGAGGGTAATTGTCCTGACTAGAACCCCTGTGCTGAGGAATCAAGGGAGTATACATCGATATAGAAAGTACCCAATTATATGCACGGACGATCCACACAAGCCCTTCATTAAACAAGCACATGCAATATGGGTCGAAGTTATTTGCATCCCAGTGGCACTTTAGCCAGCAATTTTCATTGGAACAACCAAATTTTAATACTGTGGTCGTCTGCCTTATGTTGAGCACCGGAATAATGGACGCTACAAGACATGCCCATTATAGAGGAATTTTAATACCATGACACGGAGAGGAGGGTAATTGTCCAGACATGTACCCTTGTGGTAAAGGATCAAAGGAGTAACATTAATATAGATTGTACCCAGTTATATGCACGGACAGTCCATATGCCCCCTTCAATAAACACATGAAATACGGATCGAGGTAATTTCTGTCCTGGTGGCACTTAGCCAGCAACTCAAATTAGACCGACCAATGATCAATACTGGTGCTAGGCCTTGAATGTGCCATCTAGTAGAGGATGACACTCACTAGTGATTACATGGACTTGTGCAGCCTCCTGACCAATGTGGATATTAATTGTACCATTTGTTTTTAACGTTTTGTATTTGTTTTTACTACAACTCCCACAATGCCTCATAATGGGCTATGTGGACAGCCTGTATGTGAAGTCGAAACTGAAATAGGACTTACGAAACCGTGAACAAGACTTGAGTCGAAACGCGTCAGTGGTGGTGTATGTGGCAGTATTTGTACTTGAGAATAAACTGAACTGTGAAAACTTTCCTGGAATGCGGCATTCCTTCATATCTTGATGGTCGATTGCTGTTCGTAGTGTGGTCCATCCCCGACGCCAGCACCAGCTGCAAAACACTTACACTGCGGTTGGACTGAAGTTGTGGTGGAAAACATATATATATATATATATATCATGAATTAACATATTTAAAACTTACATGAGAGCTGCTAGTCTCACTGGTGTCAACAGCAAGCACGTAGCTCACCAAGACATTTTGCTTGCATTGTTTTTTGGGAACTCTCAATGGAGGTAGTTAGTGTTAGACTAAACCACCTCATAAGTGTGAGAATATTTCCCAAGGTGAGCACTTAGGGCAACTGTAACTGGTGAATTAAATGAATATTAGCAAATCAATTAAATCGAGTTCTACAGCTGTCTTGTAAACTAAATCATGTGTAGTGCTAGCCCACAACTCTGACAGGATATACTGACGAACAATGTGTGGTTGAGCATAGGAACACTTCTCTTCACCTTTATTGCAAGTGTAGTTTATCATGGAGCGTGTGTTGGAAGATCTGTCTAGGGTTCGATAAACTTGATGTCTGTGGTCCATGGGTGAATGGCACTTGAACACTCATGTCCTGGAGCACATTGTGATCCCACTGACCAAGTGTAGGTTCTAAAAAGCTCCCACTCGGACCTCAGCAGGGTCACTCGACTTCTGAGAATAGGCTTGCAATATCTTTCTGCGCTGACATTTCTAGCTCAAAAGGAGTCCTCTACACCAATAAGTCGGTAGATCTTTGAAATCCACTGCTATTGACTATATGACATAGTTCCTCTCCGAGTTTCTCTAGTATGCAGCAGTGGCGTACCCCAACATTTTGAACTGATGCAACACCAAGGCTGGGATCGCACGGCACCCGCAGTGCATACATCTAAAACCTTTCCGAAGAGGTTGGCAACATTGCATCTAGATTGGGCATACATTACCAAGGAGCTGCCCTAAATCACACATAATAGAACACAGCTCCTTCTCAATCCTTGGAATACCAAAGAATCCAATTAAGTGCCAGCACTCTGTATGTAGCCCCTAACCTTTATTTTGCTTCCTTTTCAAAGTTTCCAGGCTCCATCTTGAATCCAGTCCTGCTTCGAATTTTCTCTTCAGCACCATCAGCAGGCCCTTGAAGTCAGTGTTACTAAATTGTGAAACACTGCTTTGTTTTCACAGGCATAACATTGAAAAAAGATCATGCATAATTTGCAGCGCTTGTAGTGAGTGTATATACACAATACCCCTATTGTGAGCTTGCCTGGAGAAAGGGAGTGTCAAAATGCGAGAGAGCAACAGTAGGTGGGAGTGAAGGATTTGAACGAGAGAAGAACAAGTGTAAGAAGGTGACAGTGGGTGAGAAGTGCAAGTAAGGCATTTCCAAAATAAAGGAGGCATTGAGAGAAGGAAGGCTAGATATGTATTTGTGCGAGCACTAGTGCTTCAGTGAGAGGACTGTTTAAGAGTGCTTGTGAGTGAAAATTGGATGGTAAAAGTAGTGTGTATGGAACGGAAGGGCAAATTTCAAAGAGAAGGATGTGCAAAAAAATGAGCATAGAAAATATCCGAGCTCTCAATTCTCCCAGGTCCATTCATGAATAGCTCATGCAGTCCGGGTTTTCGATTTGTATTCTGGGACTTGTAGGCTTGTTTTATCCCGTTATCAAATGTATTCTACAAGTCCCAGAATGTTGAGCACAAAGTAGTGGGTCAGTTTTTCATGCATGGAGCACGGAATCTTGAGAGCTTCGAGATTTGTGAGAAGAAGTTAAAAGACAAAGTTGCGAGAGAGGATTATCGGATGAACACCCGGAAGAGAGCTGGGTCTGTGTTTATTGACATAGAGGACGGTGAGAAAGAGGGAGACTGAGAAGGGTGTCAGTGTGGAGAGAAAAGGAGTGTGGTAATGAAAAGGATGAGGTAGGAGGGTGAAACAGAAGTGTATGTAAGACTAAGGGATGTGAGGGTTTAGGACAATATGTGAGGAACACTGAAAAAAGATTATAAGAGGGGTTTTGATCTACAAGACACTGAGACACAGGAGGCAGGGGCAGTTTTGGGGTAGAGAATACTAAGTGTGGATGTGTCAGCTGCTACCAGCATGGGATGTTATGCATTAGCAAATGGGGCGCCATTGCTAGAGGGGCTCGTACAGATAGATAGTTGTGCCATCACCTCAAGTGGCAAAAATCCTTAAACTGGCTTGAGGTGGTGAAGTGGGAAATAGAAGTAGGAGATGGGAAGAAGTAACAGAGGAGCTGGGTGAATGATAGAGGGGGGTAAGAGTGGCAACATGAGAAGAGCATACAATTATATCTGTGTAGAGGGGTTGTTTGGGAGAGTAGAGGCTGTGGGGTGAAGGAGAGGAAAGGAAGCGAAGGTAAGAGAAGATGGTAAACATACAGCGATCTGTGTGTACATTATATGCCTTTCAAACCTTAATTGTATGTGTTCTGTTAACCATGGGATCTTGCACTTCTACTCCGGAGGTGCTTAATCTGGTTTGAAGGGAAGGGAAGCTTGCTCTACAGCTGCCTTCTTGGTGAGCGGGAAGCCTGTTTTGATGGTGCCAGGCTTCCCAGTCCCTTATTAATCGGATCTCCTTGTTGGTTAAAAGATAGGATATGCGACTTACAAGGATTATTGTATACCCATGAGGAATTTAAGGACTTTCAAAATAAGATTCTTTGTATATATTTTGTTTTATTTAGTAAAGACGTGTATATATTGTAACTATTCACATTGTCACTTATTGCACTAAGTCACTCCATTCACTTTGTCACTGCGTCGTTTTTCCAAGTATTGTATATACAGCCTTTCTTTTTTCTTTTTCCTTTGATTTTGCTTATTCTTGAAAGAATAGATACTTAACTTAAATATAAAGAATACATTTCTGTATCTAAATTGCATATCCTTGATTGATATTGATTATTTAATTGATTTGTATATGCTGTGAGTTTTGATTTATCGTTAACGAAATTATTTGTTTCCCTATGGAACCATTGTTTATATTATGTACATCTTCATCAAGGAAGCAAATCTTTTGCTGCTGCTTCCCGGAAATGAATGTTATTGCGGCACATTTGGTGTGGAAGACAGGTTTAGAAACAGCAAGCCTACCGGACAGAAATGCATTGGGCAGTGATGCCCTGGAGCTGGATGATGATGAGTTTGAGCATTTGATGCATGAGAGGAGAATTCCAAGGGAAAAGTGAATGTAGTCGTTGAGCGGCACAAGTTTCCTGCAGCGAGAGAGCAGAGACTAGCTTCTGAATGTGAACAAATAATAAAACCCCAGCTGATTGATAGGCAAAGCAATCAAAAGAATTGAAGGACAATTATTAAGTGTTAAAGGACCTTCACTGGGACAAGGGCTCATAGACAGCTAAGAGAAGGGAGAACATCACAAGGTATGCTGTGAGGTTGAAATGCCAGGAGGAAAATAGGGATGAGAGTATTGATAAGAAGATCTTTGAGAACATTGAAGTAGTGAAGCTGTGCAGAAGAGAAATTATTCAAAAAGGCCACAATATCAGTGACAGGATGTTGTAATGCAGATCTTATGCTTAGAGACAGAAGAACTCCGAGTAGGGTAAATTTGTTGCAGTGAACAGAGAAAGTTAAGAAGGATACTGAATCCTAGTTACCCTGACCATTTTTTAAAATTCTTTTTATTGTAATTTGCAACATTTCAAACCATTTTGCTGTATAAATCCATACACAACATTTGTGTTTGTAACCAAGTGCATCGTATCCGTGGGCATATATAACGTAGCCAGTTTCCATGAAAAGCTTACATTTTAATTTATCCATTAACTGCCTCACAGTGGAATCCGCACGCTATCGTTCCTTCGTGAAAGGATCGTCTTTATTTTGACCCGGTCTAATTGTGTAGAAATTGTCCCACCAAGGACCCCATATCTTTCTGTGTATTTTGGGGCATCCCCTAGATTTATAAACTGACTCCTCTGCAGTTGAACAATAATTGACTGTCTGAACCACTCAGTTGGAGCAGTTTTATTGACACGTTGTAATTATATGAAGGGGTGGAAGGGAGAATCAGTGAGGAGTTGGGGTGTCTGAAAGGCTTTTCTCACCGCTTTTATGTTGAAGAGTTGAATTACACCCTGTGTACATAAAGTTAGGAATACGCCATTAGCCTTGAGAGGAGCTCACTATAGGATGAATTCGACCAGTTGTGTAAGCATGATATTATAGAACCTCTAGAGACATCTGATTGGTTAAGTCCTGTGGGCCTGATGAGGAAACCAAATGGCAACATTAAAATGTCCATCAATGTGAGAGTTCTGACAACAGTAGCAGAAGCGAGGGGTTTACACCCATCTAGACCTGTTGAATGCCTATAAGATAACATTACACCCTCAATCTAAACACCTCACATCTTTTATTACACCAGAAAATATGTGTAGGTTTTGGAGGATGTCAGTTGTGGTTTAGCACATGATGCAAAAGTTATTTGATACAGATAAACACTCCTGTTTTTCCAGCAAGATGTTTCAATACAGGGGAAAAAACTTAAGGATTATGATATGGTGTTGAGGAAGCTTGTGGTCATCTTAATGGTGGCATGTTTGATGGTGGATGTCATCTAGTGTAAATTGCAGTCAGTGAGGTAGAATAGTCTGGCCGCTTGATGTAGAGCATCGGTACCAAAACGAGGCTCAGATTTGGAAAGGCCATTGAAGGTCTGTCACCTTAGAACAATGAGCAGTTGCGCTCATGCATAGGAATGCGTAGTAATATGTGAAATTTTTTGATTGCTTTTGGGTTAAGACTACTACCGTGAGAGAATTAAAGAAACAATTATGAGGTTTAAGTGGACTGAAGGGTGCGGAATGCCACCAAGGCAATTAAAAAATGTACTGCCCAATCAGTAGTACTTAAGCCTTAAGATGCTATGAGTAGGAGCTTTTGTGATGGAGGAAAAGGGACGTAGAGAAAGAGTTGTAACATTTCCACCTTACAATTCCAAGGTTGCTTTGTGCAAATGTCCTGTGAGCGAGAAGGAGACATTTACATATTGGTAGGTGATTAGGCATTTCAAAAATGTTTGTTTTGGGTTTATGAATTTCAAGTACAAACAGATCACAAACTATTGTTGGATATTTTTACTGCCAGTTGTATCAGCTAGGCTACTCCACATCTGGCAGAAACAGTCTATTACCTACCTACAGGTGCTGACATTTAGCACAAAGTATGGGACTTAATGCTGTGATGTAAATGCAGATTGCTTGCTGTGATTGCCTTTGAAAGGCGACTGCAAATGAGGAAGATTGTTTGGTGGCCAATGTGGAGATAAGCTGCAGTGGTGACGAGAAATTGAAGGTTAACCTGGGGAGGTCACAGTGGCCGTGAGTGTTTAGGAGACAGTTTTCCTAAAGCAGGTGACAACAGGTTGTTGAACTGCTATAAGTCAGTGGTAAATGATGTTCCGTACAGAACTGACAAGCTGGTGGTGTCTACTGCTTGAGGAAGAGGGTGATGGTTCTTTTGCATGCGGGGGATAGAAAAGGAAGGCAAGATATGATTTCTGGTGACCAGGCATATATCGCCTTACTGAAAGATTTATCACAGATTGTATGTCATGCACTACGAGTGACAGATCTCATAGGACTCCAAGTGAATTTCTGTGCATGGAGTGGCTAAACGGAGAAGATGTGCTCTTGTGATGTTTGATTATTACTTGAGATGGCGAGAAGTCAGATGTGTGAGTGGCATCACAATTGAGGTAGTAATAGACTTGGTGGGGAAAACTTTGTCCAGAAAAATTATCTGGAGTGTGTGGTGATGGTCAGCATTTTATGATTGAGGGAGCACTTACAGTGCTGCATTTTGTGTAAAGCCACGGTCTTTCTGCTTCCTACTAAAACACTCTACAGTGTGGGGTTGCATCCCTCACTTTCCCTGTGTCTTTGCACAAACTGCAACACTGTTAGTACCCCCTCAATGATGAATTAAACCCACACATGTCTTAGATCACCAAAATGTGTGGGAAGCTGGACCCTTTGATGAACCTCGCCCCCGTGAGGGTGGGTGAGAGCTCGGCTTTTTTAAAGAAAAAACACTGAGGTGGTGGTTTGTTGCTTGCGTTAAGATAATGGGTATTACCCCAAACAATTGGCCACTTTTTATCTTGACTTCCCTAATACGAATTTGTGCTTTTCTCCTTTTCTTTCCCTTGGAATTCTGTTAAACTTGAAGTATATATCCACATTCAATCCACTACATGTATAGTTGTTGTACCTGCCACTCTGTGTCTGTCATTCTTAAGCTTTGTGCTCTAACTCCACCATAACACTTTTTCAATAAGAGCTTTATACATCAGGTATGACTTAAACAGGCATATGTCATGCAGAGGCATGATATCTTCCCAGGTTGTGGTGCACTCGCTTAAGTAATGCCTTTTTTAAGAGCTCTTGATTTGGATTGAAATGTTCTTATCCGAAACTCCACACCTTCATGCATTAGGCTCTGTATCCATTCTTTTTGCTCATGTTTTTGCTATTCCTGAACTTCTCTTCCTTTAACTTGGATAGTTTATACCGCAGGCGAAATGGGCGCATGACTGCTACACCTTCGGTCACTAGTCCAGTGATCTGGTGCACATCGTGGCTTTATGTACTACATCCAAGAGGTGACACTCGATGTAATCTTCTGGATGAAGAATAAAGAGGTGAGAACAGGCATGTAGTTGTGAGCAGTCTTCCTGCCAATAAAACTGTGAAACACCCTGTCCAGTGACTGCACCCCTGCTCTTTACAAGAGAGCTTGTTCTGGTGAACTGTTGAATAAAGTCACACTTCCTGTCAAGCTGTTGACGTCACAAACTGCTGATGCACTCTCCTTCGGAACATTGGTGTCCATAAAGGCCAGGCACACCACACTCTCTGGGTGCTAACTACATGACCTAGTCTTAGTCCTTCTGGTTACTCCAGAGTTTTGCACTGCAGAGTGGAGTGGAGCGCGGCGCGTTCGGGGAATACCTGCTGCTGCAATCCCAACCTCTAAAAGAACCATCAGGCTTATCACAGCACAGTCTCTCCTGGAAGCAAGCCTACCTCCTGCTTGGTACAAATGTCTCATTAGAGCAGTAGCACCTAACCAGTTCCGACCCACGAGAACATTGGTGTGTTGTTTTCGCTCCTACACCTGGCTATGAAGAGAGAAGTGCTCGTTTGGAGGTCTCGAGTACATTCAGAGGTTCCAGGAACCATGAGTCACAGCAAGTAGAAGCAGCACATTTTCTCAGGATTCTGTCATTTCAGGCTTCCCTTCCCTCTCATCCTTTCTAGAATCCAGATTTCTTGGCAGACATTTCTAACATGTATCACCTATGAGATCAGGTGCATGTGGAGCTTTATATGAACATGTTTTCCCGACTTCCCTCACATCCCAAATCACAACTTCTGACATGCTAACATCTCTTCAGTCCATACTTTATTCTGGGTGACAAGAAAGCCATGCATAAGGCCAAGAAAACTACTGTGGTTCTTCTAATACCGGTTTCTTGCCAGGGTCATGGTGATATCAATACAACTTCCTGCTCATGAAGACCATCTACTTTTAGAACTTTCAGAAACATAGTCACTCCATCCAGCACCCTCATCCTTTTCTTACTTGGCACCGCCTGTGCAAATCCAGCTGAAATCTCCTCCCCTGCTCCCAGATTCACTAATGGGGCCCTGTACGGCAGGAAGTCTACATTTAGCCCATCCCCTAGGCTTTTTTTCTTACAAGATGCTAGGCTTGAGGTATTGCTACAGTAAGGTGAACACACATACTAATAGCGGTGCTTGTGAGAACAAAGACTTGCATCTATTCAACCAAGCAGGACTATGTGATGCTTACAAAGCTCTTGAGGTTAAATCCATCAAGACACCACTTGCTTTCTCCAGTAAATCCAGTTTTCCTTTTTGAACCCTAAGTCCCCAAGATGACTCGCAAGGGCTAGAAAAAACAGTAGTCCGGGACAACTATGTCGAAGTCTGGAAAAACCAGATACCAAAGACCCATGTTTAACCCTGGGAACCCCCAACTTCTTAGTCTGATGGCAATAAATGGTATCAATCTGGAGGTTTCTCTGCAAGATAATACAATCAAGGAATGTTCTAAGCTGCAGCTGTGGCACAAGTTTGACTGTTGCACTTTTTTACAGGCAGCCAAACAGAAATGCTGATTGTCTGGTACCTAAATTCAACCCTACCAGGGCCATGAACCATGATCCTTCCTTGCACAGGCAGATGTGGCTAAAGCCTTTGAATGTGAAGCCAGAGGTCAAGGAAGATGTCATTAACCTCCATTAAATGGGAACAGCCTATTGAACCCCTACCGAAATAGTCTTCCGGTAGTACAAGGTGGGCATAGTCGGGATCAAATCTCTGATCGCCAGCTAAGTGTTCCTGGCCAAATAACAGGTTTCCTTCCAACAGGTGAAGATATTCCAGGCTTTTACGCCCAGAGCATCCTTCCATCGCAAAATGCTGGCAGCTATGTCCGCTTCACTGGCCTCTTAGTTTAAGAGAAGATGTTTTAGGGATAGACCAAATGCTTTTGCAGAGGCTAAGAGGTCCAGGAGACTTATCATTGCTCTTCGTAGCTCCATGTCAGGAATACTGCAATGCAGTAGGTGTGGGCTTTCCCACCACTGTTACCTTTATATCCCAGAAGCAAGAGTCCTGGAATCAAAGGGATATGTCTTACAACTTTCCATAGTTTGTCTTAACAACACGTTTGCCCCAAACTGCATATCCTGAACAGTTGTACGAGGTTGAAAAGCACCTTCCTTTTTGTGAAATAGAGTTGGACCCACATTCTGAAAGTGGAAAGGGATACTACTAACTACGTCTTAGCAAAATAAATAGGGAGAGGGATCAACCACATCTAGTTTTTCTATGATCTCAAACCATTTACAACCACTCTAGAAATTCAAGATACCGACCATAGTGTAAGTCCTGCCTATTTGCAATGGATTTTCAGAACAATTGCTTTCATGTGCCTGTCTACATCACTGCAGGAAACCAATATTAACAGTAGAAGTCACTGCCCTTCTGAGTGAATGTGAGCCTTAATCCACAACGACAGTGCCCAGTTTTCACAAAGGTCTTTGCTCACTTGGTGGCTTTTCGGTGGTGGCAGAAATGTCCATCTGCCTAATCAGTGCCTTGTTATGTGAGTTAAGAGTCAGTTATGTATATAACCCGAGACTTGTAGCTTGTGTTCCCAGTCAACTATCACCAATCCTCTCTTGACACCTTGAAAGAGGGTCCATGTGTCCCCCAGTGATATCAGTCCAACTGTAGGATAGTTCTTAGAATACGTTGCTGTGTCATCATGGTGGCTTCAGGTGCTCATGGGAATTTTGACTGTCTATTTTTGGGGCTGTTCTCACCTCATGCTTCACATGCACTCCCTGTAGCTCCACATAACCGAGCCTAGGGATTGGTTGCTGGTTTGTCAGCCGCCCATTTTCCTTGGAGGCGTGTTGGCCTAATATTTGAAAGGAATGTTCTGATTGGCCATTGTTGTCCCCTCTCATCCTGAGTCTCCGGCTGAAGATCGAGGGCTGCCCTAGGTGCTTTGTCGTTCTTTAGGCTCCTGTCAGGTATAACCGAGTCTGGTTATCTAAATTACTGCCTCTTCTTCGAGGCAGAAAGACAAAATACTTAGAGTTCATGCCTTCCGGCTCAGACCCCCTGACCCCCCCCCTCCCCTTCCCCCCAAGTCTAAAAATGTGGAAGTTGATGCCTCTGTGGCTTTGTGCATCTCAACATTAAAATGCTGAAATGGTTTTTGGAGTATCGTCAGACATGTAAAAATGGTCACAAGTGGCAATTGTCAAAGCCAAATTGAGACACATTTTCCACCCCTCTGCAGATGTCCAATTGAAAAAAGGCACTGACGGCTTGTCGTATGCATTCAATTCTTCTCTGTTCACATTCACAGCTGCTGTGCAGAACAAGCCAGAACCAGAGGCAGACCAGGAACCACTCCCTACTGTGTCCGGGTGAGCTTGCTGCAGAGTAACTAAACATCAATAAAATGAGGATTATGTAAATGTGCAAATTGTTGCCAAAAGCGACTCGCATTGTTGCTTGCAGGGTGAAGCAAGAAAGTACAAAACGAACTCAGACACAGTTCATTAGGTTACATTAATATTCAGATATCAGTTGTTGAAGTTCTAGAATGCAATGATATATAAAATAGTGCACCAAACCGAGAACTGACATAATGTGAGGACCAAGCCCACTCAACACAAACCAACTTTACACCCCCAGCTTAACCCTTGTGGGTCTATCTATCGGTCTATTTGCTGCATGTGTGTATCCTGCAGTACAACGTTTCTCACTAAGCCCCCTGTGATCGAGCTGCGCTGACGCTTCGTACAAAAGGTTACTTCGAGCAATAGCACCAAATCCACACTGTCCCTTTAGAACATGACTGTGAAGTGATAGAGGTGGTAGTATAATCTGAGATTCTGGGCCCTAAGTGATCACAGCCAGTATAAACAGCATGTTTTCTCACAGATCTGCCATTACAGGGTTTCCCTCTGCCTTGCTTTCTTTGGGAAACTAAATACCATGGCATACTTGCCTAACTTGTACGACCTGATGGATCAGGAGCTGTTGGCACTCGATTTTCATCTGTTTGCCCAACTTTCCTCAGATCCCAGATTACAGTTGACAGGACGCTAAAAACCCTCTTGAGGGCAGACTCATTTCTGAGTGCCTAAAAATGCCATGCAAAAGACCAAGGACACTCATTTAGTTATGTGAGGACAGGTTGGTCGCGAGGTCATGGTGATGTCTAACAGCTCCCATCATAGAATTATCATCCCCTTCCAGTGTTTATAGAATCAATGCCACTCCATCCAGCACCACATTCACTGTCTTGCCACATAATGCCTACCCCAGTCCAGCTGCCAGCTGTGGTCCCACTTCCGTATACCCCAGCGTGTCCCTTCAGGGCATAAAGGCTAACTTAATTAAATACTCTAGGCTCCCTCCTCACAAGAGGACAAAGTTGATGTATCTAAACTCCAATCTGAACACTGATACCAAAGTATGTAAGGGTGAAAACAAGGAGTTGCATCAATACAACCAATCCATTCTACCAAGGGAGTGTTTGCAGATAGCCACAATTCCTGCACCCAAAAACTACAATCACAATGTTTTTACCCAGAATTGAGTATAATCGCACAAACCCAGGAGCAGTGTATGCTTCCCCCATGATGCTGCAGAATTCAGGGCTGGCCTTCAATCCTGCTCTCAGCCCTGGCACATTTCCTTCAGCATTTTCACCAGACCTTATCTGTTCTTAGTTAAACCAGGCCTGGTGTCTTGAAACCAAGAACATTGGGTACAAAATGTGCTTGTCCAAGAATTCTAGACCCAGAGTCCCCAAGCCGCTCATAATCGTGAGTGGTAGAATTCCATGAAGTTACTGCTCTGGGTGTAATTCTGCCACTATTAACCATGGCCTACGAAGCTTTTGAGGTTAACTCCACCCATAAACCACTCTGTTTCCCCAGTATAGCCAGTGCTTGTTATTGAGCCCAAGTCCTCAAGCGGTCTCAGAAGGTGAAGAAAAAGCAGCCGTCTGCGGTGGCTCTGTCAAAGTCTAGAAATACCAGACACCCAAAGCAGACAGATGTTCATGTATGGGAATCTCTTCTGCACAGTCCTATGAAAAAAACTGTATCAATCTGAAGATCTGTCTTTCTTGCAGAATAATGGTTATGCCATAATGGGAAGGGTCGAACTGCATCTGTGACACACGTATGACTGCTTCACTTGTTCCCTAACTATTCTCAGAAGAGTGTAGGTTTATGTTTGACCTAGGGACAGAAGCAGTTGATAAGGCCGGATACCACTACAAAACTTACTAGGAATCCTCGGTCGACTGGATCTTTATTACCTGCTAAGAAGTGTAAACACCATGTTAACACACGATCTTCCAGACGGAAAGCACACAAAAATTGGCTCTCCTCGTGTAAAGGTATCGAAAAGAATGCTTGGCACAAGTCAATCACTGTGAACCACTCGGCTTCACATGGAATCTGGAATAGTATCACTGATGGATTCGTTACCACTGGACAACATGGGACCACAATCGCGTTGACCTTTCGCAGGTCTTGCACGATTCTGAATTTCCCTCTCGGTCTCTGTAATCCCATGATGGGTGAGTTGTATGGACTGCTCATTATCTCCTTCAGAATTCCCTGCTGAATCATGGAATCGATTACAGGTTTAATCCCTGCGATCGTTTCAGGTGACAGATTATACTGGGGCGTTCTTGGAAACTCAACATTTTACTTAACCTGGATCTCAACTGGCTCAACACCTTTGATCAGTCCAATCTCTTCTCCTGTGAAATCCCACACATCCAATGAAACTGAGTCTCTCAGGTCAAGTGGAAGCTCTTCCACTGGTAACATAGGATACACCTCTATACACAAACGCTGATTTGCAACCCTAAAGGTGGCATCATCATCAATTGTCTGTGATTTTACTCCCTTGGGCGTGCAATAGATGGTACAATTCAACTTGCACAAAAGATCACGTCCTAGCAAACAGACTGGACTTGAGTCGCACACCACAAACTGGTGTCGATCTCGGAAAGTTCTTATTCTCACAGGAATTGGCTCGGTCAATGGATTAGTCATTTTCTTATTTGCCACTCCTACCACTTGGATTGATTGTCCCGAGAGGGGTAGGTTGGGAACTGCTGCAGATCTTACAGTAGAACGGGTAGCACCAGTATCAACCAAAAAGGTGTTGGGATGACCGTCAACATCCACCTCTACAAACGGTCCCCTCTGGTCTTCCTCTAAGACTGCCACAAGAGTGCAGTCTTCCTCCTCCCTCAGGCACCGTCATTTTAATGGGTCTGAGCTATACTCATCGCAATCCTCGAAAAGGGGCATCTGCTGGTAAGTTAGATTTCCCTGTGGAATTCTCGGAGGTTGCCTAACTTGCACCTGTGGGCACAATGTCCCCCCTTGCATGGACTTGGGTCTCATCCCTGTATTGACGACCTCAGATACCTGCGCCGTCTCTTCCTCTTGTTGCACTTGGTTCGCTGGATTCAATCTACACTCGCGCTTCCAATTCCCGATCTTGTGACAAAGGTGACACGCAGTGGTCTTTTTCAAGGTTGGCACATCTATCCCTGTCTTGGGGTCTACAGGTTTACCTCTTACTTGACATTGCACATTCTGGGTCCCTCCTTGATTGTTTCCCTGTCTTCTTCCTAGCATCCTTCCACTCGGCATTAGCTTATCCTTAAGCTTCCTATGTTTCGAATCCACCTCGTCTCTGCAGTACCTGGCGTACCACAATATTTCGTCCACGACTTGTTCTGCCAGCAGAGCAAATGCTGCTCAATCATGAAGCTGATTTCTGATCTCAGACCCAAGACGAACTTGGAAACAAACTGTCCCATGTCTTTTGGGTCTAATGTGTCTAGCCCGCTGTACTGTTTAAAGTCTTGCAAGAGCCTCTCGTAGTATTCATGTACGGACTCTTTTGGTTCCTGAACAGTTCGGTCTATCTTAACCCAATCAATATCTTGTGGTGAGATTTTGGATTTCAGCCATGTAATTACTTGTTCAAACTTTTTCATAACAATAGGTGAAGGACCATTGGTAACAGAATCCCTGTCTGGTTCAGAAGTCGGACAATGAACTGCAACTTTACAAGCTGCCCACAAATCGCTTGGTACCACGATATCAAACAATGTGTTCAGGTCAACCCACAACACTTTTGAGATTTTAACAGACCGGTCAACCTGCTTGTACCACTTGATAGCCTTCTCCCTCAGCTGAGGAAATTTGTTCGTAAATGCCGCCAAATCACCTCTACTCCAAGGCACATGCACATACCCTCCATTTAGTACCTCTCGCAAAGGATAGTTCTCCACTCCTACTATCCCCCCCCCCTCCTGGAGGCGGTGTCTCTCCTACGCTCCTTTTGGTGCTCCTCTTCTTGGACCATCTTTCTTCCCACTTATCAAGCATGCTCCATGCACGTATCACTACAATCAATTCTCGAATGTGAGTTTTCAATCCTATGACTCTCTTCTCTTCCAATTCCTGATCACTGTACTGCAATCTGTGACTTCCCTGCAACATCTTTGTTTTGGACAGATCCACTTCATATCTTCTTGCCAAGTCTGTCAGTTTCTCATGTGCTGACCTTGCCTTGCGAGTTACATCCTTTGCTACAAACAACAACTTGTCTGGTTCATAAAGCTCCACTCTTTCCAAAGTCAGGTTCCGGCTAATTATCTCATCTACCTCAGCTTTTAACCTCATCACATCCAACATCTTTGCTCTTATAGCAGTTTTAATGGTTCCTCGACTTGATGCACCAATAGCCTATACCCTTCAATACTTTCCACCCTCGATCTCTTCTCCAATGCATCCCATCGCACATCTTGAAACGCCGTGATCGACTTTTTCACCCTTTCTTGACTTCGGTCCCTCTTCCTGCTGTGTGCTGCTCTAATCCATGCATGTAGCGCCTCAAACTGTGTTGGTATGGGTAAAGGTTGCAATGAAGACATCACTGTTTTCAATTGGAATAACACTTCCAACCTGAAAGTACCATAATGAGGAAAAGCCAATTCTCCCTCTTTGTCAGTTATTTTATGCCAATTTTTGAGCTAAATTTTAGTATGCAACCCCACATTCGTAGCCATATAATGGGCTGGGGTATCTTTGGGTGGAGCTTCTTCTCCTCCTCGAGTAACCACTCTTCTATCTCCTCCACACATATATCGTAAAACTTTAAAACATTTCATGATAAAATCCACTTTTCTTTACTCGTTTTCACTCGACTTCCTGATGACAATCCACCAATACCAGCGCGGCTTCTCACCAACCGACCTATCGCAGCGCTGCACTCTCTGACATCACTATTCCTCCTCATGCAGCAGTTCCCCTCCTTTACAATTTGTCTCTCGCACATGAACGCATCTCACTCATACAGTGAAATAACTGTTTGTCCACCAAACAACCGAACAGACACTCCTCTAACTGTCTGTCCACGAAACTACCGGACAGTCTCACATAATTGTCAACCTCAATTCTGGCAACCGTCTGTCCACGAACTGACCGGACAATTGCTCCAGACTATGTGCCCACGAACGGCTGGACAGTCATGTACTTAATCGGTAGGATCCAATCACTCAATGTTCCACATGCAGTAACCCATGACCTGCGTCGGTTACTCACGCACTCACACACACATTTCCCTATCACCGGTGGGTCAGTCAACGACGTCTCATGACTCTCACAATCATTGGTCAGACAATTTCAACTCTGGGTGTCTTCTACCGCATAATCTCTTGTCCAAGGATATCAATAAATCAAACCTCATGGACAGCGCGCCTTCGGCCTGAAACCACGATCACTCAACTCTCATTCCAACTCCACAAGACATCACACAATCAAAACAACACCGCAATCTAACAAACATACATCCCTGTTCACACTCACTCTACCACGAACTGCTGCTGCCGCCGCACCGTCACTCTCTGTCGGTTTTCAACGGGCGCCGTCGTCCTCCGCTCACAATCCACTGGATCACTATCACTTGGGCTCTATGGGGACTCAATGACTACCTTTCTCTATGTCTCCCCTTACTACAGAGGTAACCATCCTCTGCTACCAACGGATAAGGCCGGATTCCACTACAAAACTTACTAGAAATCCTCGGTCGACTGGATCTTTATTACCTGCTGAGAAGTCTAAAGGGAATAAACAATACATTTATAACAACCTGACACAGACCAAATTAGTAAACTTTGGAATCACTGACTCCGAATTCCAATTTAGGGGTTTTATTACAAAGCCAAAAATAACTGAAAATACAAGCACCTCATGACGAGGTTGTAAAAATACATAGGCACTAATACAAAGTTCATACTACGAACCAGTCTAATCCGATGCAGCATAAAAAGAATGAGCAACTCCAAAAATACTAAACAGGCAATAACTGCTTCAACATCTAGGTCAGTCTTCATTAGTGGCTGTAAAAGAAATCCGTTAATCTATCCTTACACTGTCTCTACAGTGGATCCCTAATTAGCATTTCCCAGGCAAGATCAAGAAAAGGTGTCGGCTTGTGAAGACTTCCTAAGAAGTTCACTCACATTGTCAAGATCAGGACCCAACCTACAGAGTTCGTTCTCAGTCTTCATCCTAAGAATCGATCCCTTCCTTCTACCCTCTAACGCCTCTCTGCTAACTCATCCCTCGAGCACTGTCCCTAATAGAAAATACACAATTGGTAGAACACGCCCCTGAAACACCTCCTCGTGCCAGGCACCTCTCGTAGGTAATTTTCCACCAAAACTTGTACTCGGTCCAGCAACGGTTGACGTGTCCCTAGGTCTCAGGCTTCTTCAGCAAGAAAAAATATCCGCTCCCATTTATTGGCATTCCTGAATACTTTGTAGTAGGTCTCCTCCATACCTAACTCCTAAAACAAAGACGTTATTCTAACTAACGAAGTCGGTGTTCTTGCACGTGCAACAGAGACATGAGAACAGAACAACCTTTCACGCACATGAATTTCGCTGACTGCCTCCTAATGAGAGCTATACCAGGGGAAAATGCATCTCAGGCCTACACAAACCAGCTAACATAAGGAATACGAATAGGCCTTCCATAGCACGAAAGAGTAAATACTCCATCCAGGCCTTTGACATCAAATTAAACACATTTTTTTAAATGTTGCAACTGCAAGCCCTACATTTCATCACGTTTAAGACACAATGAATCATCTCTACGTTTGCATACTTTAATATGGTGCACGTTTAAATCTAATGCATTACATTACACATGAGCAACTTTGTTTTTTTAAGTTCAAGAAAAGGTTTATTGGAGAGATTATTATGATCATAAAAACAATACTTCATATATGCAGTTATTTGTTAATATATAAATACATGAAGGTGTAATAAAGAATAACGATATATAATATCCATTAAAATAGTAAAAGGATAATATAGAAGATGATATGAATACAAGCAAAGGTACACATGAGCAACTTTGTTAAGCATTTACAATGAACATCAAGAGTTACATGATTCCCTCTAGATGCCATTTTACGTTTCTTGAATGGCACAACTCATTCTAACATTTCATTTACCATTGGTTACACACAAGTTACTAACTAACATTAATACACATAAGGATATATGCGGGTACGGACTATCCGTGAATATAATGTACCCCTCCAAATTCCAGATTATTACTGCGCTCTATCACAGTAAAGTTGCAAAATGCTGATCTTCTAGGACCTCACTACACCACCTTTTTCTTGTAAGTTCCTGCACTAGTTGGGTGGCTTAGTTCTCCTTTATCCAATTGAGCACAAGTTATTTGTTTTGCATACTTTTCTTCTTTTTTTTTTCTCGTTTTTTGCAGTTTTATATAGTGCGAACTTGACCCGAAGGTATCCGAGTGTTTTACCTGAGCACCAGTTGCGTTACAGATGGACACGTTTATTTTTAGGCACAGACTTATTTACCCTATACTTTGGCTGTGCAAGCTGTTCAGTTGTTACCACTGTCACGTCTTTGCTTGTTCACACCACCAGAAGGGACTGATGTTTCTTCAAGCACAGGCAGGTACGGCCAAAGACTTCAAATGTGAAGCTTGAGACTAAGAAAGATGTCACTAACTCCACTCAGTGAGAATATCCTTCTGAACCCTCATTGAAAAAAGGTCTTTCAGCAGTACAAGGTGGGCTCAGTCGGGGCAAATATCTTTCCTTCAGCCAAGTTGTTATCTTGCTTTGTTCTTTAACAAGATTCAAAGGAAAAACATTAACTGAATAATCAAGGGCAATTTAAAAAATCATTAATTTTAAGGACTTTTCCAATTGCTTCCAAGCACACTTCTTGTTTGAATTCCATTAAGAGGGAGTTCCATGATTTAAATCTGAGATGACTAAGGCTTCTATGAAATGGAGGCCCGTCTCTGGAAAAAGAAAATATTTTATGTTCCTCCCCCCACCAATAAATTAGAGTTTTTGTGCCCAGGACTTCCTAGGTTGACTTTGATACCCTAGACAGAATGGAGACTGGTGTGAACGGTTTTGGATGGGTGGCCCAAAATTGGGTGGCCCCTCAGGGCAGTTCCTGATGGTACTTGGTCCACCACAATTGATTTTCCAAGGATGGAGCTAGTAAAGGTTCTACAGTTCATAAGATGTAAAGTAATTTGTCCCTCTTTGTTACTAGCTTAACTCTATGGTCACAAATGTGCTGGACCACTGACGAGTGTTAAACTACAGAGTAATCGAGATGGGTCCTCCTCTAGATGTTCTGAGGCATTTACATAGACGCACTTCTACCAAAAGCACAAACTTTAAATTCAGTTCTTGCTTGGACTACTGGGCGGTGCAAAAACAGTGGAAATGCAGCCACCACTTCTACAACCCAGAATCGTTCAATCACCAGCATTTTTGAGCTATTTGTAATTTGACGAATTGTTTCTTAGGAAGTTGAAGATTGATGCTGTTAATCTAATTTGGAGTTCACTGTTGCTCCTACCACAGTTTTCCCGAGATCAGTAGGTATGTAATAAATGGCTTCTCAGTTTATGTACCTGGAAGAAAGTGTTCTTAAGTGTGGAGTTTACTTTTGGGATAAAAGACTGCGGACTAATTAAGGAAGAAAGAAAGCTATAAAGTGGTTCAATAACAGAGAATGATTCTCATCTTCCAAGAGGAAATAAGATTTAGGCCTCCTGTGAACAATGATTTTGAGGATGACACCCATCAACGTGGAGACACATTTGAGCGTAGAGAGATAATTGTAACTTCACATAAATATTTGTGATGAGGGTAAAGACAGAATTCATGCAATCATTGCAAGGGTGTTAAGCCCTGCTGTGCTTCATATAGACTTTAGGAGAGTCAAATACTCAGGACCTGATTATGGAGTTTGATGAACTTGACCGATACCTTAATGCTATATTACAAGTGCCATAGGATAAAATGTTCTTGTAATAAGCGACTGGGTTATCTGACACGGTTGTGATGGAGAACTCATCTGCCAAACTCGAAATCAGGCCGTAAGCCTTTAAGCTATAATGATGTTGTATTTTCATCTTACGAAGGCTTCAAACCACTTGTCAACGGTTATCTGGTCCTTTTGAAATTATTTACTCGTATGGTTTCACCCACTTCTGCTGTGAGTCTGTATCTGGATAATGCTTCTGCTGAATAGCTTGGGATTGTTATTTGCCACTGGTATGGTAACGGGTCGGCCATTGTTGGCTGTGCTATTGTAGCTCATTCAAAAGTCTAGGATCACTTTCCAAACAGTGCGAGGCTGAAGACTGAGGAGGCGTTTGAAGATGTTGTGTCAGTAGGGTGCTCAAAGGGACTTTAAGTGACTGTGTCTTACTTTGGGTCTGATTCTTGATGACCGCTTTGCTATATGGCCATATGGAGGAGGGGGGTTAAAGAGTTACAGCGCTGGGGGTGTGCTGCAGGCATTTTGGAACACTATAGTTTGGTGCTGCCAAAGTACAGTGCAGCACAGGCTGAAAAGGAACATTGGAAATAATGGTGGGCGCCTGTTTTCTAGTCACTCTGTTCATTGTTGCCTGGTTGCTTTTGCCTCTTTGCCTGCAGTGCTATCAGGAGGGACGGGCTAATGCCAGCTACTTCTTCAAAGCAGCGCTTTTTACAGTAAAATAGCTTTTTCCCCCCAATTTACGTGCATATGGTCAGTACCTGGCCATCAGCCCACAATTGAAAAAATATATATTAAACAGGTAAAAGTGCAAGAAACAGCCCTTGCTGTGTACTGTAAAGGTGTGAGACTTAGGAAGGCCTTGTACTTAAATAATGGTGTAGCACTGCATTTCCTCTTGCAGTACTAGAATAATGCTTGGTGGGTAAGTGAGTGCCACAGGTTGAGGCGGTCGCTAGTAGCTATTGCCACAACTGAGGGCAGCATAGAGCTACATGTGAAAATGTAGGGCAGGCTGTCCGCTGCATGTTTTTAATGGCCAACAAAAATACTGCTGTGTGCTTTCGACATAGACTGCTATTCCCAGATTTGGACCTTCGGTGGGGGCGTTAGTTTGTACCATGAGGCTGGGGACTGTTCGGACGTAGTTTACTTCTACTCTTGTTTAGTACAGGTGTCCATTGCTCCGCTGAAGTATGTGTGTTGTGAGTAGCATTTAGAGGCATCTGCTGTTCAGTGTCCTAATAACCGGTCAATTGTATTTTGTCGTTATTGATCACTATTGGACCTCAAGTGTCTTTATGAACGGCCATGTCTATCCTACAAGTTTAAAATCCTGATAATGAACTTTAAATCAAATCTTTGTGCTGCAATATGTGTGTGGTTATTAAATGCTGTATGAGGGTTCTCACAGATTTTCACATTCTTAATGATCTCTCGGGATTTTAGATAAAGTGAAATGTGCCTTGAATAGTTTGTTTTCTTCTCCCATACGCCCAATGAGTGGGAATGAGGCGGCCAAAGATCAAACAAAGAAGGGAATTGAAAGGGATCAAGCAGGATATTGGCATGAATGCAGTTTATGTTTCAGAGTCTTCCTTGTTGTCGGTTTCTGCTGCTTATTTGCTAGGAACCTGAAGTGTTTGTTGTGTCCTCTCTGCACATCGCTGCATTCCTTTGAATCTTAGGATCTGCCTTTTCACGAGGCAGCCATGTAAGCCTCACGTGGACCTCGGTATGTTTTACTTTTCTATGCTTCGTATTGTAGATGTCATTAGGAATCTGCCAGAAATATCCGAATGAATGGCACTTTTTAATTAAATCAGTACATTGCTTATGGAAGTCCCCTGTTGGTATTAATAATGTCTAGAGTGACGAGGCTTCAACAGCTCTGTTGGTATTCATCATCTTTATTCGATCATAATAGAAATGACCATAAAAGCATGCATAATAAATACATCAATAAAAAAATGGTTACAAAAATATTATCAATAAAATTCCAAAATGTTTCTTCATGATCCTACAATAAGATGAGAACGCATTAAAAAAGACATAATAAAGGAGGCAATTCATTTCTCAGATATTAGTTCATTAAAATTTACTATCATCTTAATGGGCTAAATATCAACCCCTTCCTTTTCTTAATACAGGCCCATAAGAATGTTGCTACAGAGTAGCAGACCAGGGGGTCGGGTAGTGTTTTAAAAAAGAATAATGCTACCCGACACTGCTTGTGTCCCATTTTCTTTAGAATTGGCTTCAGGTAGGCCTTCCTTTCGCTCTCATAGAGCTCACAAAATAACACTATGTGCAGTTTGGTTTGGGGTGATCAATTATCACACGGGCACATGATTACATTGGAGTGATTATAGGTTTTTTCTGGATAACCAAGCATTAAGGTAATTAAATTAGTACGGAATCTTAGCAGTATGAATCTGTGGCGTGCCCTGTTTATGTTGGCTAAATAGGAAAAATCTCCAACCATAGGCGGTGGGTTAAAATGATAAACCTGTTCTGTGGATTTCTCTAGATAATATTCCCTGTGCTTGTGTTCAGCCTTTAACATAAACATACCAATGAATTTCTGCTTAGACACCTTCTTGCATACCAGGGGATCTTTAAAAAGTTTGTGGAGCCCTGTCTCTTTTAAGACTGACTCCACGTAACTTAGTCACTTTGACTTTTTCCAGTTATCCATCGTTATACAGTTCCTTATTACCATTTGGGTCAATGGTACTGTATCTCTCCTCCATATAGAGTGCCATAGGAGGAGCGGGGCTAGTTGTATATATTCTGATATATAAGGGAGGGCCAATTCCGTATGTAAAATGTCATTTGCAAAGGAAGGGGGAAGACCCACTACTGATTTGAAAAATGTATTTTCTATAATTTGTGGTGGTGTGGGTGTAACCGTGCCCCATACCCCAGCACCGTAGGTCACTACGGCTTTTACTCTGGCCTGATATATGGTTTTTATTGGCAGTAAGGGTTTGGCACCCAATTTATTTGCAAAGGTTTTAATGGCCATGATACCCCTCTCCATCACCAGCCTCCTTCCTTCCATCAATTTTGCCCACGACAAGTCTTTGTCAAAAAGAATACCCAGATAGGGAAATGAGTCTACAACCATGATTTTCCCTGTATCCGCGCTAAAATATGGGACTTTGTCTCTTTTAGTGCTACCAGCTGTGATTATAAAAGACTTTGCTTGGTTTACTTATAGATGTAATGAATCCATAAAAGAGACATACGCTGTTATAAGCTTTTGTCGCCCAATCCCTGTTCTTGCAATTAAAACAGCTTCGTCTGCATAGGACAGTATTGGTAACATTTGATTTTCAAAGATGGGAACGTCCCTAGTGGCTACTGTAAGTACCTTCTCAACTCAATTTGTATATAAGGAGAAAAGGAAAGGGGCCAGTACACAGCCCTGTCTCACTCCTTTGGAAATTTTGAAATGGCGTGTACAGTCACCAGTTTTAGTGTAGCGCACTGACGCTGTCGCATTTGCATAAGATTGCCTTATAAAATTTAAAATAACCGGGTCAACCCCCATCGACTCGATTATGTCCTATAATTTATCATGGACCACGCAGTCGAACGCCGCGCTGAGATCCATAAATGCCCTATATAGTTTGCCCTCTCTCCTATTTGCGTATTTTTCAATTGTCAATGCTAAATTCAGGCATTGGTCTACAGTACCCCTTCCCAGCCATTCTGGGCCTGGATCAAGATCTTATTTTCTCTAGCCCAGCTCTCTAACCTAGAGAGGAGGAGACGGCCCATAAGCTTTGATGTTGTGTCCAGCAGGGATATTGGTCTATCCCCTTTTTTGTAGATGGGCACTATGACCCCCGAAGACCACAAGGGGAGGGGGCCTGTTTGGGCTATGCTATTTAGGGCATTGGTTAAGAGTGAGATCCACAGGTCGGGGTTAGTTTGAAAGCAGTCAATTTCCACCCCGTCCGGTCTGGGGCCCTTACCCAAACTACATGAACTCAGTGCCACCTGTACTTCATTTAGTGAGAAGAATATAGGTGTGTGGTACGTTTCCAGGATTGTCACTTTATGATTATTAATGTCGGGGTTTGAGGTAAAGATGTTCTCATAATGAGTTACCCATGACTCCTCATTGACATTGACATCCGTTGTGGGATCGTTTAGGGTTTTAAAATATGGTGCGTTGACTAACTTCCAAAATTCGCAGCTGTTGCCAGAACAAGCTCCCTTTTCCAAGTCGGCCCATATTGCCTCTCTGAGTTCTTTATCTCTAGCTTTCCTTGCAGAATTATATGAAGCCCGGAGCGTTCTTATTTGAGCGGGGTTCCTAGGATTAGCTTTTAAGGCTAACATCAGGGCCTTTCTAGTTTTATTGCATGGAGAGTTAAACCATCCCTTCCCATTTCCGCTCTTTATGGTTCTTGTTTTTGTTAGGGCCTGTTTTATTTTTGTTAGGATATTACAAAAGGCAGGCACAACTGTCCCTGCCACAGATTCTAAATCTAGGCATAGTTGGATGTCTACTTGTGCATTTGATATGAGTTTAGGGACCAGCTTAGTTATGTCAATATTGGCCCATTTGAGCTGAATCCCGTTTTTCCTGGAAACATTTCGAGTGCCAATATTTCTGTGAGGTTGACCCCCGGGTATAGGTACCTTCAGCTCCATTGAGACCATAGCGTGGTCGCTAAAAGTTGTAAAAGAATTATAAATCCTTTCTACTCTCTCCGCTAAAGGAGCGGTCATTAGTATATAGTCTACTGTAGACTCGACCCCATTTCTTAGGAAGGAGTCCTGCAAGGGATTTGTTGGGTGATCTGAGTCCGACATTTTTTCTAGATTTAGCTAACCCATTACCTTGTTTAATCCATTCCCATATTCACTATGTGTAAAATGGTGGATGTGGTTTCCCCTCATGTCCTCTAAGCCGCACACTGGCAAGTTTTTGTAATTACACGGGTGTATATTGAAATCACCTAACCATATGATGTCAATGTTAGGGTTCTTATTCTTGATTACAATTTCTGATATAATTTTATCAACTTCCCCCACAATCGTGTGCATCATTGTGCCAAATCTATTATTATAGAAGTTTATCAAGACCCATACCCCTTCCTGATGTATCTCCAGTATCAAAACGTGTAAATTTAAGTTGGGCTGTAGATTCATCTTTACCTTTATTGATACATCATTCCTAATCAGAGTCAAGATGCCCCCCTTTGCCCTCCCTGATGTAGACAAGCTTGCCTGAGTCTGGAAGGATCGATAACCATTTATGAAAACTGGTTCCGTGGCCCATGTTTCCTGAAAGCAGACTAATTCCCGGTCCTGCCACGTCTTTAGCCAGTTGGTATCAGTCATCTTGTGTGCGATACCAGCCACATTCCATGAGGCTATATTGATGACATTTCTTTTAGTCTCCTGTTGTGTAGGGGGCAATGCTGATAAGCTCACGCATTTATCCTGGTTGTGGGGATATCGCCTTTCATTACACAGCTGTGTGCAGTTATGTGGTGTATGTAGTCAATCGCAAGCGTCAAGGTCGGAAAGGGGAGCACATCTATTCATGCACCTCCAGTCCACGGTCTCTTTACTACCCCAGGGTGTTCCCCCCCCCCCAGTTTCCTTCCCTGAGGAGTGAGTGGGCCATTGACCTAAATAGAGTGGGAGGTTTGAAAAAAAAAAGCCCAGTGGTAGGGCGACGATGCAGGAATTTTTAATGTGGTCATTACCCAATTGCTCATGGAGAGAACCAACAACAGATTCGCTTTTGAAGTTTAAGACCACACAGTCACCCGATAAGTCTTTCCTTGATGGGCCCACCCATGGTACTCTTCTTGCCATAATCATCTGGCTTGCAATGCTCCTGTCTGAAGCCCCCCCCCCCCCTTTCCAGATTTTGGGTTACCCAGTAGAGCGCTTTGGACATCAGTTGGGATGTTGATTCAATCTGCCCCCTCTGCAACAGTGGCACGTTACCCAGAATTAAGACTAGGGGCGCAGCTGCTGGGGGTAAATGTAGGGTCTGTGCGTCATTCGGCTGACTACTCAAACCAAGACTCTTTTCTTTATGACTGCCCATGCCCGAGTCTATCTGTATGCTGTTTTCCCCCCCTTGTCCTATGTTAGCATACCCCCGATCCTGGGTTCTATTATCAGCTGTCTCAATCGGTTTATTAGGCACTAAAAACCTAGTGTTACTACAAGCCTTCGGGGTAATTGTACCTTGTGCCATGTTTGGAATTGAGCCCTCCTGATTTTCTCTTAGGTGTAAGTCACTATTTGTCTTTTCGGGGTAGGTTCTTTTTGGCATTATACTGGAATGGGATCCGGTCCTCTCCTCGGTTATTAGGGGCTGTCTGTCCATTGATTGTCCAACCCTTATTACTAAAGCCTCCAGAGCGCGAGTGTTTTCTGTGGCCTGATGTTCTAATACGGTTAATTTTTCCTCAATCTGGGATAGTTTTGATAATATGGGGTTTAACATGGTACCAACAAGTGTCTCAAGTCTGTGCCACATTATTTCGGACATCCCAAGAAATTCGGCAGTGTCTGCTATTTCCACTATTTCTAAGCCATCTGTGTTTTGCTGAATTATTTCTGGGACTACCTCCCCCTCATGTTTATTTGTCCTTGGGGCTTTCGCTTCATTTGGTCTCTGCAGCCCCCAACCCCTTTTTCTTTTTTGTGCCGCATCCGTAGGGGTCTTTGTTGATTTTTTTGAAGCTGCCACCCCTAAGGATGCTCTTTGTTGGGTACACGCCGCTGTGTCAGGTTGTATGGAACTCGGGGTTTCGATATCTTCTATACCCCTATCTAGAAGCGGGGGTTCACATGAAGTGATGTTTGGCCAGACCCTCCCCTTGATAATCTATTGCAATTAGGGGGTTCCATCGATAGGCGTCGTTCTGTTAGTTCTATTTCATGTGTCAGGACTGTTGTTGCCCGGGTCAGGAAAGAGTCCTGAGTTCCTACTATGATTTTTTCCCTCGTTTACTCATCTCTGTTCACTCCTGTAATCGTATACATAAATACTCCCAATATCCAGTGTCCACAGTCAAATAGCAAGAGGAGCGGGGCAGTATAGCAGGAAACTGCTGGTATTGTTTAATAATAGTCTCTGGTGAGAAATATTTCTTGGCTCAAACGTGCACTTTACTTTGAGTGTTTTTCTGGATGATCGAGGGGGGGCCCAGCCCAGCCTCTTCCTGGCTCCGTGGGTCAGCATCTCGCTTTTCAGCGCGACCTGTGCGCTAGTGCTGCTGGGATTTGTGGTTCCTGGCGCGTTGGCGGTCTCAATTACCGCTTTCCCCAAAATGACCGCTCCTCAGGGGCAGTGGCCCTTCAACCCCTTGCAGACTTGCAGTAGGCGATGTAGTAGCACAATATTAGAGTCAAGCAATATATTGGAAAGGTATTGACCTCTCCCTACCATGGAGATTGCCAGAGATGTACCAAGGTCAACAGCAGCATGTGTTATCAACAATAAATGAGGTGTACTCCCAACTCAGGAACTTTTCTTTTTGTTCTCATGGAAAGGTCTTGCACACCTGTTTATCACTATCTCATACCATTCCATCAAGCAGCGCTCTTTGCAGGTGGGAGCTTCTGAGGACACAAACAATGGCTCATGTAACTTTGGGACCTCTGTTATCAGATCTCTCCCTCCTCCACGGTGACTTGGCCCATCCAGAGGCGTCTGTGTGCTCTGACTCCCTGGGCCTCCACCTGCTCCTGTCTGCCCGAATCTGCCTGGTTTTGTCTCTTCCAATCAAGCCCAAGCCCCGCGCTCCGCTTCTTTGCCTTCGTGTTCTTTTATGGTTCTTCACACCTGCGGCTCCTGCTGTTTGCACTTTGTGTATTTTTATCTTACGAAGGCTTCAAACCACTTGTCAGCGGTTATCAGGTCCTTTTGAAATGATTTACTCATATTGTTTCGGCCACTTCTGCTGTGAGTCTGTATCTGGATAATGCTTCTGCTGAATAGCTTGGGATTGTTATTTGGCACTGGTATGGCAACGGGTCGGCCATTGTTGGCTGTGCTATTGTAGCTCATTCAAAAGTCTAGGATCACTTTCCAAACAGTGCGAGGCTGAAGACTGAGAAGGCGTTTGAAGATGTTGTGTCAGTAGGGTGCGCAAAGTGAGTTCAAGTGACTGTGTCTGACTTTGGGTCTGATTCTTGATGACAACTTTGCTATATGGCCATAAGGAGGAGGGGGGTTAAAGAGTTACAGCGCTGGGGGTGTGCTGCAGGCATTTTGGAACACTATAGTTTGGTGCTGCCTAAGTACAGTGCAGCCCAGGCTGAAAAGGAACATTGGGAATAATGGTGGGCGCCTGTTTTCTAGTCGCTCTGTTCATTGTTGCCTGGTTGCTTTTGCCTCTTTCCCTGCAGTGCTATCAGGAGGGACGGGCTAATGCCAGCTACTTCTTCAAAGCAGCGCTTTTAAGAGTAAAATAGCTTTTTCCCCCCAATTTATGTGCATATGGTCAGTACCTGGCCATCAGCCCACAATTGAAAAAATATATATTAAACAGGTAAAAGTGCAAGAAACAGCCCTTGCTGTGTACTGTAAAGATGTGAGACTTAGGAAGGCCTTGTACTTAAATAATGGTGTAGCACTGCATTTCCTCTTGCAGTACTAGAATAATGCTTGGTGGGTAATTGAGTGCCACAGGTTCAGGCGGTCGCTAGTAGCTATTGCCACAACTGAGGGCAGCATAGAGCTACATGTGAAAGTTTAGAGCAGGCAGTCCGCTGCATGTTTTTAATGGCCAACAAAAATACTGCTGTGTGCTTTTGACATAGAATGCTATTCCCAGATTTGGACCTTCGGTGGGGGCGTTAGTTTGTACCATGAGGCTGGGGACTGTTCGGACGTAGTTTACTTCTGCTCTTGTTCAGTACAGGTGTCCATTGCTCGGCTGAAGTATGTGTGCTGTGAGTAGCATTTAGAGGCATCTGCTGTTCAGTGTCCTAATAACCGGTCAATTGTATTTTGTCGTTATTGATCGCTATAGGACCTCAAGTGTCTTTATGAACGGCCATGTCCATCCTACAAGTTTAAAATCCTGATAATTAACTTTAAATCAAATCTTTGTGCTGCAATATGTGTGTGGTTGTTAAATGCTGTATGAGGGTTCTCGCAGATTTTCAATTTCTTAATGATCTCTCGGGATTTTAGATAAAGTGAAATGTGCCTTGAATAGTTTGTTTTCTTCTCCCATACGCCCAATGAGTGGGAATGAGGCGGCCAAGGATAAAACAAAGAAGGGAATTGAAAGGGATCAAGCAGGATATTGGCATGAATGCAGTTTATGTTTCAGAGTCTTCCTTGTTGTCGGTTTCTGCTGCTTATTTGCTAGGAACCTGAAGTGTTTGTTGTGTCCTCTCTGCACATCGCTGCATTCCTTTGAATCTTAGGATCTGCCTTTTCACGAGGCAGCCATGTAAGCCTCACGTGGACCTCGGTATGTTTTACTTTTCTATGCTTTGTATTGTAGATGTCATTAGGAATCGGCCATAAATATCCGAATGAATGGCACTTTTTAATTAACTCAGTACACTGCTCATGGAAGTCCCCTGTTGGTATTAATAATGTCTAGAGTAACGAGGCTTCAACAGCTCTGTTGGTATTAATGGCCTCTAGAGTGACAAGGCTTCAACAGTAGACTCAAGTTGGAATTCCTTATCCTATGGTGTCCTGTTGTTGGAAAGGCTAATACCGATGGTCAGTCCAACTGACTTCAGCAAAAAATTGCTATAACAATGTTGATCAAAAGGAACTTGAAATATCTTTTAATGAGACTAATTTCAAATGTAAGAATGGAATGGTCTACCGAGGGTTGACGTCCTGCCTACAGAAGAGTGCCATTATAGTTTCGAGCCAATATTGCCACATCACTTTTCACCCCTCTGCAAACATCTCTTTCTATCCCAAAACATTTCAGTGTCGTGCCCAACAAAATAAAACCCTGCCATCTGTCAGATTGGACAACAAACCTTTCCCATAGGCACTGAGTCTGTCAATTGTCTTTGTTGGGCTTCCACATTTTATTCCACAGGCTATGCCGGAAATTGGTAGGTTAACCGGCTGTGCTGTTTTGAGGTCACATTTGTATCTTCATTGATGTTATCTAATTGGCCCTCTTGAGTTGGTTGTATCTGAAGATACATAAATTGCCTTTTTGAAAAACTGCCTCTGAAGTCAACAGAACCTGAAACATAAATCTGGTCTCAAAGTATGTGGTGTTGTATGGAATCCCACAGTTCTAAGATTGCAGAGCCTGCTCTGAGCCTGATAGTATCAAGATTTACCTTTGACTGGTTGAAATGGCTGCCCTTGAATTCAGCCTCCCTGTCACTAAAGGGCAATTAGCTAATAAGTTGTATCTTTGAGGCACTGAAACCCTATCATTTTTATCTTTAATATTTGTTCCATCTTGGGGGCTTTTAGAAGCCTGATGTGTTCATAGTCTTAAAATAGGTTGTGAACACAGAAAAGGGACTTTACATGTTGCATAATATACCTTAGAATAGATAGTTACCAACTTTTTTAAACTCCTTCATCTGAATACCCCTCTATTGTGTGTTCTACAACAGTAAGTGCCTCTCGTTGCCAGGCCTGATGCTGCAGACCAGCAACATTGGGTGTCAGATGTAGGCAACTGCCAATAATTTCAGGAATGGGTAATTAACACGAAGAGTTAAAACAAAACACAGTTGTGAACCTTTCTTTTTATTTTGGGCCAGTGCACGACGTCAGCATCAGTAACTGCATAATGTTTTGCAGACTGTCCACACGAAGGCCATCATTAAAAGTGCAGAGTAAATCCCGATTTGAGTGCAAGCGCCTGTTTCTCCCTAAATTTACTGTTGGCTCTTTTAGAGAAGATTGGATGCCCCTGGTGTAGGTCCCAGGGAAAATTTATTTGATTTTGAAATGTGGGTTCTGGAAGTTCTCATCGCCTGGATTCATTCCATAATGAATGCGTTTGTTTAGGTATTACAGTGCAGCCTCGGATATAGCATGGCGCTCTGCCAACTTCGATTTTCTGGGTGTTGACTTGTCTTGAGGGAGAACACCATACAGCGAAATAAGTAACTCACGCCATGCAGTTCTACTTAGATGTAATTTAGTTAGGATTAAAGTCATTTTAAATATTGACTACGTAAATGGTATGTTATCTGCCCTTTGACCTTAGAAAAGGGCAGATTATGGAAGCCATTTTATGTTCCAGGGTTTCCGAGTAGCTTCAATTCTCCTAAAATGATCTGTATATATTGAGAATAAACACTATTGCTGTTACATTACTAGAAATACTTATGCGTATAGTAGCACTTTTAAGCTGAAAGGTTAAGAACCACTTCCAGATGTCGCAGCAAAGGATACCCCTAAAAACAAGGCTATGTATCCACTGTCATCAAACAGATGTGGAAATCAGCACATATTTGGCCCCTCGGGGGCTTTATTGGTGATATCATTGGTTTTGTGTTATGTTTTCAACAGTGACCTCTTTCACAGTGTAATTTCTGATATTTTCAGCGTATATTGACAATAGATATTGTTGTAATTTCACTCACTAGTCATGCACACCCTCCGATAGTGTCATTGCAATTAAAGGCCACAGTACCCTGTACACAGCGCTTAGTTAAAAAAAAAAAATCAGGAGGCCACTGCAGCTTGCACCACACATTGCCCCCTGCCAGTGCTGCCAATGACAGTAACAACACAAATACTAACCGTCACACTCCTACAAGTGTGACATTTCAGACTATTCCAGGCCCCCATAGCTTTAACAATGGATTGGGCGGCAGGAAATAGTAATTTTTAATGTATGTTGAATTAATAATTAACTTGTGTTGTGGTCCTCTTGAAATTAGCCAGACAGCGCCACCTTGTGGCAGACTGTCACAAGCACCGGTGTTGACAATTAAGTACCAGGGCCGAGCACCAGAAACCACCGGCACAAACTAAGCACTGCCTGTACAGATGCCCCTGAAAATAGTACTTGTAAAAATAAAGCTGTATTTCCATTGTAAGTACACAAATGGGGGGAAGGGAAACTATTATGACCTTAGAGATGCCGCTACTGATGTTAATGGTGATGTGGTATTTGATATCACAAGTGATGCCATTTGTGATACAATCTGTGAGCTCATCTATCTGTGTGTGAAATCATAAACATGCACTGAGACACTGTGGATGTGTAACTTGCAAATGAGAGGTCCACACTTCTGCCTAGCAACACAGCCATACTGTGTGTTTAGCGTTTTCAATTATTGCCACATTGTGTATTTAGTTGAACTTTTTTATAGGACTATTTATGGTTTTCGATACCACACCTTATCTTGTGGAATGTGCGACCAACAATACCATATCCCAAAAGTGTTTTTGAAATTGTCAATTATTGCTACATCATTCTATCTATGGGAATAGTGCAAAAAACACTGTACCAATTGATCCCAAACCCCAGGAGGACTGGAAGGTGTACCAAGCCCTTCCTCCAGCCAAGTTTGGCGTAACTATATCCTCAACACTAAATACATATTTAACACAGAGCCATCGATAGTGACTCTTTAGTAATTGTAAAGGTAGTATATACATAGGAAATGCACTTTGTAGATGGTGACTTTGGTAAAGAATATGGAAGTTGATTGGCCACTCAAATCAATTCTGTTTCAAATATTGTGTAGAATGGTCAAAAGGCAAAGTTATTTTAGGTGATCTGCAAGTTGACCATCTGATTTAAAGTCTCAGGGATTTTTCCTATTGCAAAAATCGTGGACAAAATGATGTCAAACTCTGGCATGAAACTAGACCTTTACTCGGTGTAAGTCCTTTTATAGTTTGGTGCAAATTTGCTCAGTAGTTTTTGAGATACTTGGAATACAATAAGGTTCTGGATGGGTCACAAATAGTTAACTTTATTCATAAAAGCACAGTTTGATTTATGAAGTAACCACACGTTTTGGCCTCAGGAGCTACAAAGCAAATTTAAAATTAATAAGATTGGCCATATGGGTACATCTTACCCCCTGCCACTTTGTTTTCTGTGCAGTTTCAGCTTATCTGTTGGCCGATGGGCTACCACATCAACATTTTATTGGCGTCACCATCTTCTAAAAGCAAGCATCAGTTAATGATCCATGGACACTGCATAGGGTCGAGGAGGTAAATTATGGTGGTAACTGGAACGCACCCTATAGACGATGGAGAGAGACACTCCAAGGAATCCAAATCTAGCCTCAAATCAGAAATATTATTAATTTTCATGTGACAGTTTGTGGATAGCCATACACTGTCCGCAAACCTTGCTAAATACTTAGTGGTCATCTTTGTATGACCTAAGCATATTTCAAGATGGAAACACCTCCCCACAACTAAATGGATAGGATTGAAGGCCCATGGATGTTTCGGGGAAGCATGAGATTTCTTAGGTGATGTGACTACCTTTGCTTGTAACTGGAAATAAGGAACCAATTCTTCAAAACACGATCAAAAGGTGACTCCACAATTTATAATGCCGAAGTCATCGATAAATAATTCCGATATCTCTCATAGAGACGAAGGAGTTGCAGGATCTCAGCTCAGACACGGCCTCTGCCAATCGCAGCATTACATCACTCTTGTGAAAGGTCTTCTTTTACTAGTCTTTTAAAAATAACCAGAGATGAAGAAAGATGCATATAAGGTGAAAGCTCTTTTATTTTTGTAGCTAAAAGAGAAATAGAAGAAAGGTGCTGAAAAAAGCAAAGAGACATCTGGAGGGCATGGAAGAGAAAGAAGGCACAAAATAGCTGAGGAAAGACACCTTTCTTGATCTGGAGAACACAAGTGAAAAGAGATGGGGAGTTGCTAAAGAATTAATATGCTTAAACTCTAAATAGTATAATATACATATTACAATACAATATATATGTTGGCCAAACCTATATCAAAACAGAAATCTGTAAATAAATACCATGTACAAAATGATCGTTTATGGAAATTTGCATTTAGGAAAACTCAACGATTTACTGATGCAGTGTATTTAGTCGCGAACCATCAGTAACTAATATGGTTGCAAATGCATCCTGAACATGAACGATCTGTTGTCTACATTTTATCCGTACAATTTCAACAAAACTTATAAGTTAAGTAAGTAGATTTATATTTTTGTTTGAGAGTGACCAAACAGTTTATAGTGGATCACGGTTTTCATTAAAATAACTTTTACAGGAAACAAACGTCAATTATCCTGTAGCTTAGCATGGGCTGGAAATAAATCAACGATTTATTACATGAACAGTTTAGGTCCAATGGGCTACTTAGCAGAAAAAAGGAATAGTTTGTGAATAGGAGAACATTGCATCAACAGTTACTGTGTATAAACCATAACATATTTCTCAGAAAATGCACGACCCTTGAACCGGCGAGGTACCTGTCAAAGGTCACCTTGAGTCTCGAGGTAAAATACATTTGTAACCATGAGTGAGCAAGTTTAAGATAATGCTAGTATAAATCTTTATTGAACGAATCGGAGAATAAGAAGGAAATAACAGATAATGGAAGTGAAAACACATCGAAGAAAAATAGTGAACCAGATGGGGCGTACTTGGATATAGTGACAGCAGCCACTTTCCATTTAGTTAGAGGTTGTAAGAACACGTCAGTTCAATTACTCCAGTGAGTAACAGTGTAGTAAACCATTCTGACCATATTAAGGATCTACAGGATAAAGCCTAGGATTCGTTCCGACAGGAAAGCGGAATAAAATGTTTGTGTGCACGGGAATTAAAACTTGAAGGTAAAAGCAAACCGAGTAAGAATAGGGAGAATAGATACAAATCTGATAAAGAAGTATAAGGAGTGTGTACCGCGTCAATCACAAACCCAGTGCCAGACTTTATAAAAGATAAAAAGTATTTTAAAATGCAGTACCAGAAATGCAATATACATGTCCCACAGAACAGAATAATGTCATATTAGATGATGTGGAGTACGGAGTCTTCTAATTTGGGGAACTCATTTGCCCAGCAAATGACAAAACCACACCTGTGACAGCCTGGAGGCTGCTGTCATGCCCCAGAGAAACAGGTCTTTTCTCTGCGCCATCTGACTCCCACACACACTTATACCCCATCAGAGGCCTCTTTCAACAGCTCTTCTTTACCACCCATAATCGTAATCTCTTTTCTCAGTGTTTAATTTGAGACCGTGATTGCCTTTCCAGTCACTGTCCTTCACCACGCACCGAGAAATGACTCCAAGATTCCCATGTAGAAATCTAATGATGTGTTTGCTGCTTTGGAGAGCCAGGTAAAATGGCAGTTTGCCACTTGAGCTCTGTCTGCCCCTTCAGAGCGGTGCACTTGTGAGGTTATTTGTTGCAAACTGGCGCCTTCGTGTTGCCCCTTGTGGTGTCACCATCAGGCAGCTGCCCACAGTGGTCTTAATCTATCACCATCGCATCTTCCACCATGCGGTTATACAAAGGTTTCCAGCCTTCCATCTTCTCTGCTTGAGTGGGGACGTGTTGGACTATGAAACAAAAGGCTTTTCTTAGCTCGCAGTGATTCTCGAGCAGCTACTCGTGTCATGTATTGACGAGACGCAAGGCATTCTGGGAATATGTTCTGTCCATGAACCTCTGCATCGTGTCAAATGCTTTTGATTCATGGCCGTCTTCCTAGCTGAGACAATGGACTAACTGGCTGACTGCAGAGGTATTTCAAGTGCAGAATGGAGTTATTACATCACTCCTTTTGTTGGCAGGTGTTTGCTAGCTTCAGGCCCAGCGGTTTTGTCTCTGTGGTATTGTTTGCATCAGCAATGTAGCCGTTCACGTAAACTACGTTTTATTTCAGCGCAAACCCCGAATATTTCTTGTTGAAACTCTTGCTTAGATATCTGTTTCCATGCTCAAGATATAACAGGCAAAAGTAATCATTTCGTTTTTTTAAATAACGCTTGCAGCCATCTTCAGGTGCCTCTCGACAGGCGCACATTATCGAACACAGGCAAATTTAAGGCAATATTTTTCATGAGACTTAATTTATATAAATGCGGATCTGGTATTTATTTATCAGCAGAGTGCATCGGTTAAGGGTATTAAAAAAAGTGCACGAGGTAAGCCACATTGTGTCGCAAAAATGAGGATGTACAAAGTAGGAAATGTGGAGAGTGGTTCTTCAAGTTTCTCATCCTTCTACGTGAAAATAATATAGCATGTACACATTTTTTCCAGATAGGTTTGATATCAGTGCCGATTTTTTCATTTTGTATCTATTTGTATAATTTTATAAAGGGCGAACAGCTGGCAGAATGGTTAATGAACGCATACTAGCGTTTTCTTTATATAAGAATAATTAATTTAGTTATATTGCTTTAAACAAACGTCACACACAAACAAATTCCTACATTTAGTTATAGTCTCTTGCCCTGTGGGAATGTGATAATTGTTCAACAAAAACTATAGGGAAAGAAACATTTTATACTTCCAACATTGTCGTTGAAATCAGGCCCAGATTGAGTGGCTGTGGATGCAGAGGATCAGCAGTCTAGTTGTTGTCAGGCCATCACACTGCAGCCTCTGTATACAATGGGAGTGTTTCAGATGATATGAGATGTCGGGATACGCTCCGCCATTGTGGCCAACCCTACTCCATTGAGACCTAAGCAGACATTGGCATCCATGGCTGCTAGACCAAGCCATATGCACTGTTGCTGTTCAGCAGTTATTACCCAAGCCCACACGCCGTCCGCACACATGCTGCTCGTGAAGCGGCGTGGTCAGCCTTGTTTTCCATGAGGTATGTCCTTCATACACTCACGACCAGTTCGCCTCTGTCCCCCATTCAGTCCGTGACCAGTGTCTCTTCCACCTTGTCCGGTGTCCTGGTGGGTCAGCACCTCCACTCCTCGTCCTGTGGTTGGGATACTTGCCTGCCTGGGGAAGATCCCTGGCGCTTTCAGGATTCTTGTATAATCACTCTGAAAGGATTAATTTATTTTGCAAACATGTTTTAGAAAGTGATGGAACTAGAGGGGAGTGTGACTGAACGTCTCTATAAATTTGCGCACCCGTGTCGCAGCCACAGGCTCTTTCTTCCTGCGCGCTATTCTCTCCTTTTCTTTTTTTTTTTTTGTTTTGTTTCTGGTCTAAAGAAAATAATCTTTTGTTTCTGCCATCCTAGATCCTAGGTACCCATGTCATTCTGCTGGCGCACACTGGCCTAGAGATGTAGGTTTCCTGAGCAATCTGATCACTCTCTTTTTGCACTATCACAGGATTTCACGAATTTTGCATAGGTGACACTTTAATCCTGTTCACCGACACCCCCCAGGCAGTCAGGTTTTTGAACATTTTAACGTTTGTGCCCCGTCTCGATGATGATAAATCTTCGCCATGTTTTAAGATGATGGTGAACTGGGCGCCTATGTACACTGGACTCCTTCCTAGATGGTATACTTCAGTACGGGTTTCCTTACGCAGCCTGCCCTATCTGCAATAATGTGCAGCCTCCCTAATCTTCATAGGACGGGAGACAGTTACGGAAACACGGAAGGGCTGTCCGGTGAGAGCGCGCGTCCCAGGAAAGAGCAGAATGTTGCCCTTGTCACGCGCCAACGCCCCCACCTCACCAGCCGCACCCAGGGTGCTGCCGCGTCGTCCTCGTCCACTTCGAAGTAGATCTCGGTGGTGGTGATGTACAGCGTGCCCTTGGCCATGACAACCGGGGCGATGAGCTGCACCGGGGTGCTCAGCACCACGGGTCCTGCTACAGAGAACGGGACATGGTCACCTCAGGGCTACACACACACCCTACCGAACCCCCACTGATACCAGCAGCCTGGCCACGAACGGCCACGAACGGCCACTGTGGAAAAGCGCCATCTTTAAAGCCACCGTGTCTTGTGCCCAAACACACCTTGCGGTCACCAACCACTCCGGCATTATGCATTCTATTACCCCCATGAAGGGCACACACCTGAGCACTCATGCTGGCTTGGGCCCCCCCCACCCAACCTCATGGAGGGCACAGATTTTAGCAGCCACCTGCCTATCCACAGGTAGGGCAGAGAAACAAGCAAACACTCTGGGGGGGCACAGTGCCATCTGTATGGCCACAGGCCCGTAGCACAAACCGCAGCATGGCACCACCACCTACCAAACCACACACGGGCTGTGCCAGGCCATGGCGCACACCTTGGCACGGGGTGAGGGCCTGCTGGGTCGGGGGTTCGACCGATGCGTGCCCCGTGTGGACCACAGACCGCTAACAGGCCTCACATACATGCAGAGGAGCAGGTAACATCACACAACGGAATGTTCTGAAACACAGACTACACACAGATGTCCCCGTGAGAGCTTGGGTAACACAGTGCAAACCCTCTACGAGATTGTAGTGATTTCATTATTACTTGTATGTCATTGTTGAGTGCACGAGATGATCGCAGCGCATGCAGTCTTCTACGAGGCTCTTGCGTGCGACCATCTCGTGTGTCAACATGTTTGTAGTTAAATGCATGTCCGCGCTCTGCGGCGTTCACTGCCACCGGTTCTCCTAGCAACGGTCAGTTTGTGCTGGGATCTGTGGCAGCCGGACGTCGTGGTCGTGGGTGAATTCATTTATGAAAATAAACCCTTTTCAACTTTCCATTGGCTACCTGGATTATCTTACACTTCTACATCTTGGCGACAATCGGAAAATCACCCACCTACCATTCTTCTCAATTTCTCATTTCGGAGCATTTCCAGCATTAATTAGTTGACGCGCGTCTGACCCCAGGTTTTGCCGCTGACGATACGCGTCTGCTCCTGCTGGCATTGAGAACTTCAACAGCCTGCTGCGCATTCAACGGAAGTTCCGCCTTCCCCAAAAACAGGACTGCGCACGTCTGCACATGTCCTTACTACAATTATCAAGAAAGCACCGTCTTGTGCTCAAACGAGATCGCGCACGCTGATCTCCAACGCTGTCATCTCTCCCACAGCTTAAAATTTAAAGGCACAGCACATCATTTTCGTTTTAAAGGAAAACAACCCTCAAGTTACCGGTATTTTCACATTTCAACTTGTTAGAAGCACAGCATCAAGATTTAAAGGACTGTCAACTCGTCAGGTATTTACATCTCCTGCAAAATAATTCCTGTACTTTATTTAGTGAACTTTACAGAAACATTGCTAAGAGACAAATTCAATTTAATTCTTAGACCCTCCAGTTATTATTCAAATGAGCTTGTGAATGTCTTAAATTTGCTTTCACATCCAGACTTTGTTACTTTTGTGCATTTTATCTTACCTTAATTTTTATGCTGTGACTTCTCAAAGTACTCTAGACTTTAAAAGTTAGCTGTCTAAAACTACAATAACACCGGAACTGCTTATATTATGGCGTCATCTCAACAAATTACAACTCCTCCTCCTTTCTTACAATCTCTTGGTAAACCTAGTGTTAAATGGCGCCAATGGTTCAACATATTTGACAATTATTTAGTGGCAATTGACGCTACAAAATATCCAGCTGTTCGTAAAGCAGCCATCCTGTATAGTTGTATTGGCCTTGCGGCACAAAAAGTATTTGATAATTTACCTCACATTGCTCGTACAGGTTCTGGTGATGACTGGGACGCTTATAAAGAGGCACTTGCTCGCTTATCTAAGCAATATGATGAGGAACCTAGCATTATGTTAGAACAACATAATTTCTTTAAAAGAAAACAAAACATTGAAGAAACAGTGGAAGAATACATTGCAGAATTGAGAATACTGGCCTCCACATGTGAATTTGGAGAAAGTACAGATTATGCCATAAGAGACCAGTTTGTATTCAGTTGTTTCTCGCATAAAATTGAAGAAAGGCTTTTAAGTTGCAGAAACCCAACTCTATCTGAAACCATTGATAATGCTAAATCAATTGAGCTTTCCATGGTTTCATCTAAGGCCATTCTTGATGGACAGTCCATAAATGCTATCACAAACCAACCTGAAACAAGTGTCTCTGCCATTTCAACTTACAATTCCAGAAGAAATTCATAAAGAAAGAACCTAACATGCTAGAGATGTGGTTCCAGGTCACATATTGGAAATTCTCCTACATGTCCAGCAATAGGCAAGAAGTGCACTGTTTGTAAAAAAAATTGGACACTTTCATGGAGTTTGCAGAGCAAGGAGACCAGTTAAGATCAACAACATAGACATTACGGAGGATGTACAAACCATTTCAGAAAAACTCACAAATGTTGTTGTAACAATTGATTGCAGTGCTATTGATGTTGGTACTGCTAAAGGTCCATGGTGTGATATTTTGATTGCAGGTCTTCCATTTAGAGCCATGGCTGACTCGGGATCTCCTATCACAATTCTTTCAGAGATTTCATTCATGCACACTTGGGACAATTCTATTCCACTTACTCCAACAGACATTAACCCCAAGGCGTTTGGAGAAATTGAAATTGATATGCTTGGTATTTCAAGTCCAACTTAAAATGTTTAGGTCGGCACGTTTTTACAAAAATGTATGTTGCAATCAAAGGTAGGGACATTGTGGGGTGGCAGGACCTTGCAAAAATGGGTATCTACCTCAAACCAGGTTCTGACAACCCTATTGTTATTGGTGATTTACCAGAAGGATATATTGCTGAGGATACTGATGGCTTTAACACTTTAACCATCAACTCTTCCCCCCTCTCAGATCTCCCTAATGACATTAGTGACATCATCAAGCAGTTTCCTTTGGTATTTGCTAACAACATTGGCACTGTATTGGGTTTTGAACATCAGATAAGACTCAAACCAAATGCCCAACCAGTTGAACACAAAGTTAGACCCTTACCCCTTAGTGCCAGAGATGACCTTAAAAAGGTTTTAGACAATCTTTGTTCTGAAAGCATAATTGTACCTTGCGATTCATCCCAATGGGTTTCTCCCATCGTTTTTTGTAAAAAAAAATCAGGCGAGGTGAGGCTCTGTGCTGACTTGCGCTCATTAAATAAGAACATCATTATAGATTGTCACCCCCTTCCTAAAATTCATGATCTTTTAGCTAGCATAGGGGATTCAAAGTATTTTTCCCTTATTGACCTACAATCTGCGTATCACCAAATTCCCCTCAGTATAGAGTCCCAAGAACTCACCACCTTTATTACACCCTTTGGGGCATTCAGATATCTCAGGTTACCTTTTGGACTTGCATCCGCTGCTAGCGTATTCCAAAAGCTTATGGATTCTCTTTTTAAAAACATCTCAGGGGTCCAGGCATATCAAGATGACATTTTGGTTCATGCTAGCAGTCGTGAGGCACATAATTCTACTTTAACCAAGGTTTTGCAAATTTTGTCATCCTCTGGAATGACTATCAGACATGAGAAATGTAAATTTGGTGTTCAAATTCTTGATTATCTAGGTCATACATTGTTACCAGAAGGCATTAAACCTAAACTTTCATTAATACAAGCAGTACGTGAGGCATCACCCCCAAAAGACAAATATGCTCTACGCTCTTTTCTTGGCTTAGCCGAGTATTATGCTCGTTTTGTACATGGTTATGCTCAGATAGGTGAACCTCTTCGAGCATTACTTAGAAAAGGTGCAAAATTTTCATGGAATGATGACCTGCAAGACACTTTTAATAAAGTAAAAGTCATCATTGAACGTGCCCCTGCTCTCCGCCCATTTCAAGATAATTGTAGATGTTTCCTAAATGTTGATGCCAGTTTGTCTGGTTTGGGAGCCGTTCCCTGTCAGTGGGTGGGTAATGAAGAGCATACAATTGCGTTTGCATCTAGGACTTTGCTACCTCCAGAAACACGTTATAGCACAATTGAGAGGGAGGCACTTGCGTGCGTCTGGGCTATTCAAACGTTTAGATCCTACATTTGGGGGCGAGAATTTGACATTTTCACTGATCACAAACCCTTAGTTTACATACTCTCAAGTTCTGGTCCCAATAAGGCATCTGCTAGACTCATACGTTTACTATCTACGTTGCAAGAATACCATTTCATAATTAAACATTTACTGGGAGGGAAAAACTTTAGAGCAGATTGTCTCTCCAGAATGTCTTTAGAAAATGTTCACAAGGAAGACGACATTAATATTGCTGAGTGTGTGGTTGCAACCATAGATGCTGTTGGGGGATTTCCCTCTAATTCTGAACATATTTGGAATGCAGAAAGTGACATAGATCACAACTTACAAAAAAGTTAAGCGATTTATTACTCAAGGTTGGCCGGCAACTAGAACACTACCCTGTGATTTGAGGAAATTCGCATATGTTGCTGAGGAACTTTCTATTGTTGGTGACATTATCATGCGTCATGATCTTTTCGTTCCCCCTGAAAAGATACGCAAGGACATTATTCAATTAGCTCATCAAGGTCCTCTTGGTATCTCTAAAACATGTAAGAGAATTAAGGAATTTTATTGGTGGCCTTCTATTGAAGCTCAAGTCAAATCCACTATAGATACATGCCCAGAATGCCTCTTGTCTGATAAAAAATGGAAGACCTTACAAACCCCCTTACACCCTGTACCTTTCCCAAGTGGGCCTTGGGACAAAGTAGGCATGGACTTTTCTGGGCCATATGAATTACTTCCCATGCACAACAAGTTCTTGATCTTATTGATTGATTATTTTTCTAAGTGGATGTTTTACTGGTTTTGTGATGGGGCCACTACTGAAAACACCATCAAATTTCTAGAACATGTATTTAAACTAGAGGGTTCACCGAAGTCCATAGTCACTGACAATGGTACTCACTTTTCATCACAACGTATGTGCAAATTTCTAGAATCTCATGACATACAACATTTGAAGGTTGCACTTTATTCCCCATCCTCAAATGGGTTAGTCGAAAGAGGTAACAGGTTAATCAAAGAAGGTATCCAAACTGCTATTGCGGCAAACCTGAGTGTTGATGATTATTTGAAAGACAAAGTTTGGTCATATAACACCACTCCTCATTCTACAACAGGGGTTGCACAGTTTACATTACTGAAAGGTAGAATGGTAAATTCAAATTTATTTCCCACATGGTTGTCTGACAAATCAGAACGGAAAATGGATTCATTAGACATGATTAGAGACAGAGTGCATAACACCCAAGAAAAGATGAAGAGCCATTTTGATTCTAACAAACACTTTAGTGGAGATTTATTGAAACCTGGCGATTGGGTATTGATTAAGAAACCCAAGAAGGTGGCGAAAGTTTCTTCTAAGTTTTCGTCTCCAGTTCAAGTTGGCAAGGTATCTAAAGGTTCAGCCTTCTTAATTAACAAAGGGTGGTGGAACAAAAGAAATCTAGTCCTGGTTTCCAATCCTCAAGCTGATATCATTTCCAACCGTTATGGGTTAAATGCATTCTGAATCCTACAATTGGGTACAAGACGTGGTTCCATTGAAATCTCAAAATATGGCAACTTTGGTTACACCTACTTCTATTGCTCGTCAATCACAGTCTGAAGTGGTCTCTACATCTGCACATTTGTGTGATGAAGGGGCAGCAAGGTGTGGGGAGAACATTACTCGCACTAGGAGGCTACCAGGCAAATACAAAGATTATATTTTGGAATGATTAAATGTTTAGGTTAGAAATACTTCCCTTGATGAGAAAAATACTTTGCTTATTTTGAGTTCACTGTCAATATATACATATATAGATTGTTACTGTAATTGATATGTAAGTCTTCATCTTGATTTCAATTGTTAAGGAGAAAGATGTTGTAGTGATTTCATTATTACTTGTATGTCATTGTTGAGTGCACGAGATGATCGCAGCGCATGCAGTCTTCTACGAGGCTCTTGCGTGTGACCATCTCGTGTGTCAACATGTTTGTAGTTAAATGCATGTCCGCGCTCTGCGGCGTTCACTGCCACCGGTTCTCCTAGCAACGGTCAATTTTTGCTGGGATCTGTGGCAGCCGGACGTCGTGGTCGTGGGTGAATTCATTTATGAAAATAAACCCTTTTCAACTTTCCATTGGCTACCTGGATTATCTTACACTGCAAACAGAGATCACACGTAATGCTGCAGACATGTGCACTTTGCCAGCCAGAAACATTTTGTGATGTCATAGCTACTTTAAAACATGAAAGGAAAACCTGTACTTTTAATAAATGTCAACTCCTGCTTTTGAGGAATTGTTCTCCTATTGTAGTTTATAACTAGCCTTAGAGCAATCATGAAGACACAGACAAATGCGCATGGCAATAAAACTCCCCAGCAGCTCCCCACCAACTCTGTGTGTTGGTGACACGATAGTCAGTGTCGTAATGTGCGCTCAAAGAGCAATATATATAGATTACTGTGGTTGTAAAAGGAAAGAGTGGCGACCCCTCACAAGAAGCAGAGGCTCTGGGGTGTCGAGAAAGGCCTTGCTGTCCCCTGCCCGGATGGCAATAAACGTAGACTTCTCTCTTGAAATGTGGACAGTGTGGCAAGAGAGGCCTTCCTCCTTTATCGCCCGCTAAAATAATACAGCGTCCAGCCAGATAGCCTTTGCTGAAATGTGTGCCCACCCCAGTCTATGGAGCCTCAAACGGCCGCTGATAGGATTCTGTAACCTGTTATCATACTAATAGGCATGTTTTATGTTTAAAAAATGTTAATACCCCACCCAAGCATCTTCTCTGTTAAAAGGCGTGCTCCATTTCAAAACATTCTTCCGCTCCTGGAGACCACTGATCAGCTTACGTAGGTCACTGCATGCCTTTCTTTGTGTGCTAGACTAGTAACACTGAGGTGTAAAGTTCTTTTACAACTGTATTTGAAAAATCTTGTAGTGAGAGTTCCTGAGTGAGAATATGCTGCCCCTCATGCCTCTGAACTCCAAAAGATAATCCTTAATGATGACTTTAAGTAAAGAAAATAACCATGAGGTATTGTGACAATGTCGCAGTTGTTAGTATCATGTTGACTCTAAAGGCAAACAAACCCTGACAAGAATGTGGACAAGGGCTGGGATGATAAGGTGACACTTGGTGAGAGCCGGCGAACTACGGATGAGAGACTGGCTCAATCGCAAATGTTGGTTCTTCTGAACTTATTTGTATCGCTTTAACCGATGGTTGCACTAGATCTAGTTTTCAGGTAAAAACAAATAAATAATTATAACCATATCGATGTTGTTTTTCCGGAGACTATAAAAAACATTGTCTTCGCTCTGCCCTTCTAGTAATCTACATTAAATGCACGCGCTCGTGCAAAAGTATACCTAGACCTTGTCAACGAAGGGTATACTCCAGACACTGTAAGCCAATGTCCCACGTCTGCCACTTTAATATTTTCTTTCTTGCAACAAAACAATCATCAACACAGGCCCTAAACCAAACTGAAAGCACAAAAGACAATATCAAAGAGGCGGCCTTTTATCGCTAGGTTGATTTTGTGACAGAGTTTAGTAATTGGCACGTGAAAACACTGTTGACGTACTAGCGACGCTAGTACAGGCGGACGAGGGGCAGCTGGACGGTAAGCCGTAGAGGACATACAGAGCGTTGTGCGAAAAATATAGTGTGTGGCAGCTAATGAAGGACAGTGTGTAACGCCGCAAGTGAGAGATCCAATCCCGGTGGGCGGGGCCTATAGTGGACAGGACGGTAACAAGGAGGCACTAAGAAGCCTCCTTTCAATCGTGAGCCTGCGTTTTGCATGGAGGATGACGCCAGCGAATAAAGAAGATGGGCGGGGCTTCAACTCCGCTGCCAAGAGTTTTGGAATCTGTATTGATTCCAAGAAGCCCTCGTATGACGAGAGCAGCGCATGCTCTGCTTCTGTCAGGCCGAGACCTAAATAGGAAGCTCACAGGAAAAATTTTGAACAAGCTTTGCAAACCAAATGATTTGCCAAAGATCTCCATTGTATGATTCATTCAATCCTCAGGACAGTAGGTAAACATCGCAAGACTATCTTCAGATTCTCTACGCTCCAAAGAGTCTATTCATTCACCGTCGCTGTCCTTTATTTGGGTTGCCATTAAATTTTGCTGATGACTTTGCAGAGGTTTTTTCAATGAAATTTCCCTTACACGGGACATCATGTTGAAAGGCAGAGACAAGCATTTTTCCGCTGCGTCCCCATATTTTCTGGGTAGCAATCGCGTAGTGTTGAAATGGGTTCTCTGGTCTGCACAGGCACCAAACTGTACACTCTCAGCAATTTTTATAAAGCTTTGTGGTTTCCTTCATTTGCTGAAAAATATCAGTCTTTCTAACCAAACGAAACAAACCATATATATTCTCTTAATCTGTATGACGACACTAAGGAAAGTATCTGCAAATAGCTCAGAAAATGTGTTTTGAATGACTGTTTCATTCTTTCTACCGTTTACTCTTTAATGAAAAAAATGCAAAGTTGTTGTGATGTTGCATCTTTTATTGGATTATAGACACATCCAGGCTGTCAAAGGCATCGGACCTGTTAAAAAAAACAAAAAAACATTTTTAATGATCCTTCTCACGTGCTTATAGAAGAAGAATATGTTGTACCTGAGGGCACCATCTGTGGGAGAAAATTTCCCTCAAGGGTTTTACTGGACAGGAGAGTCTATGGCTTTGACATCCCTAGCCCCCGACGGCACTGTGGTTAAATGTACCTTGTACCCTTAGAAGCTTCTTAGGATGTTTTGCTTTGGGGCATGAAGCAGCTTAGACTGGAAGTTGAACCACTTCTGGGATGGTCATTATGGTTTAGTTATGTTAAATTTCAATCTTTTCATCTGAACAAAAAGCTTTGGCTTTGTTATGTTAGTATAATAGTGAAGTTGTTATCTTACCAACACAGCAGCTTGTTGGTGTTTTTAGATTCATGAACACTTGACAACATGATACTCTAATATACTCAATCAATCATTCTTTATTCTGTCCAAATAAACCATAAAAGCACCAAGAAATATACTCACCCATTATAATGTTTTAGAGACGTGATAGATTTTGAGTAGAAGGTATGGAACATTAGCGATTTATGCTTGGCTTTAATGAATGCTGGTTGAGTCATGCTTCCATACTGAGACTTGTGGAGCCCTCATAGAAAGGTCAGGTTGTTCTCTGCGGAATTCATTGCTTTGCTATTGGCGTAGAAATAAAGCTATGCAAGTGTTACGCTTTGGGAATGAAATGTAGCTTTTTCACTGTACTAATGTTATTTTTGAAAATATCGCTGTTACACTGCTATAACAACATGTCTAGTATTCACAAAAGTCATCCCAACGATGAGCTGTAGGGGGTCATTATCATCTAAGTAAAATGTAAACACTGCCAATGAAATGTTTGCAAAGAGCACAATACAATTTAAAAAGAATACACTGTTTCCACATAGTCTCAAAGTTCACCCTTGCTTTTATCTTGTACTGTTGTCATTTTGTTTGCACAGGAAAGTTCCTGAATTATGTAGTGTACCTTTTTTCCCATCACTTTTGTTGGCAGTACAGGGCCAGATGTTGGTTTTTGCACTCGAAAATCCTCAGTGAGGGTTCAGAATTGCTTCCAGCCACATGAACTCTACTATGCGCCGGGTGGATTTCTGCCAGGCATGCTAGTGTGCCAAAACTTACCTTAAGCGCCACTAGCTTTTTTTCCTTTTCATGAGCTTTGCCAATGCTTGCTGAACTTTAGCATCTGCATCACTAGATTCTTATGGACAGCATTACTGTCAAGTTATTATTTGAGAACAGATAAAATAGATACTGAATGATTTCCGGTGGACCAACATTGACAAAGAAGATGCTCTTCGGAAATCTTTACATACAAGTATTGTATTTTTTAAAATCAAAAAGTAGGCCGGTAGCGTTATGATATTCGGACTAGTATTTTAATATAATACCAGTTACTTATTGCACAGCAAATTAACTTCATTTGTGAGGGTGAATTTAATAGATTTAATTCAGACTTAATCCGAAAAGAGTTGGCTAATCTTCTCTGTTATGCAGGTCTTCCCAGGTCAGATGTTGCTGCAAGTAATATATTGAAAGATTTTCCAGAAAAATTACGGAGGAGAGCGCTGAGACTAAATCTTGTGTTGCACTTAAAATGCTATTTTAGGTCAGCCTTGCACCTTAGATTGGAAAAACATTCCTATTTGTAGTCTTTGATGGTTACAATCTGGTATCTTGTGATCAATTTAGAATTCACAGTTGGAGCCCTAATCTCTCTGCCACTAAAAAGCCCTTCCATCAAGGCCTTTCGTATGTGTGCTGGGCCAACTGCAAGGCTAGTGAAAGATTGTTTTGGCCAATCCCTGAAGCGGAATTTTAAGAGGAAATCCCACCTGTGTTAAGTCTAGAGATGCTGCAACCCCAGCTTCAGACAGGAGCTCAAGACTCTACTCTGCGACCTCAGCTTGTCGCAGTGTAACCCCCCCCCCTCCCCCCCCCCATTACTGCGTGCACATAAAGACAGGCCCACGTGTGGTCCAGCTTTTTACCCTTCCCCTGGCCTATCCATCCCCAAGTTGCGAAGGGTGTGGCCCGCGCAGCCCTATATTCCCCGCCCTCACTCACTGATCCCACCTCTGGCAACCCTTCCCTTCCCCCGCGGGCCATCTCCTGATGTATTTTATCCCTGCCCTTATTGAACAGTACTCTTGGTATTTTTCAACCCACCCGGCATTTGACTGCTCTGGCGGGGAGATCCTGATAAAACACTTTTCCCCCCACATTTTAAGGACTGAGGGGGATTTATTAAGGGAAAGGAATTCTGGTTGTAGTGATGTGTGAAAGGTTTAATCCTAAATGGCTTTTTGAATGATCCAGAGGTATTTTGTTTTAGTGCTGAAGCTTGGTATCCCGGCCATTGAAGAAACGGATGGGGAGCGACCAGGTTCTCAACCTCCTTTATCCCTATTGCAGTATGCATCCGCTCTGGATGGGTCCTTGCGTGCCTGCATTCTTTGACTGTGATATTAACACCGGTCACCATGCACTCAATGTTGTGTTGCTATATATAACAAGCATTGGCATAGCCAATAGGTCTCGCCTTTGGGACCTTATAAGTGTTTAGCCATGCAACAGATGCATGACTAAATACTTATAAGGTCCCAAAAGCGAGAGCTATTGGCTAGGCCAAGCTGCCGCGAAAGTGATCACGATCAAACATCAAAGCGGCCGCGAAAGTGAAAGTAATCGCGGTAAGCGTGGCGCGCGTGCCCGCGCACATGCACTGTAGCTCTAGGCTGGCCTGGTAGCACTTTTTGGAGCCCTCTCAATAAGTCTCGCCAGACCAGCGCATGCGCTGGGTCAGGCGAGACCTAAAAAAGAATGCACAAATAAAGGTTCTAGCATCAAACAAACAAATTGCTAATAAGGGGCAGCTCCGTGAATAGAAAAGTTCAGTTTTTCATCCAGGTATTTTTCACACACAGCGCAGCACACAATGGGGTCCCTGCAAAAGAACTCACACCAACATTCAGAAATTAGTAATAGTGACCCTTTGGCCACACTCCTCCTTCCCTTATACATCCGTATTATCTCCCCCCTCCCCATAGTTACACCCCCCTCCCCTTGACCTTCCTCCCCCTCACTGAAGCCATTCTGACTCCCACAGTAACTTTCCTAGCGCTGTGACCCGCCGGGCCCGGTCTTGTCTGATTATTTTCCATCTGTAACGTGATAGCAGAGCCCAGAAATGCCATCCGAAATCCACGCGACTCCATCTAAAGGGGCATTGTGTCCCGGGACATGTTTGCGAGGGTGGGAAGGAAGAGACCATGAATATGTAACAGGCAAAAACACATAAAACAAATATACTCCGCAGGCACGGGATTTGTTTGCAGTTTAAGCCTGGTGTGGGCAAAAGACGTTATATCAGCACTTGCCTGAATTTAGTGCGGCTTTGAAAATAAATATCTTGAAATGAAATCATCGAAGGGAAATGTGTGATTCAGGCGCGAAGGGAACTCGATAGTATGATTGACAGTTGTTTCTTGTAGCATCAGGTCCGCTGGGATAGATACAGATGTGTGAGTAAGCGATTGGTTTTCCAAGAGGGTGGGTTCCAGCAGAAGAAACACATCGGGGATTTTTATGTCGATACTTTTTGAAAGCAAAATATTCCCATAACAAGAGTTTTCTGATGGCAGCCATGTTTGATAGATTGCATATGAGATTTGAGTAAGCCCGTGATGTATCTGGAGAGGGTATAAATCATATAGGCACTGTCCTGTAACGGCTTAATGTATGGAGTCTGCACATAATCACCTTTGTTTGTCCCTCTTTGCGTATGGTCTAGTAATGCTCTCAGTAACTCTACTCCCTTCCCCTGGAGGTACCGATATTCAGCCGCGGCCCGTGCAGGTAAGAGCGGTGGGGCGGCGGTTAGGGGGTATTTCGACGAATGATGACAAAGGAAAATTAATAACAGGCTGCGGCTGCTAATATTGAAGGTACCAATAATGCTCTTTATATCGAAGTTACTGAAACCGTGGTACCCATAAACTCCAGAGGGCTGGGTAGCTGGTGAATTAAACGTAGTAATCGAGGGTGTCCTTCGAAATGAGGCAGGAATTTGTGCTTGCTGCGGGTAATGTGACTGGTTATATTCGAGAAATGTATCTGTCAAATTCATTATCTTCTTTCCCTATCGAAATGATTCAAATATTGATGTAGCCCTGCTCGTCTACCCAAAAAGTGCAAATAGTCCAGGGGCACTGCATGCGAGGAGACAGCATCCATGCCGGCAAAGTGTTGCTTGCTGCTGCCACTAGGTCTTACTTTAAATAGGTTTACAGCACCAGCTCACACACAGCTACAAAACCGTCCCACCACACTGCACCACAAAACCGACCCACACACAGCCACCAAACCGACCAGCATGATACCAGCCCAGACACTACCACGAAACTGGTCCACACACTGGGCCGATAGGCCAATCTGACCTTTGGAATTACCAGAGGAATTTCCCCACCTCTGTGAAACTGGTGTACCAAGTACAGGTAGAAAAAATACCTGTATTGTGACACACTTAATTTGCACAGTTAGAGCACACATGAATGTCTGCGTGTCTCGATTCACCTTGTTGGGTCAAGCTACCTGCACAAGTATTCATATCTACTTAACTATACAACACAGCCAGTCCAGCTAAATCTGCATAAATGCATGATGTGGAGGTTATTGTGGGAAGGAATGGCATCCCAAAACGTATCTTCCTACTACATTGTGCTGTGAAGAATTACCCTGAGAAAGTAAAACAATTAACGGGATGAATATTTTTAATTAATCCGAGCCACTGGAAATCATTCTGGCACGCATTCCAGTTCTTTCGCTTATTCACGGTATCGCTACAGACAGGGACCAATCTTAGTCAAATTAGCCTTGGTCCTGCTGTAATAGGAAACGTCTGGCCCAAACTTCCTGGCCAGGCCCTCTCAAAACAGGAACACAAGCAAGCCCACACCAGTTCTGGGCTAGTTAGCCTTTGACTCTGAGCTACAGCTTGGGTCCTATGTCATAATGAGCACAGTACTCTTGTCCCGGTTGGCCCAGATTCCATTGCATCAGTTTTGGCAGACCGGAACCAGCTGTAGGCAGATCATCCTTGGTCTTGCTTCAGTAGGAAAAGTCCAGCCATATCGCCAGGCCGTGTCCTCTCTGAACAGGAACAAAACTAAACCCTGACTGGTTTCAACCTTGTTAAGTTATATCAATGTGGTGCAGTCCTATGTTGCAGTGAGCACCGGGCCTGGAGCTGGACATAATGATCGCACATAGGGCTTCTCTTTAAAAAAAAAAGTGATGGAAGAAATTACCAGTGGCTTGATATTAAGTCATTGCATTTCATCAGTCACTATTTGGGTATTTCTCAGGAATCTGACCTATCAGCATTCAACAGAATAGATGATGTTGCTGTTGAGTTCAAATACGAGTGTTGCCATCCAAAGTAGTGTTGTGTAGCTGGATGCAAGAATCTATGCTTTAAGATTTATTTTGCTCTGTATCACTCGCCATTGTGCTTTACAGTTTACGTATACCATCACTTATTATATCATCATGTTGCTGGTGCTTTGATAACCAGGTGGACTTTCTTTCAAAAGTACATTCCTCCAAAAGGACATTCAACAATAACACTGATTGGGGTGACTCATTGAGGAAAAGCATTTAGGAACCTTCCTCGCATCAACACCAGTCTTCAGGAACTAGTTGTGGCACGGTTCAGAAGGGTGGGGATTTTGGAAGCAACTGGACTGATCTCTAAGTCCGAAATGAAAATCAATGACATAAAAAAGAACTTATCACAAAAGTATTTCACTTAGCAGTTTAATGAATTCAGCAGGCTCTGCTGTTTAGTAGTACTCAAGGTCAGCTATGTGATTATCTATGCATCCTTACATGTAATCTGGAGTACCAAACTTGTACCATCCAAATGCAATATGATGCTTATTAATGAACCGTCTGATGACTTTATATCTTTTTTTAATCACCAAAGGTGGTTAAATTTAAGACTCTTCATTACTTTCAGCATTCAAAAGGAATAGTTTATGGAAGGTTACTGGTCATGCACCAAATACATTGTCCCTAGTTATCTCAGCGCAAAAGATATTGTAAAAGGTACTGCATTTGCAGACCTACCTTGTTGATGGATCCTCTGGATTACCTGGGCGAGGGTAGGCAACCCTTTTTTACAAGACAAAATCTATTTTAAAAAAAGCAGGGTGTGATAGTTATGGTACTACTGAGAATTCCAATCCACACACAAAAAGGCGTTGAAACAGGGATTTGAAGGTAACCCCTGGTCATATCAGAGCCAATGTGTTGTGTTACCTGATTTTAAAAGAGAGGCCTTGATGTTACTCCTTGCTATAGAAATCTCAAAGAAATGGTCTGTTTTTAAATTTCTGACAACGTAAATATAGTCTGTTGGTAATCCCTGTGAGTTCAATGAAGCAAGCATTGGCAAAGCCAGTAGGTCTCGCCGATGCCAGAGGTATTGACTTTGCCAATGTGTTTTAGCCATGTTGTACACCAGCATTGCTAAAGTTTTGTGGCATACAGGTGAGTGGCATGGAGTGTCGTGGTGTAGAGCCGCTTAGAGTGCAGTGGAGTGTTGTAGAGTGGCTTTTAGTGTTGTAGATTGCAGTGTCGTGGATTAGAGCTGATTGGAGTGATGTAGAGTGGCATAGATTGTCCTGGCATAGAGTGGAGTATATTGGTATAGGGTGGATTGGCATACAGTGTTGCAGATTAGAGTGACATAGACAGTGGAGTGGTGCAGAGTACAGTGGCTTAGACTGCAGTGTGGTACAATGCAATGGCATAAAGTGCAGTGGTGCAGAGTAGAGTGCAGTGTAGTAGAATGTAGTGGTGCAGAGTAAAGTAGATTGGGATAGAGTGCCATGTCGTATAGTACAGTGGCATAGAGTGGATTGCTGCAGAGTAGAGTAGCATATAGTGAAGTTATGCGGGTATAGCCCCATAAAATGTGGTGCAGAGTGCAGTAGAGTGGCATAGAGTAGATTGGTGCAAAGTGAGTGGCATACAGTTCAGTGGCGGAGGGTGTAGTATTACAGGGTAAAGTGGTGTACAGTGCATTGGTTTAGTGTGCATTGGTGGACAGTGCAGTGGAATAGAGTACAGTGGTGCAAAGTAGAATGGAGTGGCTTAGAGTGCAATGGTGTAGAGTACAGTGGTGTTGAGTGCAGTGGGGCGTAAAGGGTAGTATGCTTAGTGTGGTAGTGTACTGTCTTTACAAACAACACATTTACGATTGAAATGTCCATTCGTTTTGTGCAGAAATACAGGAGTTTTACTGATAAAAGGACACAGTACACAAACGATAATATGTGAAAATGTAATCATTTAGTGTATTGAATTATTTTGATGTGATTAAAACATTTTTCATCACACTTCAGAATTACAAAAAAGTGCTTAATTTGTGCATTCCTAATTCTAATATATTATGAAATATCTGCAGAGTTCATTTACAAACCTTTAAATTGTGTTCTGTGTTAGAAAAAAAGCCAGTCCTTTCACAACAAGAATGTCTCATAAATCCTGTTGTAATCTAATCTACTGCAGTGTAGAACCGTGGCACTTTTATGTTCCATATGATACCATGAGTCTACCATGGTTACAATACAACTGTAAGTGGGGATTTTAAAGATGTTCAAAAATAGTCATTTAAAACTAATCAGCCCTCTGGTAGAGATCTATAAAACCCAGGCTAGGGGGGTGGCAGCCTACGGCGCTGAATTAGGGGGCCATAATCCATCTTTGATTTTAACCAAATCAGAAAATCGATTTTTTAGACAATTGTTTGCATTACCGACGAGCACCCCCATTCAGCCGCTCAGGATGGACTTGGGTATTCAACCAATTGCGGACATGGTCGCCTCCAGACTTGTAATGTACTGGCGACGACTATGGAGCACTCCCGAACTTGCTAACTTTCAGGAGGAACTGAAGTCCATCTTATTGCTACCCAGGGCAGGTGCTATCCCCTGGTTAGCTTATGTTAAAAAATCATTTAGGGAGATAGGGAGAGAAGACCTTTGGCTTTTACCTGAGGCCACTTGCTCCTCTCTCCCAAAAAGAGTATTGGCAAAAATCTTGGAGGAATATAAGCTGACTCAGATCATTCGATCTGCTAATACTGCAAATTTGACCTCGGCTTTTCTCGAGGCCAAAATTGGGTATAGATTTGAGCCTGCAATAGATCTGATTCACCCGGTAATTGTCCAAAAATTATACCTACAATTTAGATACGGGTCCCTTCCCCTCCGTTCAAGAACAAATAAATGGGCTGGCTCAATCACGCAATCTTGTCCTGGGTGTGGTGCCACTGATGAAACTGAGGTTCATACCATAATCTTCTGTCCGGCATATAAAATCCCACGTAGAAAATGGATAATTCAGCTTGCTAAGAATTTAGGGGTCTCGAACCACAGAGATCTCTTCAGGTTGTTGAAATACGATTCGTCCCCCGTATATGTTATTGTGATCTCCAAATTTCTTTTTTCTATGTGGTTAATCAGAAGACAATTATTACCTCACTAAGGCAATTTTACCGGTATTATTTATTGCTCTTATTCTGTTTCTATTTTATGTATTACCGATTGATGATTGTATCTACACTCAGAATCATGTTTTTATTCTTGATTAATTTTTCTGTTGTTGTAATATTTTATGAACTTTTATGGCTTGTAGCCGAAAGAATTTTTTTTTGACTGACTGACTGGCATTCCTAATTCTAATATATTATGAAATATCTGCAGAGTTCATTTACAAACCTTTAAATTGTGTTCTGTGTTAGAAAAAAAGCCAGTCCTTTCACAACAAGAATGTCTCATAAATCCTGTTGTAATCTAATCTACTGCAGTGTAGAACCGTGGCACTTTTATGTTCCATATGATACCATGAGTCTACCATGGTTACAATACAACTGTAAGTGGGGAGTTGAGAGTTGACTCTTGAAGAGAAAAGAGCTAAGCTTTGCTGTGTGCTACATGTTGGTGTTGATAAAAAAAGACTGAATCTTCCTGCAGTGTCAGAAGTACTCCTTAACAAATCAATCCTCTTACTTTGATGTCTATTTATTGTGGAGTTGTTGTTTTAGCCTATTTATTGCACAGTTTTTATTTTTATCTGTTGTTCTATCCTGTTATTTTGGTTTGTTTTTCCTTGCTTTACCAGTCAGTATGGCAGCAGCAACTATGCCTTAGCTGTCACAATTGTTATCAGACTGTGGAGAACCTCTCTTGCCTTGGATAAAGTAGAAAAAACTCTTTGTCTCTTACCTAATTGCCATAAGGGGTGAGAAATTCTCAGCAGCGAGAAAACAGGGAATTCTGCTGAACAACCTTGGCATTGAAGAACGGAATACATACAAGAGTCTTGATGAGCTCACGATTGGGCACGAAGAGAGTCAAGCTAGGGATGTTTTTGCTATGTCACTTATGACATTGGAGCAACACTTTGGTCCACGCTTTAACATTGTCGTGGAGCGATATTAGTTTTTTTCCAGGGTGCAAGCAAAGCCTGAAAACGTGGGCAACTATATGACCTTGCTATAAAGTTTGGTGCACACTTGCAAGTTTGGTGACTTATCAGATTCGCTTATACAAGATCAACTGGTGCGTTGCATCAATGGCACCAGATTACGAGAGAAACTTTTGTCCAAAAACCCTACATTGAAAGAAGCCATAGATATTGTGGACTGAATGGCTCACATCACTGGCTGGTTTCAGGAGATGAGAAGCATGCTTCCCACCACAGTGGAGAGAACAACAAACACTAGTTTTGGCAAGGTCCAAGAGAAAAACACTTAATTGAAGTGCTATAAGTGTGGAGACTCCAGCCATCTGTCTAATAATCTTAATTGTTTTGTGCGCAATGTGGTTTTTTTGAAGCTGTGGTACAAAGGGACATTATGCCTGTGTATGCAAAAACAACAAACTACCAGATGTATTTGAGGCACAAGAGAGTACCCAAAAAGTCATTTTGCAAGTGTCTTCTCCCACACAAAGTGTTAACAATGCTGAAGGAGATGATAACGGGGGGACAAGTTATAATGCCGTAGTGTGAAATGACCAGGGAGTGTGGTTGTACTGGCGGATTCAGGGACCCCGTTTACACTCATTGGAGATAAAAATTGGAATAGAGTGTACGGGAAGGAGGATATAAGGTTATTACCTCCCAACATCAATCCAGAGAATTATGGGGGGGGGGGGCATAGATAAAATTAGGTAAGAGAGACGCTCAGCAAAGTTTATGTAGCCAACTGTGGAGATAATCTTTTGGCGTGGCGACACCAAAGAGACCTGAGTATCATTCTCAATCCTAACTCAAAAGAGAAGGACCTTTTTGTTGCCATTGAGGGAGAATGTTCATGTGTAGTTCGGGAGTTCCAAAATGTTTTGCGGGAGGAGAGTTAAGTCTTCTAAAAGGCTTTTGACACAAGATAATCTAAAAAAACTTGCTAAACCAGTTGTCAACAAAATGTGGCGGGTGCCTAACCTAATGTTGAAACCCTTATAAAAGGAGATTGACAAACTATTGTCCCTGGGGGTAATTGAGGAAATGGAGTCCTCTGATTGGTTGTCTCCGATTGTTCTGGCCCCCAAGGACAATGGTAACAAGATCAGGATGTGTGTGGACCTGAGGGACCTTAATCAGAATATTTGGGTGAATCGCAAACCCCTGCCCAAAATTGCAGAAGCCTTGGCCCTGCTCAAGAATGCATGTGTATTTAGTATTATGGATTTGTCTGACGCATATCAGGTACTGCTGCATGAGGATTCTAGACCATTAACATCTTTTGTGACACCTCTAGCAGCGTTCAGATTTATAAGGTTGCTGTTTGGGCTAGCCACGGCATGACTTCAGCGGCTTATGAAGACGGTACTCAAGTGAATTAATTCTGTGATGTTCTTTCAAGATGACTTCTTGGTATATGGGAACGACTCACAGAGTCATGATCATGCTTGGACTCGGAATCGATGGTCTTGCCCTCAAGAGGGAAAATGTAAATTTAGAGTCAGTTCAGTTTCCTACTTATGATTTCTAGGAATGGAATAAGTGCAAAGCTGGAGTTAGTCAAATCGATTCTAGAAGCACCCAACCCCGCCAACAAATAACAAGTGATATCGTTCATGGGCCTCACAGAAAACTTACTATGTAAAATTCATCCCATATTTTGCCAGTATGATACAAACAATTAGACTGCTTCTCAATAGGAAGCTAATTTTGATTGATCAGAAAATTGTGATAAAGTGTTTGGTATAGTCCAGGGATCTATAGCCAAGATGGCTACTTTGGGAAATTTCGACATCTCTAAGAAAAGCTGTCCTGCAACCGATGCTAGCATGAGAGGCTTAGTAGCAGTGTTGTCTCAGGTGATGAAAAGATAAGAAAGGGTTGTTGCCTATGCTTCTCTTTCACTAAGCGGTGCAGAGGAAAGGTACTTGGTTATAGAGTGAGAGGCTTTGACGTGTTTGTGGGCGGTGCACCTTTTTAAGTTTTTCCTATGGGGCTTGCCTCTCGTTTTGAGGATCGACCATAAACCCTTGATTGAATTGTTGGGTATGCAGGGATGTTGATAATACCTCACAGAGCATTAAAAGGTGGATGGAAGGTGTAATTGAGTAAAAATACCGTCGGAATATCTGCACGGAGCCAGGAATGTGCCAGCAGATGGTTTGTTCAGGTTACTGTTAAAAAAGAGCGTATGAGCAACATTGGGTAAATCATCAGATTTTGTAAGTCAAAGAGATAGACATAAATAAGACCAAATGGAATTTGAGGCGGAGGGTGATAATGTGAGAAAGCAAGTCATGCAGTTTGTGATTACAGGATGGTCTGATCTGAAGAACAACCATGAAGATGTCAAGTCATTCTGGGTAGTTAGAGAGGAGTTATGCATTTTGGATAGAGCGTTGTACTGCAGGGAAATGCATCGGTTCCACCAGTGGGTTTAAGGACTAAACTTGTCGACCTGGCACATGAGGGACATCTTGGTAGAAGCCTGACCAAGTGCAGAGTGAGGGAATGATATTGGTGACCTGGTGTGGATAGGCAGGTTGAAGGAGTGCCTGAAGATTGCCTACAGTGTGCTGGGAGTGATAAGACAAGATCTGTCAGGTCTGTTCCATTGCCCCTTATTGAGGTTCCACCTGTACCTTGGAGCAAGTTAGGGTTGAACATTGTAGGCCTAATTGAATTATTGCCTGTGTCAGACAGGTTTGTGTTGGTCCTGGTGGACTATACCTCGAAGTGAGTTACAGCAAGTTGTGTAAGTTCAGTAACCACCAAGTATGTGATTGAGTGTTTACGTGAGGTGTTTGCTTGTGAAGGGGTACCCAAGACCATCATAACAGACAATGGGGTACAGCTTGTCTCATTTGAAATGAGAGTTTCTGGATGATCTTGCTGTTAAGCATTATTGTACTGCCCTTTATTCGTCCCAAGCCAACGGTCTAGTGGAGAGCATGAACCATCTGGTAAAGCCAGTGCTCAAACTGAAGTTGAGAACGGAGTCTCTTTGAGGGTAGTTTTTGAGAGAAACTCTGGGCGCATCAGAACACTCCTAATTTGATAACCAAGATATCTCCTTTTCCGTGTTTGAAAGGGAGGTGGGCTGGGAGTAAACTTAACCCATTCGTGTTAGATTTCAAGCAACATGCAAAAGGGTGGATCCTCAGGTTGTCAAACTCCATCAGCAGAAATACAAGAGACAATTTGATGTCAGACATAAGGTGCAAGCTCATGAGTGGAAGGTGGGAGATATGTGTTTTTTATAAAGAAGCCTGTCTGATCACAAAAGGGCAGATCTAAATTTCTGGTGTCAAAATGCATAATTCATGTGAAGAAAAATGTTGTAGTCGTGGATGATAATAGAGTGTGGCGTATGCCCCGCCTGGTCAAGGATACAAGCAATGATGGGCATGTGAGACCCCCTGGCCATGTGAGAGATGATGAAGATGGGTATGTTAGAGCAGGTGATAATGGGCTGGTGAGTACAAATAACAATGTTGATGACCAGCAGGGCTCTTCCACAGTTAGAGGGTGCATCAGGGAAAGGGTGCTGAAGGAAAACAGTGGTCCAAGCCAAAGTGGAAATCGCCGTAATTATCGTCCCGGCAAGAGACCTAGACACCTGAAAGATTACATGCAACAGGATTACAGTGATATCTTCTCTTTAGATCTATAAGACCGCTTTACATTTTTATGTGTATATAGACCTTTGTTAATTACGTTGTAGAAGATTTTAGGCTTTTAGATTAGAAGTGTTCTTTTCTAAAATGCCATTCATTTTCCCTATTGCAATTTGATTTGCACTTAAGTTATTGCTTTTATTTGTTAAATTCATTTTTTAGTCGTTCTGCTCAAGTTTCAGTTCATGTTGGAACATAATGTTTATTCCTGTATTTTCATTTAAAGGGAGATATGTTGTATTCTAATTTACTGCAGTGTAGATCCATGGCACTCATATGCTCCATATGATGTCATGAGTCCACCATGGTTCAATATAACTGTAGGTGGGGAGTTGAGATTTGACTCTTGAAGAGAAAACAGCGTAGCTTTGCTGTGTGCTACATGTCGGTGGTTATGAAGAAGACTGAAACTTCCCGCAGTGTCAGAAGTTCTCCTTAACAAATCCTCTCACTTTGATGTCTGAAAAAGAAAAGTAAACGCCAAGCTCCCTCAGAAGACAGAGCCTGACATTTGACTACTGTCTTTGAATGCACAGCAAATATGACTAGATAAGAACAAGATTTACAGGCCTGTTTACAGAAAGGGAGCACTGTGGAAGAAAACACTAATCCGGGTATGCTCTACGGGAATGGTGAACTCAACTGGATAGTCTAAACCGGACAGAACCAGCAAATAGAAAGCAAGCAAATGTGAGTTACAAACCACAAAGCCAATGTCAAGCAATGGGGGAATGCATTCCAAGGGAAGCTTTCTGAATGTCCCCAAGATGTTGTTAGTAAACCAGACAGCTGGGCTGTCTGGTAGGCTTTGACCTAAAAGGGAGCTTTTAAATGAAAGCTGTGTCCCTTTGAGTAATTGCAGCCTTTTAATTGGAATGTGAGAAAGGGTCAGATATCCCGTATTTCAAAATTAGACAAATGTAGAAATGTTTCTTTGAAAAATAGGGCAAAGATCAAGGAATTGTGAGCACGCAATAAATGTGAAATGAACTAAGCTGAACTAGTGCATTCTAATATCAACCTTTAATTAGGGATATTCTTGAATGTAAAGTCTTGTGTCAAGGACAGAATGGAGACGTCACTGCAGTTTGTTGAGAGTTAGGTCAGGCTCTTATTTTACCCTGGCCATTCACAGCTTCTTTCTACAGTGAAATATTAGCAGTGTGCAAAGGTCTGAAGTCTTTATTGCAGGAACCACCTTTAATGACAGTGAATAGTACAATTACATTCGCATGGTTTGTAAATGTGGGTTCTCACATTGAAATCAGGGGTTTTGAGCCCCCTTCAAATTTCTTTTTTTTAAAGAGATTGTCAGCTCACATCAGTTCAAAAGTTGCTAAGATATGGTTTTTAAATTAACTGTTGGGAAAATGGCTTATAATTTTTTGTTGGGAAAACTACGCCAATGCGTAGACATAGGAAGAGGATAAACGGTGCAAATCGCAGAGTACACAATATTCGGGATCTATGTGAGACTTTGTGTGATTAAAAACCTCGCACAGGTACCAGTGTCCGTGGCATCTAGATATGCAGCGCAGTAATTCCACAATCAGCAGCTCAGTATTGACCCAAAATTAGATTATTAATGTCGGTCTCCAGTGGGGTTCAGAATTAACCAGTGGCACACTTCAGAAGCCCCTCATGTTAACCAAAAGGCTTCTGAAAATCCTGAAATCTCAAATGCCCCCTAGAGATACAGCTTTTCCAATGGGAGTGGATCCATTACCGACAACGGCACTTCATCAAAAAGTTTAAACCTGATAATATGTAACTTGTGCATATATGGAAGACTAAAGAAACCAAATATTCATGTGATACCGCACTTCTGGCAAAGTTAAGCAACATGGTTACTTTTACCCTTTTTAACGGTTCTCCATTTGCAGACCTGGGTTGAAGGAAGGCTGTGTGGCCCTGGCTGGGCTTCGAGCCCTTGAGCTGCACATTTGAGCGACGAGTTTCAACTCATCCTGCAGCCCTGCAGGCTATCCTTATGCCTTTGCCAAAGATTTGCGTAGGAACATGCCCAAATCATGCATAGAATGTGGAAGATAATACACACAGGTTGTTTGCGTAGCACACTTCTGCTTGTCGAGGCCGGTAAATCTAAGTGGGAAAGCACTGCGCCCGAATTCACACCAGCAGACTACCGCTCCATGTTTGTTTGGTGAAAATGGCTCTACTACTCCCATTGGAGACGTAAAAGAAAAGATGGAAAGAAAATGGACAAACCTGGGAAAGGAGTGGGGACAGCATGTGGTTGAAAGTACTGGAAAGGGACAACACTCTGGTTAGTTTATGTTTGTAAAATAATCTTATCTTTTTTTACCTTGCCACTCTCATTGGTGGCACTGGCAGCATAGCATAGCTGCCAAGGTTTCAGATTGGTTATGTGTGACATTTTCATAATTTCAGTGTAATTATGAGTGACATTCAATGGCTAAGAGTGACACTTTCACGCGAGCAAAGTCAAAGTAGTGAAGACGAGGCAAATATATAAATGTCAGAAATTAAACCTATTTGAGCAAGGAGAAACTCTAAGAGCAACTTAAAAGTGCAGTAAAGCACAAGAAATGGAAGGTCATGAACTTCACAGGAGGGCCTCGTAGTGATAAATAAATGCCAAATTGCTGTTAAGATTTAACTGGCTTATTGAAGTAAAAGAGCCTGTGACGAAGTGCACCATAGCTGCAGACCCCGGACCCCAACTAACGAACAGCCAATGTTCTAGACTGCGGAGTACAGTCAGTACAGAACTGTGTTTGTTTAATATGGCTCATAAATGCTGGACTTCAGAGATCTGCGTGAATCCGCACATTAACCCTCTGCGCTACTTCGTGAGTAAAAACTGTCACCAAACTAAATCCTGATCTCGCTCAACAAGAAACACCCTTTACCAGTTAGCTTGGCATTTTTATTGTTGCCTGAAAACTCCTACACACACAAGGAATTCAGCCCACTCTCAGGCGGTTTTTTAAGCCCATGTTATCTATACTAAGTACAAGTTCCACAAGTAACAAAAAAATATCTTTGTGAGAAAAATACCTCACAGGTATCCGACCTCCCCAAATACAGTTTGCCGAATATGCAGCTTGGCTCATGGTACACAGTACATGTTAACTTGGGCGTTTTGATGCCCGGGCACGGCTCTGGACTCTGCAAAGTTGCTGCTGGCCCTGACTCAAAACAAAGATAAAGTAAACAAGTTCTCTTTAAATTTACTGTATGCAAACATATTTGAAATGGATTTCCTGAAACTGTGGCATGAGTCCTGGTCTCCTGGACTCACATCAGACGCTCCTGATACATGATCTGCAACCTCTTTCCTTCAGGTAAATGTAGTGTCCTCCCATGAAGATATTTTCCTAAGGAGGCCATGCTTTATTTTGAAAGCGAAACTGGGCCTGAGCTTGTGAAAGATGAGGTCAATGCACATGCGCAATGCTGCTTTGGTTTTTATTGGTCTGCCTCTCAATAAGGACAAATATAATTGAATTATTTATTTTATTTTATTTGAAAAGTTTTATATAGCGCTGACTAGACCCGGAGGTATCAGAGCGCTTTACATGAGGTAGAACATTGTTCTGTAGTAGGGGATCTCTGTGTATAGTCATAATCTATGAATAGTCCCGCCCATGTGCGGGGACCCCGGAGCAATCAAAATATCTCTTAAGCTGTCCTGCATTTGCAAACCTGCAAAGACACTTAAGAGACAGACAAAATAATACAGCCTAATAACAACATGGCTGCACTGGCCAGCACTTCATCTGAAGTGAACACAAAAGCCAAAATAAAGTTTAAATGTCATTTTTATTCACATCTGACATGTTCCTTTATTGTATCACACTCCCTTCACCAAAATCCCTTTAAACAATAGAGAGGAAGGGGTGGACAGACAAGCCCTATAGGCTGTCATTATGTGTCTGCTAAAAGGATACCGTGCCTTTAAGGAACTCTCCAGAGACCCCCGGTATCCCAGGATGCACAGCCAAAGCAAGTTACTTTAAGTTCTTTTTTCCGGCTCCTGCTAGCAGGACCCTAGAGCATTGAGCTCTACCCTTTTGGGTGGATATTTTGGATAAAAATTGTTTTTTTTGATGAAAAAGTTTGTTTATTCGACGTCTAGAGCCTTTCTCTGCTGCATCCTGCAATTTGGTGCAGTTTGACCCACTCTTAGCATGGCTTTATTTGATAAATGCCCTGAGTGTGGGAGGAAAATGGCCAAGACGAACCCACATGATGTCTGTATTCTCTGCTTATCACCTTCACATGTCCCTGCTACATGTGACATCTGCAAGACCTTCTCCAAGAGGACCCTGAGGGACAGAGACAAGATTCGCCTTCAGGGACAGGAGCAGCAGAGAACAGGTGGGACTTCTGGGCATGGAGGATCTCCTTCCCCATCCTCTGCCCATGCTTCAGCCACTGGAGGGACCTCCGGGCAGAAAAAGGAGCAGAAACGACGCCTACCGGCCGGAAGATCCCGTTCGACGTCGAGGACTACGGCGTCGACGGCGAAAGGTACAGCACCGGTGTGTTCGCCGTCGATCCAGGGTTCTGGATCTCGGCGTCCTCGCCGTTCGCCGTCGAAAGAGGGGCCGGCGAGACCTCGGACTAGGTCGCCGTCGAAGGCTTCACGGTCGACGTCGACACAACATCGACGTCGTACTGAGCCCCGCAGCCAGCGCCGCTCGCCGTCGAGGCGAGCCCGCTCGCCTCCTTCGCCGTTGACTCATGGATCGACGTCGACGACATCGACGCGAAGCCACCGGCGACGGACGTCGAGTCGAGGGAGATCGCCGTCGAGGCGAAGGAGATCGCCGTCGAGGCGAAGGAGAGTGCCGTCGAGCCGAAGGAGTTCGCCGTCGAGGCGAAGGAGATCGCCGTCGACGTCGAGAGGCTCGCCGTCGAGACGAAGGCACTCGACGTCGAGAAGACGCCGTTTGCGCTCAACGGCGAGGAGAAGCCGTACGAGGTCCACGCACGGCTCGACGTCGAGGACGAGATCGCCTGGTAACACTTCTTCAGTGATTACGATCTCCAGTCGTGGATCTAGGAGAGCGGGACGCTCCCCCTCGTTCACTTCGGCCTCTTCACGGAGTAGACCCGCAAAGAAGAGAAGGGTGGACGGAAGTCCGGACAGGGCTAGTCCGGGTTCTCCCGCAAGGAGTGATGGGAGAGAGTCTCCAATGGACCCCCTGCCGCTGCCTCCACCGCGACCGCAGCCTCAGCCGCGGCCTCAGACGCCTCCCGCACCTCCTCCTCCTCCTCCTCCTCCACCTGACCCCCGGCTCCCAGTGGCGCCTCCTAAGCGGCCTACGCCACCTCCGCCACCACCGCCTCCGGTGCCACAGCTCCCGCCTTCTCCTCGGCAGCCAGTGGCTCCTAAGAGACTGAGATCACGATCTAGATCGCGCCGGAGGTCACGGAGCAGACACAGATCGTCCACTCACACAAGGCATGGACGACGGAGGTATAGATCTCGATCCAGAGGCACGAGGTATTCGGACTCTTCTGGCACTGGACGGCTTTCCCCCACGTTATCGGAAACGCCGCCTACTAGAATCTCGCCAGTGGATGATATTGCCACTTTCCAAGATGTTCTGATGAGAGGGGCGGCAAAATTGGGAATCTCAGTGACAGTACCAGTTCCCCCTACCTCTGTGATATTCGAGACTTTACACAAGGCGCATCTATCACGCCCCCTCCTCCCTTTGGTTCCAGGTCTGGAGGAACCAGCCATGGAGGTCTTCTTGACACCGGCCGTGGTGAAGTCTGCCCCCTCAAGGTTGCAAAAGAAATACAGGGCCCCTGATTCGGACCCGGCGTTCCTGAGGGTGGACCCTCCCCCGGACTCTGTCATTGTGGTCGCGGCTAGGAACCTAGGGATAAACAGGAAGACTTCCAGGAGGTGTTGAATGAGGGCATGATGGTCTCCAACCAGATCATCAGTGCAGCGGGGGATGTGTCATTGCTGGCGGCCCATGGGTACTGTCATGGAGTACACATGAGGAGACATTCCTGTCTGAGACTTACCTCTCTAAAGCCTGAAGCGCAGCATAAGATTGCTAACTTGCCTTTCTCTGGCACGACGTTGTTCGGGTCTCATGCGGATGACGAAATGGCCCGCATGAAGGCCGAAGCAGAAACCCTGAAGGCCGTGGGGTTGGAAAAACCCAAGGAACAGAAGAGATCATTCCGTTCCTATGGCAGGCGTTATTCTAAACAACGCGGCCAAGGGCGTCAGTCTGGTCAACATCAACAACACCAGCAACAACAACAGTTCCCGAGGCAGTCCTTTCAAAAGCGCCAGAGGGGCAGAGGCCAGCATCAATCCTCGTCGGGGAACAAAGGCCCGGCCGGGTCGAAGCCCTGAAAGGTCACTTCCCCCTCATCCGTTACCCGCTCCGGTGGGGGGAAGTATTGAATACTACCTGGCAGAGTGGAGAACAATAACTCAGGACAAGTGGGTGCTGAATATTGTTTGCAATGGGTACAGTCTTCGTTTCACCAGCCCGCCTCCACAGATTCCACCAGTGCGCTCTCCCTTCATGGTGCGGGAGCTCCAGTGGGAGGCGGACGTTCTGTTAAAGAAGAAGGCGATAGAAACTGTTCCTTTGAGGCAAAAAGGAAAAGGTCTTTACTCAAGGTTCTTTCTCGTCAGAAAAAAGGACAAGAACGAGTTCAGGCCTATTCTAGATCTGCGTCAAGCAAACAAGTGGATCCGCAGAGAAAAGTTCCGTATGTTGTCCCTGCATCAGATTTATCCTCAGTTGCATCGAGGAGACTGTCTGTGCGCCATAGATCTGCAGGATGCTTACTTTCATGTGCCGATCGCACAAAAGCATCGCAAGTTCCTGAGGTTTCTGGTAGGCAACAACCATTACCAGTATACGGTACTCCCGTTTGGTCTGAAGTCTGCACCAAGGACGTTCTCCAAGTGCATGGCAGTGGTGGCAGCACACTTGCGGCAGAACAAAGTGTTTGTGTATCCATACCTGGACGATTGGCTGATCAAAGCTTCCACGTACCAGGAAGCCCAGTGTCATTTCAACAGGACAGCTGCCTTGCTTCATCGCCTGGGACTGCACATCAACATGTCGAAGTCAGTGCCGATCCCTGTGCAGTGTCTCCAGTACTTGGGGGCCTCACTCAATACTTTGAACGCAAGCGTGTGTCCTTCGGAGGAGAGACGCTTATCTATCCGTTGGAAGGCCCTGCACCTCCTCTCAGCCCACTCTCCTACAGTGAGGACGGTGTCCTCTTTACTGGGGTCGATGGCTTCCTGCATCTTTCTCACCCCCAATGCACGTCTGCATATGAGGCCTCTGCAGGAATGTCTGGAGGATCAATGGGACCAGAGGCGGGGGCGTTGGGAGGACACGATTCATCTGTCCTAACACGCTCTACAGTCTCTGAAATGGTGGTGCTCCTCAGAGAATGTCTGCAAGGGGACTCCCTTTCACAAGGATATTCCGGTCCAGACCATAGTGACCGATGTGTCTCTCCAGGGCTGGGGAGCGCATTCGGGCCCTCTTCAGATTCAGGGGATATGGTCACAGACGGAGATGACTTACCACATCAACTTTTTGGAACTCAGAGCAGTACACTTGGCCCTGAAGGCGTTCCATCCCTCCTTCAAGACGAACTCCCTGCTAGTTCAGACGGACAATACTACTACCATGTATTACCTCAACAAGCAGGGGGGCTCCCGTTCACTCACGCTGTCTCGGGAGGCACAGACGATCTGGAATTGGCTGGTGGCCAGGAACCTAACGATCACGGCAACCCATCTGCCGGGAGTGCAGAATGCCCAAGCCGATTCGCTCAGCAGGCTCGTTCAAGAAAATCACGAGTGGGTGCGAAACGACGACGTGCTAAGAGACGTCTTCGCAGAGTGGGAACTCCGGATATCGATCTGTTCGCTACGGCAGAAAACAGCAAATGCCGCGACTTTGCGTCCAGGTACTACCAACCAGGGACACTGGGGAATGCCCTATGGATCAGCTGGTCCAACAGCTTTCTCTACGCCTTTCCACCCATTCCCCTGATTCCGGCGGTGCTGATCAAGCTGTCGCAATCCAGAGCCAGGATGATCCTGATTGCTCCGGAGTGGCCGAGGCAATGGTGGTTCACCGACCTTCTTCACCGTTCTGTTCTGCCTCACCGGCGCCTGCCGTATCGGCCGGACCTTCTCACGAAATTCGGAGGACAGACAGTTCACCCCAATCTATCGTCCTTGAGTTTGGCAGCATGGCTCCTGAGCTACTACAGTATGGACACTTGAACCTACCTCAGGACTGTATGGAGATCTTGAAAGAAGCGAAGAGACCGTCTACGAGGACTTCTTACGCCTATAAGTGGAAGAGATTCTGCTTATGGTGCACTGCAAAGGACATTGACACTACCTCCTGTAAATAAGATGTTATTTTGCCTTATCTGCTGCAGTTAGCTCAATATGGGCTTAATTTTCAGTCTATTAAAGTTCATCTCGCAGCTTTGACTGCGTATAGAAAGGGCCCTTCCCAAACCTCATTTTTTCAAATCCCTGTGATTAAAGATTTTTTGGAGGGTTTGCGTAAGGTGTTTCCCCCTGTTAGACGACCTTCTCCACCATGGGAATTGAACGTGGTGTTGTCCAGATTAATGAGGGAGCCTTTTGAGCCTATTCATAAGGCTTCTCTGCAGCATTTGTCCTGGTAGGCTGCCTTCCTTGTGGCCATTACATCGGCCAGGAGAGTAAGTGAGATTCAGGCTCTGTGTTGTCAAGAGCCGTATACTGTATTCCATGCTTCTAAGGTGGTAATGCGTACTCATCCTAAGTTTTTGCCTAAAGTGATATCTGATTTCCATGTAAATCAAATGATAACTTTGCCTACATTTTTTCAGCATCCCTCCTCTCCGGCGGAGAAGTCTCTGCATTCGCTAGATGTGCGTAGAGTGTTGAAGTTCTATCTAGATAAGATAAAAGACATCCGCAGGTCGGATCAACTGTTTGTAAATTATGGTTCAGTAAGAACTGGTCTAGCTACCTCGAAACAGTCCATCTCCAGATGGATTGTGTCCTGTATTCAGCTCTGTTATCAGAAAGCTAATAAGACGTTAGGGGGTAAGCCTACAGCACATTCGACTAGGGGCAAAGCAGCGACTACAGCTTTGCTTAGGAATGTTCCAATTGTTGACATTTGTAAGGCTGCCACCTGGAAGTCGGTCCATACGTTTACAAAGCATTACTGCCTGGACTCTGATGCTAGGGCAGATGCGCAGGCTGGACACGCTTCGCTGAGGAATTTGTTTGCACAGTGATTTGTTGGTGTTTGGTTTTTTACTCCACCGCTGTTTGTTGGTTGGGATGGGCTTGCCATTCTATTCATAGATTATGACTATACACAGAGATCCCCTACTACAGAAGGAGTAGTTTCTTACCTGTAACTCCAGTTCTGTAGTAGGGGTATCTCTGTTATAGTCATAAGCGACCCTCCCTCCTCCCCGGTGGAGTAACCTGACAGTATCAGGCCTGTTGTTATACACCTTCAAAAAGAACGAAAGTAACTTGCTTTGGCTGTGCATCCTGGGATACCGGGGGTCTCTGGAGAGTTCCTTAAAGGCACGGTATCCTTTTAGCAGACACATAATGACAGCCTATAGGGCTTGTCTGTCCACCCCTTCCTCTCTATTGTTTAAAGGGATTTTGGTGAAGGGAGCGTGATACAATAAAGGAACATGTCAGATGTGAATAAAAATGACATTTAAACTTTATTTTGGCTTTTGTGTTCACTTCAGATGAAGTGCTGGCCAGTGCAGCCATGTTGTTATTAGGCTGTATTATTTTGTCTGTCTCTTAAGTGTCTTTGCAGGTTTGCAAATGCAGGACAGCTTAAGAGATATTTTGATTGCTCCGGGGTCCCCGCACATGGGCGGGACTATTCATAGATTATGACTATAACAGAGATACCCCTACTACAGAACTGGAGTTACAGGTAAGAAACTACTCCTTTCAGAACATTGTTACATAGTTACATCAGTTGCGGGAGCGTCGCATAACATAAAAAGGGAAACAGTATAACATAGTTACAAATGTATGCACAAAGTAAGCGTCAGTATTACAAATTATAAAAAGAAATTTGTTGGAAAGGACACTCAACCCACCTAAATGTTTTGTAAATCCTAAGTTTGTTTTGACCAGTGGCACTGGTGCACTGTGCTCTAATCTGCTCTGATTGCCACATACGTGCCCAAAATCATTAGAAGAGTACTAGACAGGTGTCCAAAACTAGATTTTTGAGCAGGTGCCTCTAAAGTCTTAGAAATGTGTTAATGGTCTCCACTCGCAACACAGTCTGTGCGGTGGAGTCGAGTGCAGTCCAGTCCTTTGGAGGTTGGCATGGTTATTTTTGTGACTCTCATATTGGGCAGGCCCGCACAGGGTATTCACCTTTGCCTTCCCAGAAGGACTTCCTTATGCAGTCCTACAAAACTTATTTGCAAAGATCTCTTGCTAAATCTAATTTGTGTTCTAGTTGCAATGTAATGTCTGTAGGTTCTTTTTGGGGTGGCAGATCTGTTGTTCAAGCCGCAGTTTGCATAATGTCAGTGCAACTGCTCCAAAGGGATGCGCACATGTTCACCCTGCCTTTGAGAAGGTGCCACAGGATGACTATAGGTGCCTGCAGACTACACTAACTGAGCGATACGTACACCCATTAGTCCATGATGCTGCACTTTCGGCTCCTTCACGCAGCGGCACTCAATGAGTGTCGCGCTACCTGGAGTCTTGTTTGCATTAATTTGCGCAGAAGGCCATCGGTACGCACATAAATGTAAACGACCTACACGGGCAAGTGCTTTTTATACATTGGCCCCAGGAGTAATAAAACGTATACACTATTACAAAGTTCAATAAAATACAAAGCCTATATGAATATGATTTCTTGGCCTGTTAAGGTGATGATTCCTTTTACTGGACCACTCAGGAGATAAGTTGAAGTTACAGATTTATCTGTAAGCTTTTCAGGACTTCACAGGTCCCTTGCTCAAATAAGAACAAACTGTAATAGCAAACACGCGCTTCATCACCAAGATATGGAAGGCAGAGGAATTGAAAGAGGGAGTGTGGCCTGTCATGTCTGAAGTTTAGCATACACTAGGAGTGCACCATTTTTCAGGCTAATAAAGTGTTCAACTTTTCACCTTTGAGATAAAGAAATAACTTGGTAGGATAAGGCTGTCTGTTTTATGGTGTGCTGGAGTCATTAATGGAATATATGCCTGGAACATGATTAATGCTAGCCATATACCCTCACAAGTATGTTTTGATAAAGCTACTTGGTTATTATTTCTTTTTTTAGTGTATTGAGTGGGATAAAGGTGCTCTTATTCCACTACTCTCAGATCCATCTTGCGTGATGAGGCGGGGCCAATGGCTGACCAGCTTTTATTTCAACCGTCAATCGGAGAGTGGAATTTACCTAAATATGTAACACCACACCCTGCTAATAATACCCATTGACCAGTACAGACCAAGCACCTGATTTAGAGATCGGACAGGGGCATAGCTATAAATAGTGCACCAGGTGCAGTGCCAGTGGGGCCCTAGGCCCTGAGGGACCCACTGTTAAATCCTTTGTTGAAGGATTCTTCGTCAGTGGAGAATATGCCTCCAGGATGATTTAGCCTTATGGTCTGTGAAGAATGGAATTTCCATCCATATGACCCTTCTCCATAAATCTGTGGATTTGCTGGTACCTTCCAACTCTAAACCAGGACCTCAGTTGCTCTCACGTAAATCCCATATTTGAAGCATTACATTCAGTGAAAGATTCAGGCCTGGTCGAAGATCTCTAATTCACAATCTTACTACTCATAAATGCTTCTGCAGTTTTTTGCTTGGACCAGTTGCTCTTTGGAAGTCAAGTGCATCACAAGCACAAGTGAACGATTGCACAAATGAATTGAAAAAACTCGTAACAAGCCGCAGTCAAAGTGTAAGTTAGCTTTAGGTAAGATATTCCCAATATCTTGTATTGCTGGACATGGAAACCCTGGTCTTATCGCTCCAGGATAGACAGGAAAGCATATTTAGGTCTGTTTTACCTAGTATTTTGTGTTGTGTGGTGTGATTTTTATACAAAACTCACAAAAAGAATGTCTCGAGAAATTTAGAGTAAAAAACAAAAAGGGGAGGGGGAATGTTCACCTGGAGGTGACATGCTTCATCATTAGGGCCTCACCGAGACACCCGAAACAGAGGAGACAGGGACTCCATTGAGCTGTGCAATAAGTGGTGTTACCAATATGACTGGAGAGTAGTATTATCATGTCACTAAATATATAGATGGTGGACCCCTCACACATCCACGCCATCGCCTGATCTCACAGGCTACTGAACTTTGGTGGCCAGTATATTCTAGTATAAATGTATATATATTTTTTATGCAGAGTGACAAGTTACTTGGTCCTGAAGATTGCCCATGAACCCCGAGTGGGGTCACTTAAGGGAAGAAACACGGGGGTATATTTGTTGATATCCCCTAGTTCTCTCTTATTTTAATCCTGTCCCTGGAGACCATGGAATAAATATCACTTGGCCTCCTGTAGACCGTTTTATTTCAGAACTCCTCCTTCGTCGCACTCTGCCCCTCAACCCCCTTTTTTTCTTCATTTCATTTCAGGTTCCTAAAAAACTCCTCAGCTCCTCTTCGAAGCCCGGAGAGTTGTAGCCCACACCACTGACCTTGCGGCCTTGGTGTGAGGAGGCAACCCAAAGATGAAGCATGTCACCTCTGGGTGAGTGAGGGTTCTTGTCCTAAAAGAGGTTCTTCCCTGTATTATGGTTGGAACGCTAAGTCCGACACCCAGACTGTAACAAATTTGTGGACAGCCCCCCCCCCCTTTTTTTTTTACTCTAAATTTCTCGAGATGTTCTTTTTGTGAGTTTCATATTCAGATAGGGAGCAGTATGGTCTACGATTCAGGACCTCTCCCCCTAGATCCCTTCTGTGTTTTTGGTGTGCTTTTTATAGCCTATCACTAACATGTCTGGTGCAATAACACCCTTTATGATTTTGAGATTCTTGATGAATAGAAAGTGTTGTGGTGCCATTTATTTGTTATATTTTATATTGTTTATGGGTGCATCATATTAGAAATGCCAGCCAGTCTAAAAAAGACTGAGGTATTGTTTACTGTATAAATGGAGTGAACTTGATACTGGTGAGCTAGATCCTATTCGATATCGATGTGAAAATTAATTTTGGGGGATGTGTGTGCTAAATGACTTGGTTTGTTTTATACTGGCAGGTTGATGGTTGTCCATCGTTCAGCTTGGAATGACTCTTCAATTTGGAGTTGATGCAGTTTTGTGTGTACGTGCATGTGTTACATTTTAGTTAATTATTTCCGAATTGTGTTGATTGGTGAACACGGATGTGTTTTGGATGTAGTAAATGTTTAACCAACTATATGGCTTGTACCTGTGTTGTGCACTTGACTGTGCCTGGGGCTTTGTCTAAAGCCGACTTTGGTGAGAAGCCAAGTCTAAATATAACAAGTCATGTGATGTGCCACATCGCAGCGGCTTGGAGGCTGTTCATGGTATAGTACTGAGCTTTTCATTGGCTAAAGGACTATTGCAGGAGACGTTTGCGCCACAGAATCGTATAAAGGCCCCCTTCTATATGTAACGTAAGTTCCATACTTACTGGTCCGAAAAGCGAGATCCACGGCACAGCTGTTCATTACTGCAAGGTCTTTTCATTGAAAGAATGAAGGTTTGCCATCTCTTTCCTAACTGTAGGGGTGTCCATTCCACAGTTTAGCCCAGGTACCCCACTCTAATTCATGAAACTGCTAGGCTCTGCGATTATGGTTCCGTGGGTACCAGCACTGGAGCGATACTTTTGAATTGGTTGTTCTCTGCCATATTCTTTTCTCTTCATGGGCACCAGCATAGTGACTTGGGAAATGTCTTCCCCGGAAGCTATATCAGTTGGTTTGCAACAGCAACACTTATTGGAATTCTGTCAGATTGCATCCATGATCATGTAGTTATTATGGGTTTGTATGTCGAAGTAGAAACCGGCCCTACAGTGCAGTAATACAGTGCCTTTGTAACTGGTGGACAGAAGGCTTATTAGCAATGGGCAAGAAATTAGAATGCATTTCGACAAAATACTGTAATGGCCTGCTTTTTGAGGTCATACAATGTGTACTTTACCCTTGTTGTGAAGGTTCTGTAGCATATTTGATGTAAGTTGGAATGTGAGTGGGTGAGCTTTTGGTAGCCTTAAGAGGAGAAAGGCCAGAGTGAGTGGGGAGCAACAACTTTCGGTGGGGTGCTATAATTGTACACATATCTGAAACATATCATAGACTTCTGCAATGCATCATATTTAACTTTTTTTCTGCATGGACATTGCTTGATTTAACAAATGTTCTGTATGGCCCAAATTGCACTTTAAAATTAAAGTTCAAGATTAAAATAACTTTTCCTTTTTTTGCAGCAGAGGAAACATTTATGACGGTGATCATCAAATTACATCTTGGATATGAGCGTAGAGAGAGGTTAGTAAAAAATTGACGATTCCTATAGTTTTTTACTGGGTGTTAATTCAGCACTTTCACAACAGCTACTTAAATAACCCTTCAAAGAGACATTTTAAAATGATTATTTCTCAGCATGTTTTATGTGCTAGTAACCCGCTCGTTTGTTACTTGGATGCCCTGTACGGTTGTGTTTGATAAGCTGAAAGCTTTGATTTTCAAAAAAGTTCAGAGTTCACCCACTCTGCAAAGAGAGCAGGCAAAGTTCTGTTGGCAGAAGTTAAAACATTTATGGTTTGTTTTCTCTTGTTGAGGTTCTGTTGACAGTAGGTCCAAGTAGGCTAAAGAACAGAAGGAGGCCTGTGGAATTTAATTAAATATTTCCTATGTCAGAGTTGTATGTCATAGGTTCTGGCTGTAGGCGTTTATTAACCGTACTCATCTCTGAGTTGAAGTTTTGTAATGGCTATTCTGACTTTTTGAGGTATGATGCTGTTTTGATTGTCTTCTCTTGAATGAAGGCCGCTTAAAATAGAGGGAAATATATCACTTCCAAATCCTTTTCATGTTATTGAATATCCTTTAAGTCCCATCTCAGGCTTTGCCATCTCACTACAAAACCACTAAGTCTCCTGTGACTACTTGAGCAAACATTATCTTGTCAAATTTGCATTGATGGCCAAACCCTCCTCAGTGTATTTATAACTTGTATAAGACTCGTACCTCAACACAATCCCTTTATCGCAGCGATTGCCTTGTCACAAACCCAGGGTTGCGCCCCCCTGGCTTTTTTTTACTGGCATGACCAGTATTTTAATGTCCCAGCCGGTACAAACTGGAAAATCGCCGAAAGCCTGTATTTTTCCCTTATCAGCGCATACTTAAAACAGTAATTATGAGAAGACACAACTTTAAAATATGTTCTACACCTGCCTAATGACCATGACTGATAATTGAAGTACACAAGTACAGAAAGGCCACGTTAAAAAGGAAAAGAGACAATTTTATTTAAGGTTCTATTTAAGTATAGTGTCCAGGTCTACGCAGAAACTTAAAACATGAACAAATGGCGGATACGTTTTCTCTTTGAAAGGTGGCAACCCTAACCAGTTCCCAAACGCTAAACCTTAGCCACACTCTTATCCTAACCTGTAACTTTACCTAAAACCTGACCCTACCCCTATGCAAACACTAAGCTTAACCCTTCCTCTAACCCTATCCCATACTTTTATTTTTACCCTGACTTTTAACACTTAGATAATTGAAAGATCTCTGGCTGTTGACCTCTACCCTCAGTGGTGCCCGAGTTTAAAACAAAATTCCCTCTACAACCCTCTGACCTTGGCTTTTTTGCCTTCTGTCCACAGTTGCTAAGAAGGCTAAAAGGAGGGTTGTTCATCAAAAGGAAACAAGGGAGCAGAAATAGGAGTAAATTACTCTATTCCTGTGGGGAGGCAAGATTAGGGTTTCTTGACCCTTCTATAAGACTCTTTTAAGTCTGCTGTTCCTTCCCCTCAGCAACAGCTTCTTTACGAAAGCTAAGTGAAGGTACATTATTCCAGGAGGCAAATCTACATTTTTTTTTACTTTTCAATCATATCTGAAAACAATGCTGTCTGCTCTAAAGGAGAGAAAAGGGCAGGAAAAGCCTGTTCAGTTGAGACTGTCCAGATATGGTTGCTTAGCATAGTTCAGTTTTTGCCAAAACACATTTATTATCTTTGACCCTCATCTTTTGAATGCTTACGCATTAAGTGCACTTTGGAGACACTCTTGGACTGGTCTCACCAAGACTAGCCCATATATTTGTCAAAAAGTTGAGCCAGGAGTTCTCTGCGAAATTTAACTGATAGAACTTAATTCTACATTCTTACTGTCTGTTATCGTCCCGCAGTTCAGGTTGTGAGTATAAAGACTATGTAGTTAGGAACAGTTAGATACGACTCTGTGCGGTCACCCTCTTCAGCAGTTCACCTTTCACACCTTCGGCTTGAGGTCAACTGTGAGATGTTGTTTCCCTTATTCCCTGTTTTTTTATGCTTTTGTCATCACAGATCCTCAAGTCCAGTCAATATTTTTGAGTTGCGTTCCTAATCAATAAATGCATTGGCATAGTGGAGCTAGTCACTATTACCCTTTATTTTCTGTTTGTAAATTCTACGGCCTTCATTACATTTCTTGAGAGCAGCAGTATCACTTATCCGTGGTGTTTATATTGCATGTTTGCATTAGCATCAGTTCTTTATTTTCTTTTGCCAGGTTTTAGCCACTAAACTCCTCCTAAGTCAATATAATGGTTACTTGGCTAGCTGTAGAGTTTACATTACTCATAAAGATTGACAGAGTAAATGCTTACACTCACAGAAGGAGTGTACACTGTAGACATTAATGGTTGTGTCCCCATACATTGTAGTCTCACATCCAAATCAAAAACTCCAGGTCATTCAACCTCTAGTGAACCCACAAAGGATGGCTCAATCATGTGCTAACATTAGATTCATGCTTACCTATATTGCATAACCAGCTAAAGTCAAATGAACCGGCTATAATTCATTTTTCTTTCTTTCATGCCAACGAAAACCCCTTGTTGGGGTCCGCTAGCAGCAAAAAATGAAATCATGTCAACAACATATGAACCTTCCACATTCAAAGCAGGGCGCTTAATGAAGCCGTAGAGCACCTTCGTTAGGTTTGAACACACCAGAGACCTTTAGCAGTGGCAGTCTGGAAAGCTGCGGTGAAGCTAGCTCCTATCAAAAGCCTTCTTTTGAACCTTCAGCAGAACAATATGAATGTTATCCTGGATGACGTTTTGGAAAATGACTTTTGGGCTTTCCCCAGTTTATTATTTTTTTTGTAAAACTTTTTATTTTAAAATTGAGGAACAAACATCAGCGTTTCAATACACATTGCAGAAGAAGTATTACATAAGGCATCATGGGAACAGCAGACAAAATACCGCATACATATTATACTTTGGAAGGTCTAGGGGCTTTCCCCAGTTTAGCCCTGATGTAACTTCAGAGCTGAGCTTGTAGTTAGCGGCACAGAGATCTGGCAGTGTTGAAACCGCTGATGTTTTTAATTAATCATCGCTGCAATCCAAAGGTGTATAGTGATTTTAAAACCTCAGAGCATTTGACAAGGATAACCTCTGCTCAATCCTTTCATTGGATGCAACACATTGAGGATCATTTGTCAAAACCTGAACTATCCACATTGTAGCAATATAGCAAACAATGTGTGGAATAACAGCACTTAAAGTACTTAAAATCCACCATTGGGGGCAGGTGGAGGGTTGAGCTTGCCAAAGTTCATGGACTATTTATTATTTAGAATATTAAATCTTTACCAAGCGGATGACTTTATTGTTGCAATATTCCATGCCCTAAATCTTGATCGGTCTACTGAAAGTTCAGACTTGCGGTCCTCCCATTGCCCTCTGTGCACCAGTATTATGAAGCACTAGCAATGCCTCCTCTTAACATTTTTTATATTATTCCTATACTTTGAGAAGTATTCTGTTCTCATAAGGATTCAAAAGCAAAATCAGTTCAATATGGGATAATTTAATATTTACTGAGAAATTGAATTTTATCATCACATTGGGGTTCGTTCCTAGTGTGGTCCAGGGTACGAAAGCTGCATAAAACAGCAAAACCTTATTCATAGGTAGTTCCTTCTCAGTCTGTAAACTTTTTTCTTATTTAGGATAGATGAGTAGTGGCTGATCCCCAGCGAACAACTGTTCTCCATGGTGAGGTTCAACGTTCTGAATTGACTTTATTTTTGCGCTTAGCCTTGGATACATTTTTACGACTGTTTTGACTCCTGCTTCTCTGGAAGCCTAATAAATGCCTGGTTCATATTTTCTACTCGTATATCAGTGAGTAAGTTACTACAACCTGATGTTTATGCAGCTATGATAATCCCCTTTCACAGAGCTATGCCCTGTAGCTATTTGAAACGGTGTCTCCAGAACAGTAGACCGCTTTAGAAGCTGAGATTACATCACAACTGCGCTTCACCAACTCTGTTGGATGCTCATCCGCTTGTTAACACAATTCAAATGCATGTCCTTCATTCGCCACACCATCCACATGAAAAGCGTAAATACCGATATCCACCGAAAATGAATGTATTGATCTATTTATGTTAGAGACAGAAATCAAGACACAGCGAGCAATCATTTTTTTTCTCTTTCTCAGAATCAATGGGTGGGGGTCAGAATTTAATTCCATTGGTATTGGTTGTCTCATGGGAGAAAGCACATATAATTTGGTAGGAGATACAGTATGGCAAATTTATGAAGCAGTAAGGCAAATTTATCTTAGAGAGTCAAATCCACTCCGCTCATAGCGAGACACTCAAACCCAAGTATGACATATTTGTGTCGTAGAGATATCGTAGATGGATACTTTGTTCTTTTATAATCCATTAATTATCAATTTATATATTTTTGTACTGCAGAATTAATTCTGCTCTTCATACCCCCTACTTAGGGTGCAGAAGCTCCCACCCCCCAATGATCATTTAACAAGCTAACCCTATTGGCCTGCATGGGAGTAAGAGTGTGGACTTAGTCTTGTGCCTATGTGGGATATGTTTTGTTTCTCGTGAGTGACAATAGAGGTGCTGTTATCTTTTTCTTGGGGTCCAGCACTTAGCTGTGCGGTCAAAGAAAGAAGTGTAAATAATAGATGCACAGGTTAATCGTGGGCTGGTCTCTAGGATTAGCTCGCAAGATCCCTGGTTGTGTACCATAGAAGGAGATCCACTTGGGATTCTCAAGTTACTGGGAGAGTGCCCAAGCTGAGAGCCATTGATGCAGCACAAAGGCAATACACAGAGTGATTCTCACACACCGCTTTCTACGAATCGCATATTGGGTTGCATGACTTGGTAACAGAGAAGGGAAAGGCGGGCAGACATAAAGTATAAGTAGATTTGGTTTCAGTTTGCACTAACATTGCACATTCCATCCCTGAAAGGGTTGTGGTAAAAAATTAATTTCCAAGTGGACATTTTAAGGTGGGCCTTGATGGTGGATCTGGCAGCTCTCCTGAAAAAGATCTGCCTGCTCTTTAGTCTAGACGCACATTTTGTGACCACATAGCATGAATTAATCTCCTTGCAAGTAGTTTGGAGGAGGTGTACTTCAAACTTTCTGTATGGACATGCGAGAGTTTGCAATGTCAAGATTTCGATGCTCAGTTCCAGCTGCTTTTGAATAGGGACTTAGTATTTGCAAAGTCAACCATGTTATGGGGCTCTGCCCTTTTTGTGTATCTGAACGCAGACCTACCATACCTGAGGGCGGGTCTCGTTCTGAGTACAGAGGTCCATTACAGCTTGAGTGGCTCCTCTCTACTATTCTTTCCCTCCTCATGATGGAAATGGGCATGTCCGAGCTTCAGGGGCACATGCTGACAGCAACCTGCCTCTCTATGTGACCGACACATGAGCATGTCGGCTCTTGCACCATTGGAGCTGCGGCTCTCTTGGTAGTGGACAGTGATCAAGCATGCTTAATTTCCACTTCATGCTTCACAAACAGACAAACTGCTATTATACCTGCTGCTGAATGGCAGCAAAGAAGTCTAAATATTAGGGTCCGGACCCCTGCTATTGACTGTGAAACGTATCTAAGTGAGCTACCTGTCGTTAACTGTAAGACATTGCACGGCAGACTGCACCTCCCACCCTGGCTCCCCACCCCTCTGAAAGCCAGTGCCACTGCATCAGCTGTACCCCTTATAGCTACGCCCCTTAGAGGGGAAACAGCCATAACAACACGGGCTGAGCACGTGTGCAGTTTCTTCACAAACAGAACCAGGCTTGCCTTAACCATGCATATGCCTTAACCATGCACATGCGTGGTTAAGGCAGTGCGTGGTCTAGATGCTGAGATGGGCGGGAAGAGGAACGATCGAGAGAGGACACGGACTGGTAAATGGGCAGTGCTTTGGGGGGTGGGGATTATTTTTAAGGGTTGCGGTCATTTTTAAGGGTTGGGGTAGTTTTTAGGGCAAGGTTAGGGGGTCTTGTGTTTTCAGTGCTGGGTTGATTTTAGGGCTAGGAGGTCGGGGTTGCTTTTAGGGTTTGGTGGTCAGGGTAATTTATATGGCACAGGGTGTCTGTAGTTTTTAGGGCTGGGGGGGGATTTGGGTAGTTTTTAGGGCTCAGTTTGGGTCTGGGTAGTTTTAGGGCTCAGGGGGGGTCGGGGTACTTTTTAAAGCTGGTGGGGTCAGGCTAGTTTTTAGGGCTCAGGGTGGGGTCAGGGTAGTTTTTAGGGCTCGGGGGGGGGGGTCAGGTAGTTTTTAAGGCCAAGGTCGAGTGGCCTCAGATGTGATCTTTACCACACATCCCTCTACCAGTCATGCGTTTACCACGAAATTATGTGGTAAAGGCATGTGTGGTAAAGGAATGTGTTGTTCAGATGCATTTGTCATTTAGGCAGCGTAGTAGAGGCACACATGCTTTTAGCCATGCGTGCCTCTGTCATGGAACCTCCTGAGAGGGAGTATCTCCCCTCTGGCCTTTTCAGCCTCTTGAGAGCGTGGATGACATACTTTGAGACCTGGCACAGTTCAGCCTTCTAGCCCATTTATTCTGCCTGAAGACACACATGAACTCTGTATGGTGGGCGGAGGAATTGGTAAGCGAGAATGCGTCATTCGAGGGTCGGAGCCTGAGAGCAGGTGGCATCCAGGCAGAGGTCTCTTCTCCCTTTCGACCAGAACTGTGAGCAGCACACTAGCAAATACCCCACCAATGTGGGAAAAGCTGCAGTTGCACTGGCGTGGGCAACAAGCGGACACATCTCATCAGGATGTTGGTGGGTTGCTGGTGTAACAGCACAGTTTAATGCAAGCCCCATAATATCTGGGAATTAAATGTTGCTGACCCTATGCAAGACACAACACACAGGCAGGGTGCAATTGGTGACTTGAGGGAGGGCGCCTTCTTCTTACTACTGGTTTATTAGCTGGGACATCTGACTGGTGACGTCTGTGGGGGATAGGTATATGGAGGAGGCGGGAAGGGTGTGTGTGTCTGTCTGTGTCTGTGTCTGTCTGTGTGTGTCTGTGTCGAGGAGCAACAACTTTCCATACTGATCCACCCATGAAATGTTGATACTGGCACTATTGTGGCAGTTCCCTCACTGGCACAAGGGTGTTATTTTGTGACAACTTATTGGCTTATTTCTAGTTTCATGATGGTCTTGACACAATGGTGCTAGTCCCTGCAAAATACGGGTCCTGTCACAATGGTGGCAATCTCTGGAGACATGAGGTGTCTGGCACAATGGTGCAAAATCCTGGCAACATACTGGCTTGGCAGAGTGGTGGTAATCCATGGCATTTTATGGGCAGTCATCCATCCTATGACGCGGCCAAAGTACAAATGCAAAATATTTTGACTACATTAAAGTTCAAGCAGGCTCAGGGAGGAGAAGCACCAGGGCAAGTAAACCCACTTTTTTCTACCTCTCCAAACTCTAGATAAATGTCTTTGCCATTTCCAGGGATTTCGAGATAACTTGAAGGTTGGGCAAGGTGAGCCCTTTTGCAATTGTAAGAGCTTGTTTGCACCTGCAAGAGCTTACTCGGTTTAGCTCTGTCACGTTTTACTGGGAAATTGAGTGATTGTGTCAACAATGCATGCACTGTGCTCACTCAGGACAGTAGAGAGCAGCTAAGGGAGCTCATTAATCATGGTCAGTACACAGATTTAGGACTGACCAAAATCTCGAGGGACTCTTAAATCATTTACTCCGACCTATCCAAAAAGAGACTCCATTTTTCAGCAGGTTGTCGAATGAAGGCAGAGAGAAAAGATGTAGGAGACTGATCTGCTTGGCACCAGGGAACTAGAGAACCATGAATTTCTAAACTTGATCTTTGTTTTGTTGCTAAACAATCGCGCTGGAATTCATAAATCTAATTTCTTTAAGGCCGAAATCATATCCAGAAAAAGAAAATTAAAAAGGACTGGTTTCACTACACGCTGTAACTTAAACAAACTACACTGTGGCTTAAGCACTTGGCTCTTCTGGGCGCTCCAGCATCCAACATCTGGAAAATAATTGAAAAACGAGATATGGAAAGTAATTGAAAACAAAAGAGTGATTACAGATATACATGCAATTCGAATTGGAAAGTTCAATGTTAACAAAGAAATTTGGTTGCCCTCCTAATATTGTGAATTGTTTCACACGGAGAATGAACCCGAGGATACCGGATACTTCTCCAACAAGGAACAAGAAGCTAAAAGAGATACCACTTTCCTCATTTAACGTCACTGTCTGTCCCAGGGTCCATCTCCAATTAGGACTGACCCTGTCCTCTTTCCTGACCTTTAGAAAAGGGCATGAAGCGTGCTCATCTCCATGCTCTCGCCTGTGCCTCCTGACTCTGTTGACCTCCCTGCCTGGAACACTGGTCCTTATTGACCACCTCTGGATCTGGTCTGATCATCCATAGATGCAATGTCTGCTGCTCTCCTTGTGTCTTTGCAACGTGTCCCTCACTACTGCTTGTAAGCATCCATCAGTGCTACTGTAACCCAGTCATATGTCCCTTTTCACACCAACACCCTAGCACCCACATGTTATTAGGACTCCCCTGCTCCATATAGAGCTGTGCGGAAACTAGAATATCCATGCTTTTAAAAGATGGCCGCTAGACTGTATTTATGACAGGTTCTACAGTACTTGGAGAATTCCCACAGTAACTTAGCCACCAGAATAAGACCAGTATTCTTGTCTCTAGTGTATTGACGCTGGATCTACACCAACCAAAAACATTATTCCAAGTATGCACACTCTATTCTGCCATGCTGAGACACTCTTTTGAACCAAGTAACATCACCTTATTGATCTGCCACACACAAACCCAACTGACATCCTCAGTAAGGCACCTTAAGTCGCATTCACACCAGCAATCACAAAGCAGGTTTACTCAAGCCACGAATCAATGCGATACTGCGCAATCCTCTCCGCATGGTGGTTCTCCAAGGTGTGCGCTTCTCTGAACTCGCCTTGTCCAAAACACAGCTTTGTACAACCCCACTTACATTGCCATCCTGCCGCCAATTCATGGTGTGAGCACTGCAGTCTTGCGAATGACTGTAATAGTTCATTAATCATGTACTATAAATGTTGGTACAACGCATATAATGGCATTTAAATGCACTCTTAAAAATATGCAGATGTACATATGTTTATTTTATTTTTTTACTTGAACGCGGTCTACGTGTTTCTCCTGTGTTCTGTCTGTGAAAGCCTTAATGAAAGCCTCTGTGGATGCTGTTCCTGCGTTTTTTTTATAGCTTCCAGATGAAAAAAAGTTGAAGAGATCCTAACTTGGACACTGACTGTGTAGGGAAATGAAAACTAGCCTCATGTAGTTATTGTGGGCATTACAGCTTTATGCGCGTGACTTGACAAGTAAGAGATGGGGGCTAATATGCTAAATGTGTTTTCCCTTCTCTAAGCCTGCACTGCACTAAGTGGCAGGTTACGGAGGGAAAACAAAAAATACAGTGTCCTAAAAACACACTGGGAATAGCAAGGTACACATTCCAAGTTCTTGTGAATTGCATGCCCTTGGGGTGGCAAGGGCGTGTTCTTCTTTTACTTATAATATTCCAGGAAATGTATCCATGATTTATGGTCGCTCTTGTGGTCTTAAATCATTAAATATTTAGAAACTCCTTCGGTCCTTTATTGTTTTCACAATGGAAGCTGTCCTTCGTGGACAGCATCCACAGTGCTAGTGTAAGCTGCCGGCATCAGCAGGGCAGAAGCAATCACATGGGCCCCTGTCCGTTTCCCATTATGCTCTTTTTATGGACAGGGGGTTTGCGCTGTCTGGTCCTTGAGTGAAGCCTGCCCTTTGCAGGCCTCCATCTTCTCAGCCAGTTGCAAGGATTCACTGAATGAATCCTTATAAAAGGCCTCTTTGCCCTGAGTCTTATTAGTACAGTCAGTAAAGAGTGCATGCAATTTGTCAGGTTGAATTCAAAACACTGCTGAAGCCGTGTCCATGGTGGCGGTGTGGGTAGATATGTCCCTCCTGTGCTCCCTGTTGTGTTTGAGGTGGTTGGGGGACTCAAGACTCATGCTAACCAGCAGAGCAGCCTAGAAATTAAGTACCGAGATGGGTGGTGCGCTGAACATGTCTTGGGCATGGAGTAGATGACCTGGAGAGGTGGATGCCAGCAAACTTGCCTCCACTTCATGGGCCACAGGCAAAATGATGGCAGTGCCGAAAGACATGAGGAAAGTCGTCCATGCACAGTGGGGAACAGCATCATCCATGGTCATCCGGCTGCTTCTGCAGCCCTGGCTTTTGTCATGAGCCCCTTTAGAGCAACACTCGGCAGCACAGATGACAGACAATCTCATGAGCAGAGAAGGGGGGCTGTGCCCTTAAGACTCATTTGGGTGCTGAACACTGTACATGTGCAAAAAGGACAATTGATGGACCGAATGCTGCACAATGTCAAACATTCACCCCAGTACAGAGATCTGGGCCTAAATCCATCGTTTTTTTTCTCCCCATGCCATTCCAGTTCAGACCCTGTCCCCATGCGAACAGTCCACCCCAAACTGCCAGGCCAGGTCCTCCCTGGACTGGAAACAAGCATCCTGGGACCGGTTTCAGGGCATCACCCCTCATCAGCCAGCCTAGCTTTACTCCAGTGGCATGGAGAGCACGGAACCGACGTAAGGTCATACCCATCCCACTCAGGGTGACAAATGCAAAAAGTACAATTGCTGGACAGAATACTGCACAATGTCTAACATTCACCCCAGTACGGAGATCTGGTCCTAAATCCATAGTTTTTTTTGTGGGGGGGGGTTTCAGTGCTCTGTCCATCATCTCCTTGTGTTTGCTTTGTTCGCCCTAAGTTAGCAGGGTATGCCCAGATGTGGGTCCCTTGCTCACTTTGCCACTGAAATCAAGCTAGCCTGGCTGATGAGGGGTTTTACCCCGAAACAGGTCCCAGGAGGCTTGTTTCCGGTCCAGGGAAGACCTGGCTTGGTAGTTTGGGCTGGACTGTTTCCATGAGGCACAGCGTCAAGACTGATATGCATATGGCTGGGTCTGAACTGGGGTAGCGAAGTGAGCTAAAGAATGATGATGGATTCAACCCAGATCTGTGACTGAGGATGAGTGTCTGAAAAGTTTCAGCGGTCCGTCCATCATCTCCTTGTGTTTGCTTTGAACACTGCACAAGTGGCAGGGCTGAGCATGCAGGCTCTGGAGGCCGCAGCAGATTTGGGCAAGAAATGGTGATCTTGGATTGAATTCTGTATGGCCTATTAATGAAATCTGGACTGATACAGTTAACTGTCAAAAACAGATGAGGAAAAAGTGGAGGAGTTCAGAACATTTTAGAAATCATTGTATACAGCAGGAGATAACTTCAACGACCTCAGACACGCTACATCTCAGAGTGTCCCTGACTAAATTGTCAAAGGACCATAGAGAAACCCTTGATGTGCTGTAACTGCCAATGAGGTCAGATAGACGATAAGATCCCTTAAGAGAAATGAAGCCCATGGCTTGGACAATTTAATAGGGAATTTCTATGAAATATACATCACCCAAATGACTCCTAAGTTAACTGCTCTCTTTAACGTTCTTGCTAACCAAGGAATGGTGACACCAACAATGGGGAGACTGTTAACTCAGTAATTTCTATACTAGATAGAAATCCCCACCTAAGCTCTTCATCCAGGCCTCTAGCCTATAGCCCTTTTCAGTCTGATACAAAACTTTACTCCAAGATACTGGCCAATAGATTCTAGAATATTTTAGCTAGTCTAATTTATACAAACTAGACAGTTTGTTGCCGCCTGACAAACAGATGACACCATTAGATTAATACACCTGGTTGAGAAGATACATAAAAAAAATATGCATGTGATTCTGGTATCTTTTTGTCATGAAAAAGCTCTCAACCAGCCAGATTGGGCTTTTCTGTTGGTGGTCTTGACTACGATGGACTTTTTCATTCTCTTTATGTCGATGGGCAAGGGCAATCTACAATCTCTTACACCTCAAGAATAATGCTCAATGGCTGCATATTACTGAATTTCTGTGTAGAGGTATCTGGCAGTGATGCCACTTAACCCACTTACTTTTCACTCTTTATCTGGAGCCCTTTGTCTCCTATTCCCTACAAGCAAAGTCCATAAGAAGAATATCATTCAGTTGGTCTGAATATTAATTTGCGAGTTATGCAGAAAATGTCCTTTTAAGCCCTGGGGACCGTAACACCTTGCTACCGAGACTCATTACTCTATTGCCGGTGTTGGAAAACGAGGCAGCATCTGTGAGGCCTGCACAAATAACATGACTACATTTATCCTTTACTGGGAACCAAACACCCAATTGTAGCGCCTGACTCTCAGAGGGTAGCGTTGCAGAGCAGTCTGAGGCTTACTCAAGGGAGGTGGTGTGGGCTAGTAATCGCCATTTGCAGGTGCGCCAAAAATAACACTCAATAATTGATTGTCCAGTCTGTAATTTGCTTCATAAAAGTAAGAGTACATTTATTAAACACACACACTACTTAATACTATGCACCAATTTACAAATATACATAAGCTGTTGGAATTACTTTGTGACATTGCATAACATCTCCACCTCTCCCGCAGGGGGGGGTGGGGTCTAGTACCACCACTCCCATGTATGCACATCAACTTGCCCCCAATGCAGTTAGTTGAACATAACCTGCAGCGACTGGCACCATACCAGTGGCCACCCACCCCATTACCTCAACAAGCATTAGAAAGGGGTAAACCTGCCTTAGTGACACATGACTCTGACTGAGCATCTCCTACTGACCATAAAGTATGCACCTCTATATCTTAAGGGCTAGCAGTCTGGGGTCTTCACCTAAGCGCAGCCGCAAGAGTCCATGTTTACGCACACTTTAGAATGACAGTACTCATCAACTTGGTTGATCATTTAAATGCATTGCAATTACAGCCCCTAAAGGCATCACAGATGAAATCACAGGGTTACGCATATACAGCCAGACACCCTAGCAGGACTGTCTGGCAACATAACCCCACTTGGCTTATGACATCTCCTTACACATGTGACTTACAGTCCCTTCAAAAGAAGTACTCCTGGCAACTACACTTCTCCTGCAGTGCACCTCTTCAGTTTAAAAGGAATCACAGGTAAAAGCATGGGATTACGTAAACACAGCCAGACTCCTAGCAGGAAGGTCCAGCAACATAACTCCATTTAGCTTAACATCACCTTACACAGGTACTTCACTTTACACATGTGACTTTCCGTCCACCTAAAAAGAAATCACCACTAGTAAATAAATTTCGGTGCAATTACACCACTTCACCTCCAGGGCATGCACTTCTTCACACATCCCCAACTCAGCCCTTCACTTCATGATGCACTTCTCCCCACACCCTCAGCTGTAGAACAAAGTTCCAGCCTAGAATGTGTTTAAATGCTAGCTGAGCCCTTGAGGGTAGTTTCCTTTAGGTCCCCATGACACTGAGGGTGGGGCTTTTTCTTTGTGCTGGGGGGGGAGACTGCGCTTCTCCAGCAACTCCCCCAGCACCTTTTCACAAGTGAGAGTGACCCCCCCTCATCTGGGGGCCACAAAGCACCAAAACAGCAGATTTCTCCGTGCTGGGGGGGGGGGGGGGGGGGGGGGGGGAGGGAAGACTGTGCTTCTCCAGCAGCTCCCCCCAGCTCCTTTTCACAAGTGAGGTTGACCCCCCTCCTCTGGGGGCCACAAAGCACCAAAACGGCAGATTTCCAAATGCCTGGCGAGGCATTATGGGGCGCTTCATGCTCCTCTTTACCAGCCCCAGCCACTGGGAACACTCTCCTGGGCTCTTCTTCTGGTGCAGTTAGGGTCCTGGGGGCAGTCAGGGGGTCTCTTTTCTGAGAGGGTAGATTCAGCAGGGTGCTGTCTTCACTGGCTCCCTGCGCCAGCCTTTCGCCTGGCTCTCCTCATTGGCCTCTTTTCTCCCTGCGCAGAGGCTACTGCTCCTGCACACTGGTCCTGGGCTCTTCTTCTGGTGCTGTTAGGGTCCTGGGGGCAGTCAGGGGGGTCTCTTTTCTGAGAGGGTGGATTCAGCAGGGAGCTGTCTTCACTGGCTCCCTGAGCCAGCCTTTCCCCTGGCTCACCTCCTTGGCCTCTCTTCTCCCTGCGCAGAGGCCACTGCTCCTGCGCACCGGTCCTGGGCTCTTCTTCTGGTGCTGTTAGGGTCCTGGGGGCAGTCAGGGGGTCTCTCCTTCCAACTGCCCATTGCGCCAGGTTCCAGCACCTTCAGCCTCAACAGACCACACCCCAGAGAGAGCTTCTCTTCCTGTGCAAGCACTTTTTAAAAGTTGAGTAGGGGGCTGGCAGGAAGTCCCTGTTGGTCCTATCAAACAGCGACACATTCCCTTTCCTGCCCCTGCTTCTTGTCCAGCCTCTGGGCTTGTTCAAAATGGTGTTGTCCAGGGTCTCGAGCCACATGTCTCTGAAGCCCCATCCCCCCACGCTGCCTTCCCTCCTTGGTGCAGCCTGGTACCTGGCACCTAGTGATGGATGTGTCTGTAGCCCCACCCATCATCTCTTCATGGAGAGGAGGCCCTCGCTTGTGGAAGAAAGGTTATCAATCCATCCAGCTGAGGTCAGCCCTCAGCCTGGGTCTGGTCATGGCTGGCTCAGAGAAATATGACAGTTCTGGATGACCCAAAAGCAGTACAAATATGACTTTGGACTCTGCAGAATACTTATTTTCACATTAGCTACATTGGACTTAAATGCGTGTCTGGAATCTGTAGGAAGTTAATCTAGCCATGGGCCCCACATCCCCATAGGAGAATAATGAAGTGAAAAAACAGTAAGACACACTGACTTTCCCTGGCATGTTTCTTTCCAGTGTATAAAGCCTATTCCATGTCACCACCCAATACTGCATAAGTCCTGCCACACCATTCACTTTGTAGCTGCTCCTGGACTGCACACGCTAGGAATCTCCCCTGCGCAGCCCGTACATGTGTGCACACGCATGTACACATGTCTCTGCTTGTAACCAGCTCGGTGTCCCTTACTCCAGCTGCTGCGCAGTGGCCTGGTCAAGCCAGGGGAACACCAGTAAAATCCCCATGCATTGTCTTACATCCTGAGTTCACTGTGGGTGAGTCCCAACTTATGAGGCTCCCCCACAGTAAAAGCTCAACAATTAGGTGCTCAAAAAGCGAAATCCGGGCGGCCCATAGTGTCAGAACCACCTTCTAACAGCCGGAATATGGGATCATTTCTAGTTACAAGATCAACCTAGAAAAAAAACGGAGTTTGAACCTCATGCCTCTGCTACAAACAGCACAAGGTTTGGTGCTAGGTTCCATTTCTGACAGGGCTACTTGCAAATTAAATACCTTGGGAATAAAATTACCACTCTCAGTGAAGAATTATTTGGAGCCAATTTATCTGTCCTTCTAGAAGAGATAAGGAAAGAATTGGACGGGTGGGCTCCTCTATACATCGCTTGTAAAGGCTGAATCAAGTGGGCAAAATTAATGTCTTGTAAAGGTTCCTTGGTTTATTTCAACTGCTCCCAACCTTAAGAAAGAGTAGCTTCTTTAAACGGTTACAAAAAAGTGATGTCCATATTTGTCTGGTGTGGCATTACACCCAGGGCTCCGAAACACCTTCTACAACAATGAGAAAGAGGCCTACCACTGCCTGACTTTCATAAATAAGTACTATCTAGCTACCCAACTTCAAATTAGTCAGATAGGTCTAAATTAGAGAGAGACAAAATCTACCAGAAAACGCAGGATGCACTATAAGATTATTTATAATTGACACCACACGCCTACTAAAATCCACTGCACGTACCCTAATGCAAGCTAGTCCTGTTGGAGAAGATGTGGTGTAATAGGTTATATCCTACATCTCTTGTGGAGCTACGCAAGGTGGAGTTGTGCAAGCTATTCACATTTTGGAAGGAGGTGGTCACCGTGCTCCAAGACGTAGTGAGGTAACCCTTGCCCTTTGCCTGTTGCCTATTTGTGCTGGGCCTGAGACCATTAGGCTATCATTGTCGACTGGCAGTTGGCATTGCAATGTAGAAACTATGTAACCCATTCTTTGAAAGAAAGGAGGCCCGCCCTCCATAGCTCAGTGGTTCCCCTGAGTCTGGTCTGTACTGTCCATGGAACGACTCTTGTAATCTTGAGGTAACATACCTCCACTTTGATGGACTGCAGAAGCCAATGTTGGACTGACCCACCTAGATAGAAAGTATGGGGCTACTCTTGTTGAGGGCCATTTTGAACATGATCCGCAAGTAGGTGTCCGAGGAGAACAGAGGCTTGGAGAATAGGCCGTGCTTAGCACACTTTTACAATAATTGGAGACTCTCCCGAATGGGTGGGTGGATGGGGTTAGGGTGGAGTGAATTTGATGGTAGTTGGGAGGTGCTCAGGGACAGCTGTACTATTATTCTGGATTTAAAAAAAGTGGTCAATTAATAATAATAGTGTTACTTCTATAGCGCAAACAGCTACCTCAAACAGAGGTGTCCCGGTGCTTAGCAGTAGTCAGGTGAACAGATAAGGGACTGGCCTAGCCGAAGAGCCACGTCTTCAGGTGCCTGCGAAAGTCGGATTCAGAGTCCAGTATGCGAAGATGTAGAGGTAGTGCATTCCATAGCATAGCTGTCCTGACCGAGAAGGCCCTTCGTCCCTTTCTGGACTTGGAAAACCGGGTAACGCATAGTAGGTGCTTGGAGTTAGATCTAAGAGTGCATGCTGATTGATACGGGAGGAGTCTCTATCTCAGGTATCTAGGTCCTATGTTGTGCATTGCCCAAAAAGCAAGGGTCAAGGCCTTGAATTTAATGCGCTTTGCAACTGGGAGCCAATGAAGGAGCTTGATGTGAGGGGAAATGTGATGACGGAAAGGCACTCTGTGAATAAGTCTTGCTGCCGCGTTCTGAATCATCTTAAGTCTGTGAATCAGATACCTGGGTAGTCCCAGGTACAGACTGTTAAAATAATCTAGATGAGATGTCACCATTGCATGGACTACTGTCCTCCTGCTATCCTCAGGCAAGAGGTGCAAGATTTTATTTTAAGTTTTCAGTTTGCCAAAACAGACCGACGAGACATGGTGTATTTGGGTTTCGAAAGATAGAGCCAAGTCCCACTTGACGCCCAGATTTCTAGCTCCCTGGTGTCAGATTGAAGATAGGTACCAAATAGATATTAAAGAGCAGGGGGCTTAGTGCCGAGCCCTGTGGTACCCCACACCTTAACGGTTTAGGTGATGATTGGTGTGGTGGAAAGGAATACACTTGGGTGCGAATATGGCGGTAGGACTGGATCCAAGCGAGGGCTGTGCCCTTGATACCAATCTGTTCAAGTCTATTTAGCAGTGTGGAATGAGCAACCGTGTCAAAGGCCGCAAACAAATCAAACAGGATCAGCATAGCAGAAGCTCCCGCGTCCATTGACATTCTTATAGACTCTGCCACCTACACCAAGGCGGTTTCTGTGCTGTATCCTGTCCGGAAACCTGACTGAGTGTCGTGAAGGATGTCATGGGAGTCGACATACTTGGTGAGTTGGCGCTGCATAATTTTTTCCAACATTTTTGCAGGTGCCGGTAGCAGAGATATAAGACGGTAATTCCCAAGCACCTTGGGGTCGGCGTTAGTTTTTTTCAACAGAGGTAAGAGGAGGGCCTGTTTCCAGACATCATGAAAGATGCCCGTGGACAGTGACGTATTCCAGATAAAATTCAGTGCTGGATTAATCCAGTGTGCGAGTGATCTGAAAATCTTGGGAGGACAGGGATCAGTGGGATTTCCCGACTTACATCTCAAAATTTCAGCCAAGGATTCTTGCAGGGATATATGGGCAAACTCTATAAAAGTGTCATCAGTCTTGCAGTTTAATGGAACCTGGGGAGCCATTAAAGTTACCTCTGATGTGAAAGAAGAGTATATATTCTGAATCTTCTTCTCAAAGAAGTTGGATAGGTTAGAACATAACTCTAAGGAGGGCAACATTTTCCCTTCAGCCACAACAGGATTATTAAAGGATCTCACCATCCTAAAAATCTCTTTGCTTTAGTGCTCCGCACCCTCAATCTGTCTAACAAAGTACTCTTTCCTGGCCACTCCCATCATGTTACGCAGTTTTTTTTAGAGCTATCTTATACTCCTGCTGCGCTTCCGAAGTATACTCCTTCCTCCATTGCCTTTCCAATCTCTTGCATCCACTTTTTTCTCTTCTGAGATCCTCCGAAAACCAGGGGGGCTGAGGGGGACTCTGTCTGAGATTTTTAATGGCGCCACCACATCAAGTGAAGCCGAGATTCTGACATTAAACAGTGCTGCGTCCATGTTAGGGTCCCCTGAGCATGGTTGGTCACCGTTCATAATCAGTGGACCTGCAATATCTGCACTCACTCTCTTCCAGTTCCTACCCACCTTAGATTGTTTTTGGCCCAACAACTGTGTTTTACCTATGTTAAACGAGAACTAGATAAGATAGTGGCCTGGCCACGTCATACATTGAAGGTCCTCAACTCTAGTAGACAGGATGTTAGAAATTGAGGTCGAGAGTGTGGCCTGCTCTGTGTGTGGGCGCGGATATATGTTGCATGAGGTTCGCACCCTTAAGGGACTGCACTAACTGCGAGGCATGGGGACATGAGGGGTCGTCCACATGGAGGTTAAAATCACCTAACGCCATGAAGTTAGAGTATTGTAGAGATTTCTGCACAGTCAGATTGTTCAGCTCCCAGAGATGTAGATTCGGGCAGTCTGGAGGTCTATATATTATTAGGCCAGCAAAGGAAAGGACTGGAGAGAACTTAACGCAAAAATTCATGCCCTCTATGGCACCAAACCCACTTAATTCAGAAGAGGAGATGTCTCATGACTCTCTTAAAATGATTGCCACCCCACTCCCTCGCTTCTCTCCAGTCCTGTTGACACAGACTATCCTGAAGCTCTGGGGGATTGCCAGTGCCGGAAGGGTGTCCTCTTTCAGCCAAGTTTCTGTAAGGAACACTATAACCCAATCCTTATCCATTAGTAAAAGCCAAATGTCATCAGTGTGCTTGGGTAGCGATCTGCAGTTAATCAGGCCTGCTCTAATCCCACCGCTCAATACTCTCTGTGTCTAGGTGGGCTTCCTCTGCCGCTAGATGTCCTACCAGGGATTCCCTGCATCAAATTACAGATCTTGCAATGGAAGCTGGAGTTAAAATTCTCTAAAATTGACGAACCTACCTATATACTAATGAGTAGGGTCGGCAGTAAGGAATCGGAGTGGGTCACTGTCCGACCACCTTATTAAAATTAATTTGTTTCATTGCGATTTTATGATTCTCTGTGATTCTTTTTTTTTTTTATAAACTTCTTTTTTAAAGCAGCCCACTTTCCACAAAGTAAACTGAGCTGTTTTAAAATAATAATAATAATGTTTTTGTTTTTTAAAGTTTTAGTGAGAGTTTGCCATGGACCACTGCCTTCTCCCCCGAAGGTTTTACGCCAATTTACAAAGGGAAAGGTGTTCAAGGGACTTTTTGCCAATTGGTTACCACCCTAACTTGGTAACTTCAGTGATTTGTGACCGGAATTCCAGTCCCAAATCATAGATACAGCTGGTACCTATTTGGTATTTGGAAGGAATGCCCAAAACATGCTTCCTCCTAAAACCAGATCAGTATCCAGTCGCTATCCCAATTTAGGAGTCTGTAAAACTTTGCTGACTCCTCAATGGGGTTTGTACGTGACCAAAAACATTTTTGCAGTCTGGCCCTAATTGTTGAAACTTTGAAGGTTTTTTTTTTTCCTGTGAAGCCAGGTCTAGAGGCTCAGTGAATTCATGTGTTCACTCCAGAAACCTATGTTTGACTTCATGGCCACGGGTTCGAGTCCCAGTGGGTACACTCAGCCTTTCATCTTTTCCAAGAGCGATATAAATTCAGTGCAAAGATTCCTCAAGGGATGAATGTCCGCTTAACAAAAACACTTGATGTTATGTTAAGCTTACTGCTCCATGAATGTTGCAAATCCAATGAAAATACCGTTGTAAAAAAACTAAAACAAAAACACCACACAGATACAGCGTAGTGGTGTCCCGCCAGTGTTACATTTGCCCCACATTATTGTACAGGGTGAAAGTATCAAAACTCCAAGCACCACAAACCAGAAGTCCACTCTCTCGCATCCTTTGTGGCCTGCAGTGATCTGACGGCTGCAGCATGATTTCTGTTGCTTGGGTTATTATAGGTGCTGTCTCTGAAACAAAAAACGAAGGATGTCATGGGTTAAAGCCCACATGTTTTCCCACGCTGATATCGTGAAGCCCATTATGAATTGTGGAAAAAAAATCAAACAGCCACTAGAGATGTATTAACAGCATTCCTCGACTTGCAGTTCCCTCCCCAAAGTTACTTGGCAGGGTTATGAGCAGACACTGTGAATTTTGGACAGCGTGCAGCTGTGTTTGGAAATAGCTGCGTCGCAGGGTGGGGTGGGCAGTGGGGGTGTGTTCAGGGATGTCGAGGTTCGGTGTTATTTTTTAACAGGATGCTCTGATCACAATTCTCCCACAGACCTCTTCCCCTTTCCAGTATGAAATTATGCGGTGCCAGCTGGGAGGTGCGTTGTGTTTTTGAATGAAGGTGCAGTTAAAGTGTTCATTTCTTGGGTGGTTCTCTATCACCCTGGTGATTTCATTAGACTCATGCCCAGTGTTTCATTTCTTTGCCTTTAAATATGAAAGTCACATTTAGCAGAGATTTACCATAGGCCTGCTAATGTATGCTGACTGTAAAATATCCAGATTTTTGGTGGCCTTCGTTGTCTATGGTAATTTTTTTCCCAAATAGCAAAACACAAATAATGCTCACCTATGACATTGTTGCATTTTTTGTGGCTAAATAAACTTTGAGTTCGCTGAAATGTATGTTCTCTAAAGACTCAGCTTTTTGGAAATGCAAGCGCAGCTACAGTTCACGCAAGACCCTGGGAATCTAGCTGTTCTGTTTTTTTTAAACAATAGGAACGACTGTGAGCTGCACTGTTTTCCCTGTTCTGGGAAGACTCTCCCAACCTCTTTTCTGGAAGAGGAAGGAGAGGAGGGTCTTCAAAGTACTACTGACCTTTATATGCATAATTTCGTTTTTGTAAGCGTGGCTTTAGGCATTCCCTTCCATTTGCCTTTGTGGGAGGCGCTTCATTGTCAGATGCATGACGTAAACACGTCACAGGACCTCCCACTTTCCTAGATAACCATCACTCACACATTCCCCACCGTTCCACGGGTACATGTGACTGGGATAATAAAAGGATGCTGGGCGCCCATGCACTTACCCCAGTTACCCAGGGTCTTTGTCAGTACTTCCCCCTGTCATGCCAGTCAGTGTCTGTCTCCCCGTGCTAGTTTCCTGATTATGGGACTGGTTTGAGCTAAGCAACATCATAGCGCCTGGTGGTGGTGTTTGGTTCTTGTACATGTGTCCAGTTTACGCAGAGAAACTGAAAAAGACTACACTTGACCACCCTCGTCGCCACATGAAGTAACACCGAGGTCCACTCGTCACTCTTTTATACACAGATTACAGGGTTATTACCACAGTAACTTCCATATGAGCACCACTGAGAGAGATAGCGCATCTTTAATGACAGTTGGTCCACACCCTTTATTATCACTCAAGTCTGGCTTTTCATCTCAAGGATACATATATAGAGCTCTTCGTCGCCATTGTCTCTTGAAGAACAGCTGATCCGCTCCTGCACGTGCTCCTGCAAATATGGCCCGGAAAGAAAACTGCATCTAAAACCTCGAGTCCATTACGCTCGGTAGAGATTGATGGGGCAGCTGAGACAGGATGCAGATATGCTTCATCTTGGGGAAGGCCTTCTCTGTCTCTCCACTAATACTGGTCTTGCTTCAGGTGAGTGAGGTCTGGATGAAAATGATAAAGGTTATGCCCGCAGTCCTTCAGACTTCTCCTTTACCCCCTTCACCAAGATATAGACACCATCATTCTATGTACAGTGCTTTGTTTACCCACCTTGGTAAGAGTAAAGCTTGGCACTGGTTGAGAAGTTTGCCAATCCGGGAAAGGTACCAAATACAGCCGCGGTCCATGCAAGTAGCAGCGGTGGGGTGGTGGGGCCATGTAAGGGGGGATTTTGAGGGACGATGCCGAGGGAAAATGAATTGTTTATTTTATTTTCCCTCTGCATCGTCCCTTACACAGCCCCACCGCCCCACCGCTGTTACCTGCACGGACCGCGGCTGACCAAATAGACCCCCACTACTCCTTGCCACTAGGATCTTGACAAAACACTCTCGCTGTCATGCACTGTCAGGTGGTATTGCACAAACTATTGTTTTTTCAGTTTCAGAGTTAAGTACGGACAATTGCTCAGTTTCTAATCTTATATTTGTCTCCTTCAAATTCACAATATGCTGTCAATCTCTGGAAGTTCTACCAAAAGTATGGAATACCACGTTGATTTTTCAATGAGAGATGCGACTTAAAAATGCCTGTCGTTTAAAGAGGTATGGGTTTTAGAGCTACAGACCTGCGCTTCCCTACATATAAATGTTAGCGGGTAGCGCAGTATGTTTTGAAGTGGGGATACTTTTAAAAGCTGTTGTACAATTTATGATTTCTTTGTTTTTTTTTATTTTCTGAAAACATTGTCCTTTTTTCCTAAACTTGGCTGATGATCGCAATTGCTGTTTCTGTTGTGAAGAATGTCTTGTGATTTTACGCTTTTATGGTTAACATGTTTTAACCAAATAGGATTCATATTGGTTTATTGATTGAGTGCCCTGTAGGACGTGACTGGGGCTTCAGGCTGTAGAGGGAATGATTTCCTAACTGTCACAGCATAGGGCTGAAGTGCTCTGGCAGTACCAGCAAGAGGCCATAGTTGGACTTGATAGCATGATGTCATGCTAAGGCATGCCCATAATCAAAAGAAACCTGCACATCCGACATCCCCGCCCATTCTGCATCTGCAGCATTGTACCACTACACATTGTTGATGTTATACCAAAATGTTAGGCAACGCTTTTAGATAATAACAAGCCAGTAATTGTTGCTGCTCAAAATAAGGCCCTTACAAATATGTGCAAGGCTAAGGCCTCTACATTACTAATCCCACAAAGGAACCTGTGCACTCTCCAAAGGTCTCAGGCTTAATAGTCTATGTAGGGTTGAAAATCCCTGGCCCAGTGTCCATGTGATATCCCGCTTCTCATTTTATTTGTTATGACAGACCCCATCTGTTAGCTAGTGCAAGAAACCCCTGTCAGGAGGCTCCCGACAAGTGCTCTACGTGGTTGCAGTGTGTTGCTTACAGTCAATGCTAGACTTTGTTAGTTGATAGTCATCCATGCAAATCATTACTTCATTAATCTGGATGACTAAGACCCCCATGACCAGTCTATGACACTATTAAATGTTAGTGACAGTGTAACAGGCATTTTACTTGCACTTCAGTGGAATCCAGCTGGCTGGCTGGATGGCCAACTGGGTCTTGGACCACCAGACATGGCCGGTCAAAGGGAGCAATGAAGACACTGGTACAAATAAGGTAAGGTTATGCAAAGAGGGTTGTGCGCCAAGCTAAGACACTACGGTCTCAAGTAGCCATGCATGGGTTGAGCTCTTAAGCAGTCCGTCTCTGTTGAAGGTACAGGGTATGAGGGTGGTCAGCAGATATGTACAATGAGGTTCAATCGCCCGCAGCAGGCCTCTGTCTTCTTAGGCTGGCAGCAGATGTCAAACATGGGCAGTTGTAGCAGTGGCCGGGCCAGCAGACAGGCAGAGCTTCAGCAGGGCCTCGGATTAGTCTTAAGGAGAAAGTGGGCATCTAAGCGGCTCCCCTCTATGCATACAGTTCAGCAACAGTGGACCAAGTCCTGGACAGATCATTGAGTTTCAGATCAGCTCCATCTTATATTCACAAAGTTGGTCAGTTTGCAGGATTCGGGTGAATGATCGCGGTCTTTTGCATTTGAGCGTCATTCCTCAAGGACGAGTCAGGAATAATTGTAGCAGCGGCTCCTCCACTATAGCGCAGGGGCGTCGCACCCCCCTGCTTGGGTGACAGGCAGCAGAAGGAACGGGAAAAATAAAATGATAATAAAATAATTTTATTATCATTTTATTTTTCTTTCTGCTGCAGGCAGACAAGTCTAGGCGGGCGGGCCATGAGGCGTTCAGGGGGAGGAGTAGTGCACACTGTAAAGTGGGCTTGATGGTTTGGCCGGCTGTTTAATGCTGTCCAAACCCTTGTGGGCACTTTGATCTCCCTCCACCCGAGCTGTGTTGTACAGCTGGGTGGAGTAGAGGCGCAAGCTCCTAGGCCCTGCGCGAGCATTAAACAAGCCGCTCTGGCCAATCGCGATGCTGCCGTCATGAGAGCAGCATCTTGATTGGCATTTAGGAGCCTGCATAGTGTGCAGGGACCCCGCGGAGAAGGATCCTGAGACAGCGGTCGGCAGCGCAGCAGCAGGTACGTTTTTTTAAATGTATTTCTTATATTACCCCTACCCCCCCTCCCCCCACGTCACCCCCTTTCCCCGGCTCAGCACTTGTTAAGAAAGCGAGCCGCTACTGAATACCTGGAGGCTCTGCCTGTGTGTAAGGATTCAGGGAGCCCTCCAGGGACTTCTCTCCAGGAAGCTATGTGTAGTCACTCCAGACTAGCTGAGACAAAAAAAGAGCAGGAAGAATTTGTGAGGGATGGGGGTTTCTGTCTTAGGGCTGCACTCACCCGTTATCTTGCACAATGCCAATTCTAGGGAAAAGGAAATGTGTGCTAAACTGTACAGGTCACCCTAAATGCAGATGCATAGTTTAGGAAATTACACCGGGGGCTCATTAGAGTCTTGCATTCTTTGACTTTGGTATTGAAATAAGGCCGAGACATTGATGTATAGTGACATCGCTGCATTTTACTGTCGCTTAGCCCAGTAAAGGTATAAAAAGCAGGACCGCTTTTGATTTTTAGACTCCCATTTAACTTTTTTTAGTACGTTATTCCCTGGTGTGACCTTAGTTGTTGAACCAAGGCTTGCAAGTTATTTTTCCATCTCCTCAATTCAAGCCTATTGCACTCTCTTTGTCAGTCTATTGGGTATATAAAATGGTTTAACAGTAAAAACAGGCCTTGCTGCTTTAGAGAAATGTAAAAATAGAGTTAGTAAAGCACATCATAAAAGAACAAAGTGAAGCAGCAAGGGTATTGACACACTGAAATTTAAAATTCAGCCACAAAGCACTTCACGGTTGTGCTGTTGGTGTTAAGAGAGAGAAATCAATCCTTTTCATTACCCCTTTGGTGATATTATGTCATTTATGCATTATTTAGCGAGACCCGCCGTTCAAGGTATAACTTGCAGATGTTATTTAAAAGCAGCTGGGGACGCAGAGAAATGTTCCTGATGAAAGGGTTTCTATTTCTAATCATGCCCTTAGAAAGGATCCGGATGAGCGTATGCAAAATAGCAACACTTCCCATGGTCCTCTACACACCACACAGTTCCGCTGCAGTCGCGATTCGAAGTATTTCCCTCCATAATTTAGACAGAAGTTTGGAGTTTATGCACATTTTAAGACACTTCCTTGCTGGAAAGGTATGGTTAGATCCCAAGGTTAGTAGAGTTCCTGAGTATGTAAAAGAGGCAAGAAAGAGCTTATGAATCACTCTATTTCGACAGAAAATAGGTAATTCCATTGTCCTCATGGTCAGTGACTGGCTGCCGCCCCCCTCCCTATGACCTCACCCACCCCCAGACACAGGAACATAGAACGTGGTATCTTTGGAAGGCGGGAGGTCGCAAGACCCCCCGGCCGTATTTATTAAGTTATAAAACAATAAAATTTATGATTGCACGATAAACAGTTATACAAAAATCAGCAGGACATTAGATACATTATTGTCAACAGGTGTGAGTGACTATCCTTAACAAAAACTCTAATACAGATTGTTTCCTAACCGAGTCTAACATCCTCCTCTGCATTTTTGTATACTAACATTTCAGGGCCATATGGCAAGGTCGCTAACCGGTGTCAGGTCCTACTAGCTGCGCCTCCCCTAAAGATGTGCGCATGCGCAGCCGGGCCCGGTAATTACCCGGTCCACGCCGTGAACTTCATTTACCCACTTAAGGAGGGCCCTTACTCTGCGCCATCCGGTGACGTCATGAGTATGCGCGCGCGGGGTGGCTACCAGCCTAAGGAAAGCGTGACTCCCCAACCCGCGCCCCTTTGAAGCACCAATTACCTTGCCCCTGAAGTTCTAGGAGTGGCCAATGTCCCCTCCCCCTGGGCGGGAACCTCCATAGGATGATGCCCGCCCCCTCAGACCTTAAAATAGTTGCTCACCGGTCATGACCTTACCGCCACAGGCCAGCATTGTTAACCGACGATCTGGCCTCCCCCTTACCTAGACCTAAGCCAGGAGCGCGCTTACTTAGCAAATCCCTCCAACCAGGCCCAGACATTATTAGACCACAAGACGTTCGCTGCCTCAGTCAAGTGTACCCCGTCCCTCAGGTAAAACTGCTCGCCCCAGATACACCCATGTGGAATAGTCTGCAACCGGGGGGCTCGAAATAATTTGTCCAACTGTGTGTTGATCCTCCGGACTGAGTGATTCAACGCCCTGACCGGGTCCCCCCCCCGCCACTGCCACCGGGGGATAAGTTGCGACCAAACTACTGTAGAACCCGGGCAAGTCTTGGCCACCCACCCCGCAGTGGAGATGATCTCCTCAGTAAGGATGCGCCTCCCCAGTTTTGCCAAATCATACTCCCCCAGGTGAAGTATCACCACTGACGGGGGGGCGGGCTGCTGAGCTAAGAGTCCCTGGAAAAAATTCCTAAACTGGCTGAGGCATAAACCCCCCCTCCCGAAGAATGCGATATCAAACCCCTTTTGCGCCGCCTTCGTCCTACGGTCCCTAGAAAGAAAAACATGTTCTGCACGCCTGACATAAAAGTGGCCCACAATCCAAATCACCAATTTCCTGTGTCCCTCGCGCTGTGCTGGCGTCGATCGTTGACGCCCGGTGGCGAGTTCCTCCCCTGCGTCACAGGTTTGAGAAACTGCAAGAAACAGAAACATACCAGGTGTGAGCACCATCCTGTCACAACATGTCAATTCGTACATAACGTTTGTAACGTTCGGACGACCACCTCCCCAGCCTCTTCACATTCTCAACTGGGAGACCCCTCGCCACTGCCTCCGTTGCTGCCCCAATCCTAAATGAGTGGGTGCCGAATTCTTTTGGATCAAAACCTGCCAATCTAACAGTTAGCTCTAAGACTCGCCTAAACTGGTACCTAGTCAATGGTGTACCGTCGGCGTGACACAACAGTGCGCCCCCCGCCGTGCTCTCCTGCTGCCTGCAGAAGGCCTCCATGTGAGAAACCGGGCAGCAATGGTTGGCCCGGGCCCGGTGGAGCACTATGGTGTGACCCCGAGAGTCCTGATCAGTATTTGATCTCTGAATTGTTATCCACATAGCGTCCTCACTGATCTTCGCATCGGCCCACTGTAAGCCGCCCACCTTATCAGCTTTCGATCCAGCGACTAACTCCCCAATCCTCAGAGCCCCATAGAAGGCCAGGGAAAATGCAGCCTTGAACAGAAGTACCTCCCACTCAGAGCTACGGACACTGTGAAGTGCCCCCAATAAGGCTGTCAGCCGTGCCAGTCCAATGGGCCTTCTCTTATCCGCCCGGTAACCCTGTAAACGGCGCCAACCCCTCAAGGCCTTGCGTACCAGAAAGGTGTTAGTGGGATCTCGCATGCCCTTAGCCTGTGCGAAGAAGGAGACCGCCGCCCTATGTCTGCTCACAGCCGCCACTGAGCGCCCTTCCCTATGCATCGCTTCTAGGTAAGCTGCAAAGCTGTCCTCCTGGGCCCACCTAACCTCCCATTCCTGCCCCAAGAAGGCCCGGTAAGACAAAAACGCCCCTTCGTAAGCTGTCTTGGTCCTGGGGGCTAGGCTAGCAACCACGAGGTCCTGTAATCTGGGGCACCAATCTGCCAAAGTCCTGCCGGGAACTGCGCTGGCGAGGGGTCTGCTGCAGGAAGATGTTCCCTGAAAGCCTGCATTTGAAAGCGAGAAAGGGAGTCAGCTGCATTGTTGAGGATGCCAGGGACATGCTTGGCTCTGAAAACCACATTCAATTTTAAGCACCGCAGCACAATCTCCTTTATCAAGCGGAGTATAAATGGACAGCGTGCCCCCTGCTGGTTTATACATTCCACAACTGTCATGTTATCAGACCAGAACACCACGGATTGATTGCATAAGTGTTCCGGCCAGACCATCAATGCTACCCATATTGGGAAGAGTTCCAGGAATCCAATATTGGCGGTCAGACCCCGTGCTTTCCAGTCTGCCGGCCACCGCTGGGCGACCCACTTGGTCCCCAGAATGGCACCAAAGCCCGCACTCCCCGCAGCGTCCGTCCATAAACCCAATTCTGCTGATGTGGCGGGTGGACCCGACCACAATACTCTGCCATTAAAATCCTCCTGGAATGCCATCCATATACGCATATCCTGGCGAACCTCAGATGACAACCTCGTGTGGTGATGTTTCTCCTGTAGCCCTTTCATAGCCTGGGCAATGGAGCGTGAGAAAGGGCATGCCATTGGGATGACCCGCAGTGCAACATTCAGTTGCCCCACCACTTCCTGTAGCTGTTGCAAGGTAACCTTGTCTGTGCGTAAGCATCGCCGCAGGGCTGCTCTAAACCTAGACACTTTGTCCCTGGGCAACCTGAAGCATCCTTCCACTGAGTCAATTTCGATACCAAGGAATTCCAAACAGGTGGACGGGCCAACCGTCTTCCCCGGCGCTAGCGGAACCCCAAAAGTCCGCATGAGCACGCAAAATTCCTGCAATGCCCAAGCACACTCCCGAGATCCCGCTGCACCCAGGAAAAGGAAATCGTCCAGATAATGCATAACCTGCTGGTGGCCCGTCGCCTCTCTCATGACCCATTCCAAAAATGAGCTAAACGTCTCAAAGTAAGCACATGATATGGAACAGCCCATGGGCATGCATTTATCCATGTAAAACTTGCCCTCAAAAGTGAAACCTAAGAGATGGTGGTCCAGAGGGTGGACTGGGAGGAGATGGAAAGCAGATTCTATGTCTGATTTTGCCATCATTGCCCCTGGCCCCAGCGCCCGCAATAAGTCAACTGCCTGGTCAAATGAGGCATACTTTACACTACAAATCCCCTCATCAATAGCATCATTCAATGACGCTCCTCTGGGTGCCGACAGGTTGTGGATCAGTCTGAACTCCCCTTTCTCTTTTTTGGGTACTACCCCTAGTGGTGAACACACAAAATTGGATACAGGCACCCTCAGGAAAGGGCCAGCTATCCTGCCCAGAGACAGTTCTTTGCTAATCTTCGCAGCCACCACTGCGGGTTTCTGTTTTACTGACAATTGATTCCTGCAATGTGTGCTACCCGTGTACCCCCCTGCCGGGATCCTAAAACCTTGGGAGAAACCTTCCTGAAGCAGAGTGGCCGCTGTGTGGTTCGGGTACCTATTCAACCAAGGGATCATTGCCAAAACATCTATAGGGGAGGGGATATTCAAATCATCTGTCCTACTCTGGCTTCCCCCTCCCCCTCTGACTGTGGTTGCCCTGCTTGGATCTGCACGATGACTCGGGGTGGGAAGGGTGACCACAGACCGAACATGCATGCCTAAATCTACAGGTGCCAGGGGCCCTTGTGCAGGAGCGCTTATTGAAATCCCAGCACACCCCTTTTCTATCCGACCACCCCCCCCTACCCCTACCCGGGACCTCACTCCCCTGGGCCGACCGAAAGGGATGTTGGGGTCTGGTGGAGTACCCCCTGCCCGCCCCGATGGGCTGGGGTGGGGCTGCGTTCCCTGAGAACTGCTTATGCCAAGACACAGAGTCAACCCTGTCCCATGCCAGCGATGCGTCGAATTCTTTAGCCTTTCTGAAATTGACATCATACTCCTTCCAGGCATCCCCTGGGTACTGTTCACTCCACCCCACAATCCTACTCTGGTAGCAAGCTAATGGCGCCTGCACATTGGGAGGCCGTTCGGCCATGATGGTCGTGAATACTGCGAAAGCCCTAACCCAGTTGAGCAAAGTTTCCTCCACCCTAAATCTAGAACACTCTGCCCTCCATTCATTCGGAAGCATCCACTCCTTCCGTATCTTTGCACGTTCCATTTCCCTGTTATCAAGTAGTAATGAAAATATGTAAATATATTTTCCCGCCCAGATCATTTCTTTCGTTGCTTGGGACACATGTTGTGCCAAATTCTCACTCCTGGAGGGTATTGACCCGTCCCCCAAAAGAGGCAGCGCCAATTCCTTACCATTGTCGGCCACCCGGGCCGGTTGACCACCATCTGCGTTCGGTTGGGCGGGGCTGGAACCTGTAAGTAAAGAAGATGAGGGAACCGCAGTACTGCCGGCCGACGCTGCCGCTTTAATCCTTTCTACCAGCTGTGCTGCATCCGCAGCATGATCCGATGAAGCAGGTAACACGCCCCCTTTTTGCAGCCAAGGCAGTAAAGCCGCTATTTGGGATACCAATTCGGCAGGGACCGCGTCTGGGTTACCCGCTGGGACCGGGGGCGCCCCAGGGGGGATGGCCGGTGGCACTGGTGTGGCAGGCAACGGAGTGACCGGTGGCACGGACGGGGAAGGAGGCCCCGCAGGAAGGGGCGCCGGCGGTATGGCAGGAGCCGGTGCAGCAGGCGCCGGAACTACCGGCACAGGTATCAGAGGTACCTGAACCGTGGGTGGAATCGAAACCGGAACTACCGGGGCTGGGGCACTGTGCCTGGGCTTCTTGGCCTTAGACTTGCGAGGTGGGCTAACGAAATTCCCCCTTGACAAGGGTGCCTTTCGCTGCCGCGTGGGCCTGCCTGAAGGACCTGGGAGATCAGCAAACCTTTCATTCATGCGGGCCTCAAGTTCATCCACTTTCCCCAACCTCCTATTAATACAGGTCATCTCCCGCATCATGGCCTGCATCATAACCTCCATCCTGGACCCTCCTGTGCTACCCTTCGACCCCGACATGACTGCGTACCCCTATACTCCTAATATTCGAACACAGGCTCAAGTGCGCTTCGTACCTTCACCAGATGGAGGATGTACAGGGGGCTGTAAGCACCATGCAACCGCAACGCCCCGGCTTATCCGGTTTGTCAGGGGTGAGTAAACTCTAACGTAGACCCACCCGGCGGCTACAAGAAGCAATGCAATGCGAGACCCCCGTTCTCCTCTTACCGTTCCAATCCTGCGCACTCCCAGCCGGAATTGGACTTGTGACCACCACTGACGTTCACCCCTCAACGTCTCCTACTCGAAATTGCAGGGAAGCAGTTGAAAACTCAAAAATTCAAACAGTGGTAGTATCACCGCCTTCCTAGTATGAAACAACAAAAGGTGATTAATAAATGCGCAAAGCTCATACAAATGGGCGACCCGGGACACCCTTCGCGCATCAGCAGCTGGAAAAAACCATACGAACCAGCAACAGCGCCGCTAAATTATCCTCCTGCTGGTATTTAGACAAAATGCAAGGGTATGTACAACGCTCAATGCCTAAATCTGGCCACGGAGCTGGCTCACCGCATACAGAGACACTCCCCCACCCCCACACGCGATGGCACCCGGTTACTGCTGAGTCACGCTACGGCCCCCAATATGCGTGCGTTAGAGAGAAACTTATGGGTAATGCCAATCTTTGCTTTGTTAGGCACGGGGAGATTAAGTGATTTGCTCAGAATCACAGGATGTTCGGTTTTCTTGCCCAGTTAACTATAGCCTCCGAGCATTCAGAAAGGCGCCCGGTGCGCAGGGACAAAGCTGCTTGCTCTCTCACCCCCACGCGTCGAAGACTTGAAATTGCCGAAAGCGTAACACGCCCCCTAGGCGTCCGACCGCCACAAAAAGGCCGCACACACCCCGCACCAGCCCCCGACACCTCACCTCGATGCAATGGGGCTACACCTCAGAATCACAGGATCAAAACCAGCCGCCCGACGTAGTCCACAAAAAGGCGGCAAGCTCCGCAGCCCCGGTCCCGCAGTCTCCTGCTTGCTCCCAACGCACGGAAACGGCCTCCAGCCGCGTCACCGCCGATAAGTCCGAGTTCACCACGCCTGGATGCGGACCTGGAAAACAAAAGAAAAATAAGAAGCCCCGAGCCCAGGGCACGTCCTGTGTGGGGGAGCGACCAAGGACCAAGAGGGTCACCTGGGCGCTCCCCGCTTCTTTAATCCTCAGTAACCCGCCCCCCCCCCTCCCCGACCCGGATGTCGATTAGCGACATCCGGGTCAAGGGAGGGTGGTGACCAATCGGTGGCAGGGCGCGCCCCAAAGGACACGCCCCACCCCCGAGACGTCCCGGAGGTAAGTACGGTCGTCGCACCACCATGCGGGCGGGGGGGGCCAAGAGCCCCCCCTTTTCATTCTATTAAATAGACTCCTCCGCCGAGGGATTAGGATACATCAAGAACAAGAGACACATTCCCTCAATGAACATCACATCCATTGTTAATACCCTGGAACATCACCCACAGGCAGTGCCTAATTTGAGCTGGTGGTCGGCTCCAACACGGATTTTTGGGGGGAGCAAAATGTATTTTTCATCATCAGGCGACTCAGAGCAGAGACATATAAAGATGGAAAAGGGAGTATGAAAGAGGCAGGGAAGTTAGTAAAACAGTGATAAAAGGAGGAAGCAAAAATGAGAAGGAAACCTGCAAGAGAAAGATACAGATACATGAACTGTAGGGTGGCAGAAGAAAGAGGCGTGAGGTGGAATCAAGACTAGGCAGCTTTGGTATTCAGCAATCCAGCATTTAACAGTGGTGATGGCGGAGTGCGAAGAAAAATTATTTATTTATATTTTACAAATTAATCGCTGCGCTCAGGGCTTGAATGACAGGAGAGCCATTAACAAAGAGGGAAATGATCTCTAGAAGGCCAAGGCACAGCAGTGTTCAAGAAAGGCCTACGAGGCCCAGATTCGAGCTTGTGATTCTGGCTATCCCGATGAGATAGGTTTGCATTCAATGAATTCAAACAGAACTCATTTGTATAGTGGTTATCCAGCACTGCAAACAGTAGCCATCCGTTTTGTATTGTTTCTGTGTGTTCACAGTAAATTTTTTGCTGTGAATTTCGTATTTGCGGCAAACTTTTACAGGGAGTGGCGCGTAATTATGCAAAGTGGTGTAATAGCGTTATTTTGAGACTTTCACTTAACAAGCGTAACACAAAATTCCCATAATTGTGCAAACCACGCCAGTGTCATTTTTTTTTTCACCCTGACCTAGCTTTGGATACACCAAATATAGTAAAATACACTGCTTTCTTTTCAAAGGCAGAACCTTTGTACACTGCCTTTAATTGGTCAGTGTCCTGGGATATCTTGCTAAACATCCACGTTAAATGTAGTCATAGTGTAAGCCATCCATTTTAAATTGTATATCTCCCACACCACTTCTTTAGATAAGCAAGTCCTTATATTAATAACACTTGATGTGTAGTCGTGAAGTATTCATCACAGTGCATGCATTTTGCGTCTTTAATATTTCTTAAACTCCTTTCTTCTTTTTCATGAAAATGAATGCCATTACTTTTAAATCCTCACAGTACTTCAACCTTCGTGCCCCAATAGATTTCTGACCCATCTAGTGTCCTTTGTCAGGGGGACCTTTCTCCAGTAATGTACACTTAATGTACTGTAAATTGGTTCGCAATGCATATGGGCATTAAGTTTGATTTAGTCCGCCACAAATTACAAAAGGGCTTTTTAGGTTTGATATTTATGTCAAATGTGCCTTTCATGGAGAAGATATTGTCTTTTTTTCTTATTTTAAAGGCCTTTGGATCAGCTTCCTCCAGCCATTGTATTTTTTTAAGTCTCGCCTGACCCAGCGCATGCGCTGGTCTGGCGAGACTTATTGAGAGGGCTCCAAAAAGTGCTACCAGGCCAGCCTAGAACTACAGTGCATGTGCGCAGGCGCGCGCGCCGCGCTTGACCGCGATTACTTTCACTTTCGCGGCCGCTTTTCATAGCCAATAGGTCTCGCTTTTGGGACCTTATAAGTATTTAGTTATGCAACTCTTGCATGGCTAAACATTTATAAGGTTCCAAAGGCGAGACCTATTGGCTACGCCAATGCTTGTCTGTTGTTGCTGCAGAATCTTCAACCATTGGCCTTAGACATCTCGGACCAGCCATCAAGAGTATTCAAGAAACACTACTTTTTTATTGGCCGTTTCAGTGTTTTTCCACTTCATTGGAATGCATGAGGACTATTTTACATCTGAAATCAGTCAGAGTGGAGCCTGGCAGCACTTGGGCGCGTGCACTGATAAAAGCATCTAACAAATGGATGCTAGAGGGAAGAAAAAAGGTTTGTGTAATTTTTTCCTGCATTCATTTTTCAGATTCTTTTGCCGGAGCGCTCTCCCAAGTGCTGCCGTGCCATTCACTGATTGATTACAAACGAGGGGGTTATCTTGGAATGCTTGCTTAATACTCTGTTATTGTCTCTCTGTTTCAACATGGCTACCACGTTTATAATAATTTGGCAAGCAGCGAGGATGAGAGCTGACAAAAGCATCTGAAAGATGGATGCTACAGGAACTAAAGGACCTCTAGTTTCTGATGCATTCATTTTTCAAGTGTTTGTGTCTGCACTCACTGGACTGTGCGGTGGAACCACGTTAAAATGAGGTTACGTCCTGCACGCTATTGCCTCGCATTCCCTACCACAGGGAGCATCACAACACAGGTATTTCAGATATTTACATTGAGAGTCAGTCCACTGCAGAGGGACTTCTCAACAGCGGTGAGTATATGTAGGTATGGCAAGGGACATTTAGAGTTCAGGTGTAAGTAGATTGTATTCTTTTTTTTTAGTTTTATATAGCGTGAACTAGACACAAGGTATCAGAGTGCTTTACATGAGCACCAGTTGCATTACAGACGGACACATTCATTTTTTTTTTAGTTAGGCACAGGGCGATTAAGTGATTTGCCCAGAATCACAGAATGTTGAGCGTCCCTGCCGAGACTCGAACCCTGTTCTCCAGCTTCGAGGTTGACTGCCCTAGCCATTAGGCCACATGCTCTCCCCATGGTGGAAAGGAACCTTTAGGGATGGCAAGGGGTATCTATGGTTCAGGGAAAGGTGGTTTTATGGGTGGTTAGGAGCAGGGGCATCCGGCACGGCTCACGGGTGGGGGGGCTTAAGAAAAAAAAAACTTACCTTGCATCCGCCGGGTCCCGCGTCTTCTCTCCTGTCTCCTGTGTCCAACTCCAGGTCGGAATAGGAAGCAGGTAGCCAGGCTCCCACCCCTAAACCAATCACAATGCTCCAATGTAGTGTTGTGATTGGTCTGAGTGCCATGACACGACGCTCAGCCAGGGGCTGGGCTTGTTCTCCATGCAGGCTGAAATGCATACTGCATGGTGAAAAGTGGAGTGTGCATGACCGTTTTTGGTGGCCTGAGAGGGCTGACCAAACAGTCATTGCGCAGAGCACAGGAGTGTCATAGCACTACTCCCCTGCCCTGCAGCCTCACCCCACCCCCTCACGCATGCTGCCGCAGCAGGAGCAAAAAAATGAAATGATAATAACATTACATTATTATCATTTAATTTTTTCCTTTATTTAGCTGCTCCCTGACAGTGAGGCGAAGCTCCTCTGCCATAGCTGAGGAGCTGCCCCTGATTAGGAGTTTTTAGGTTTCAGGATGGTTAGTTTTTAGGTGTGGTAAGGAGTTTTTAGGTTTAAAGAATGATTAGTTTATAGGTGTGGTAAGGAGTTATTAGGGTTCAAGGATGAGTGTTTAGACGTTAAGGAGGTTTTAGTGTTCAGGGATGGGGGGGATCTAGAAGTGGGTAGTGATGTAGTGATTTGGGGGGTAAGTGGTTCGTATATATGTGTGTTAATGTGTGTGTGTAAGTAAATATATATATGTGTGTGTATGTATGTATATGGTGTGTATCTAAATATGTTTACATTTCTATATCTAGCTGTCGCCATTGTTAAGTTAAAGTTAGGTCATAATTTTCTTATAAAGAGTGTTTTTTTGTTTTGCTAATAACTTTGGAGCCGTTTGATGAATCTTCACGAATCTCAGAAAAATATTCATCCAAGTCTGCTCCTTCCTGAAAAGTTTTGGGATTATCTGGTTAGTGGGAGCCGAGAAAAAAGGGGTCCCAAAACACGTTTTTCCCATGCCATTACCCATAGGAATTTTTAGAATGTTTTGGAAAATGTGACTGAACAGAATTACACCTAATTTGACGGAAAGCTAGATCTTTACTTTGGTGGAAATCTCTTCTGCCGTTTTTGAGAAATTAAGTTTCAAACGTTTACTATATCGGGAGGGTTTGTTCAGCGGGAGTACTACAGTACTCCCACATTACCATGAATTAAAAAAAAAAATAGAGAGTGATCTGATTGGATTCTCTGGCTGGACTGCTCCTAGGGTCAAGACTGATTTGCGTATGTCTTGGTCCAAACTGAGATGGCATAGTGGGAAAAGAATGCTGTGCTGGGATACTACCCTGATTGATTGCCAGTGGTTAGACTTATTGGAAGCATTCCTCCCATTACCTTTTATGTGTTTGATGTACCGCCCTAAGTAGCAAGGGTATGCCTAAACATGGGCCCGAGCTCACTGCTACTGGAACCAAACTACACCTGACTAAAGTGTCTCAGTGAGGGGAAACGCTGTCTTGCTCTCCTTGGGTTTGTGTTCAGAGAGGACCTGGCCTGGCAGGTTGGGCTGGGCTGCTTCTGTTGGAGCAGGGTCAAGACTGATTTGCATGTGACTGGGTCCAACTGAGGTGTGTGGCATGATGGGCAAAAGAATGATGGGTTGACATGCTACCCCTATTGATTACCAGTGGTTATACTTATTGCATGTCGACCTGATCGGCTGGCTGCAACATGAACAGCAATGTTGTGGCTTTCATTTTAAGGACTCTGTGACTCAGTCCCTGTGTCACGTGTTTATAAAAAACATAAGGTGCAAGGAGTCAGGGTAGGGGTGTCCAGAACCACTGGCCCTTGTGGCAGGATGTCCCAGAAGGACACCCCTAGGGCCAAAGTAAAAAAAGGAAATTGTTCTTAAGATTCTCCTGGGAGAACCTACAAGGCCGCCAGTGTGGTCCCGCAAGGGTACTGTCAGTCCAAGCATGGTCCCAACACCTGTGTGATCTCACTGAAGTACCACTGTACTGGAAAAACCATATGTGTGATGGGTGTTTGTGGGGGTGTGCAGCTGTTGGGGGTCAGCAGTTGGGGAGTTGTCAGCCTGCGTGGGTGTTGAATGCAGGTCCGGCCATAGACTAGACTCTGAGGCCAGCTCCACGCTGTACATGGCTGAAGGCATTGTGCAGCGGGTGGTAGGCCACCTGAGTGGGGGTTAGGTGCAGGCCTGGTCGGAGAAGGTATGGTTACTGAGAGAGTTGGGTAAATATGATTATAAAATCCAGAAAATAACTGAAAAAAACAAAGTTTAAAGTGACGTTATAGTTAGGCCTTGTAACTAAATAAAAACTATTGTTTTAAAACCAAAAAACACTGAGCTAACTATTACTTGTGCCCCTGCTATGCACCCTAATTACCACTCATGTACCCATGGTACCACAGTACTGAGCAATCTGATTGCCTGGCCGCAACATTAAGAGAACTGCTGTGGCTGTCTTTTTAAGGTCCCTGGGTCCTGAGTTTATAAAAACAATTAATACGTTGCAAGGGGATGGTGTAGGAGTACCCTGACCAGCTGGGCCTTGTGATGGGTGTCCTAGAAAGACCACCCTGAGATTAAAACAAATGATGTCATCAGTTTTGTCATTTAAGATGTCATTAATGATGTAATATTTGAGGTCTTAAGTAGCTTGTCAGGTAAATGATTCAATGCCTCCTGTTTGGCTATGCTCATCATTCTTGCTGGCGTGCACTTCCATGCACATGAAGCTGGGAGCGGGCAGGCCGCTTCCAACTCTCCAGACTCACCTCCCAGCTGAGAAGCAACATTCCTCCATAAAACCCATACAACCCCTCACTGCCTTCAAGCTATCCTCATTATGAGTATGCTGTGGAATGTCCATGGGCTACAAGGCTACTCGAAGTGTTGCAGGGTCCACTCGTTTCTTAGGCGCCAACAGGGTCCACTCGTTTCTTAGGCGGCATACGATTCAAATTGCTTGTCTCCAGGAGACAGTTTATGTTGGAGGGAACACAGAAGCTACAAGAAATGGAGGGGTCAATTTTTCTCTGCTTCTTATTCCTCCTGCGCTAGGGGATGGCCATCTGTGTGGCTCCTGGTGTCCCCTTTAAGCACACCTATAGCAAAGCGGAGGTAGAAGGATGCTATGTCTTGTTATAGAGCACTCTGGATGGCAAGGAGCTGACATATGCCCCCAATGTTGATGACCAGCATTTCTTTGAAGGGATGCAGAATTTGTTAACAGGCAGTGTAGGCACACCCATAATCTGGTTGGGAGATTTTAATTGTATCTTATATGGGGAGGAGAAGCGCTATCCGCTCAAAGGCGGCTCTAAACCGCTAATGGCAGATTCGCTCTGGAGTGTGAATCATAATTTGGGTCTACTGGATGGGTGATAAACATTGCACCCAGGTGGTTGTGAATATACCTGTCATTCTATGACTCACAATACCTAAGTCGCTTGGACGGTTTCTTGGTGGGAGGTCTGGATTATTCTTGGCTAAACGCGGTGAAACATTATTCAGGTGTCTCTCACATCATGCCCCAACATTGCTGACACTGGCCTCGGGTGAGAAGCCAAGTGTGTTCAGGGCATGGAATAAACCTTTTGATCTCCTTACAGATGTAACCTACTGGGTGGACTTGCAGACTGCTCTTGAGAATTACCTAATGGTGCACTGGGGGACCACGGACATCAGAGCTATTGAAAGCGAGGCGCTAAAAGCAGTAGTTAGAGGAGACTGCATTGGGATAGTCTGTGGAGTTTGTAGGCAACTCATAGCGGACCTAAAGACCCAGGAGGGCGGTTAGCCGATCTACAGAAGCAGGAGGTGCACACTCAGCAGATGTGTGTGTGACGACTTTAGCAGTACACAGACAACTGCATTCACTCTGGGACATGCTGGATAAGTCTGCCCTTAAATCCTACCAACAGCTGCTACATAGATAGGGTGATAAATCTGGTAAGCTCCTGGCATGGGTCCTCAGACGAGAAGCAGAGATACCACGTATTTTACACCTAAGGAATGCGCATGGTCATTAACAGACCCGGAGACGGGACATTCTTTGGGCCCTGCTAGACCACTTTAAGTTTGTGTACCAAGCGGGCTCACCAGACTCTGAGGGATTGACGAATAGGTTCTTGCCAGAGTTGGGCTCCCCCAGTTGTGGAGGGAGGTCATGCAGGAATTAGAGGAGGATCTTTCCTTGGAGGAGGTGGGTACTTCCGTTAAGGTGCTTAACAGATCCAAAGCCCCGGACGGAGACGGTTCCCGGCAGAGTTCTATCACGCCTACTCTTCCATCCTCAAGGAGAAACTGTTGGAGGTCTTTTTGGAGGGGAAGGAGGAATGTCTCCTCCCACTGACCATGCAAGAGGGGATAGTGTGTTTGATGTTGAAACCGAGGCGGGACTCAGCTGACCCTGCAGCATACAGGCCCCTCACTATGCTCAATACAGATCTAAAGATATTGTGCTAAATATTAGCAACCAGACTGCAGGGGGTGGTCCGGGAGCTAATCTGCGAGGGTTAATACAGCTGCATGCCGGCACACAGCACTACTCATAACCTGCGCGGGGTGGCCCATGTACTGGATTGTCATACCTTGGATGGAGAGAGGGAGATAGCTCTGGGTTCCCTCGATCTCGAAAAAGTGTTTGATATAGTGGAATGGGATTAATTAATGACAGTGTTGCAGGGCATGGGGGTTTGGCCCTAATTTCGGTGTCTGAATATAACTGTGCACTGAGCCTTCTATATGTGTCAGGCAGGGTGGTAAGATTACTGAAGCTTGGCCGGTGGGTAGTGGTGTTCCCTTTCGCCCCCTTCTTTTTGCGCTGCAATCAAACCCCTCATGCTGCTGTTACATACAGAGATGAAACCTTGGGGGTCAGGGTGGGAGACACGTTATCTCATTATATATGGGTGACGCGCTGTTGTATGTACAATTGCCTGGGTAGTCCATTCCACTTCTGCTATGGCTGCTGGGTTCTTTCAGTGCAGTTTCGAGTCTTAGGATCAATACCTGCAAATCGCTTCTGTTCCCCTTGGGCGGACTGATTGGGAAGCAGTCGGACCAACTGCCGGTGGGAACTTGAGTTGATTCGGTATCTGGGGATTTGGGTCACCATACTGAGGCTCCGCACCAATGCAAAAACGTGGATAGGGTTTTGACGGGTCTTGAGAACTCCATTAAACTCGGGAATAGGCTCCCTCTCTCCATGATGGGAAGGGCGGCCATGGTAAAAATGGTTTTCCTTCCGCACTGCTTGTACCTTTTCAAAATTCTCTTTTCCCGCTGTGGGACCTGTTCTTCCGCAAGCTGATTAGCCTGTTAGTGACTCTCCTGTAAGCGGGTAAGCGCAGCAAAGTGCCGCTGTCAATGCTCAAGAGGGACTTGGAGGATAGTGGATTAGCTGTCCCAGACATACAGTTCTACTATTGTGCTGTACACCTGCAGCATGCCGCTAGATGGCTCACAGAGTCTGATAATTGGGAGAAACGGCTACTGGGGACCGAGATAGGAGGCAACACTTTGGCACAGTTGTTGATGCGAGAGGGCGGGTCGGAGCATCTGGTCCTGTATCTAATTAATACCACAGCTGAACTTTGGGAGAGGGTAGTTCAAAGGGTTCTCAGTATGGCTTCCTTCAGCAGGGAGTGACTGTTGTGGGATCTTGTACCCTTTAGGAACATACACATGTCTATAAAACAATGGAGAGAGGGAGGGTGGCAGGTGATATATACCCCAGAGATACCTTAGTTACTTTCCAGAACACTCGGGAGTGTTTGATGGCCAATGAGTAGGAGGGACACCACTTAATTACCCTCTTCTACAAAGCCCTTATGAGCGACCTGCAACTTTGACAATTTCCAGCATGTGGGGCCCTGGGAAAGAGATTTAGGAATGTTCCTCTCAGATTCGGATTGAGTGAGTGCCTCTGGCTTGGTGCGGCCCGTGTCCTGTAATAACAGATTCAAGATACTTCATTTTCTGCATCGCATGTATGTCACACCCCTATAGGTTAAATAAAATAGATCCCACTAAATGAGCTAAGTGTTCGTATTGTGGGGAGATAGGTGCCACTTTCTTGCACATAGGTCCAGGATTATTGGGGTCAAGTGGTGCCACGCATAGAGACGGCCACCGGGATTTGTATCCCTTTGGTGCTGCTAGTCTGCTTGTTGGGAGTGGTGGTGCGACTCAAGGGGCGAAAAATTCCGTACAGGCTTGCCCAGTTGGCCCTTTTGTTGGCAAAACGTCGTGTGGCATCTGATGAGATAATGTTATGGGCCCAATCGCTGGGAATCTTCCAGGATGACAGTGATTTGGGCTCGGAGAGCAGTTCTGAAACTTAGGGCTAATTGTATAAATGGATGTCACTCTCACTAACTTGATAATGACCAAGTGTGTAATTGTGATATTTCTTGTATGACGACCGACTCGCTTCCTTAGTTACATTCACAAACTGCATTGATCGTTGGGTGGGCTCCCAAGTGTTCCCGCTCTCGATGACTATATAATGATTGTTTCTCGCCGAATAGGTGTGGAGCTGCAATCTCGAACTGTATGTTCCCTTGTTCTTTTTTCATTTTATTGAAATCAATAACATACAGATTTTTTAAAAAATTATGAATTCTCCGAATTAGTGTTATCAATTTTGTCGATAAGTCCTTAGGGTTGTATGCAAAGGTGACTACTACTAGGGCAACTCTCTAGTAGCTATTGTTAACTTTGCTCCCAGATGATATATGAATTGCACAGTTTTTGGAAAGAAATTCTGTTTAAGACCGATATGGGGAAGACGATACAAATGAGAGACTGTCATGGTAGGTTCAGACATGGGTGTGGATATACAATATACTGAGAGAGTGCTGTGATGTGTTACTTATACTAGAAGGCTCTATCAGTGATGGTACTGTGTAGCTATCACAGATAGGACCATGTTATACATTGTAGCTGAAATATATAGTTGTTTGGTGGTATGCTGTACAGGTGATAGAGAACTATATGATTCTGCACTAGTTAAGAATCTATATTATGAAATTGCACTATGGCAGAAACTGGTAGTGATGAGATGGAAGATTGTGATACAATGTAACCGAGACACAGCAACATGGGATTTTGCATGATATGTAGCCGAAGCAGAGAATTGATTGTGTGTTGAATTTAAAACACATGAATTTTGTAGTATATTGCACAGTAGACGAGAAGTTGTTTGATAGCGCACAAAGATGTCACTGTTTTTTTCTTTTTACTGTGTACTATCAAACAACCTGACTGTGGTACAGTGCCGTTTTATATCACGTCTCTCAAAAGGTGTAGCATCAAATAAATTTGCATGGTAATTGAGGCAATTGCACAGTATTAGGCTTTGGTCAAGACACAGTGGTATGACATGACGTTGGGTTGCACTATATCTTAAGCAAAGCCATGATTATACATTGTAGATAACACATACAGTACCATGGTAGTACACCATATCCGAGACAAAGCAATAAGACGGTGTGTTGTACTGTATTGAGAATCTCTGTGCCATGATGGAACACTGTAACAGACACAATGTGTTATTTAGGTATATTTGCCAATGGTGCATTGTAGCAGAGAAAGGATGGCATGATTGCACACCCTCCAGAGATGGAGTGGTACGGCGGTTCACTAAACGGAGTGTTATGGTTGGTACACTGGATCCTAGTCAGGCAACACTATGAGGGTGCCACATAGTCAAGATACGCTGTTGCACTGTTTTTTGCTCGCAACCCCTGCACTGTCTAAGGACCTGTGCTTTTGATGAAATCCCTTCTGATTCCAAGCTGAGATCTTAGAATTTTCTGTTATTCAGCCAAAAGGAAGGTTCTTGGTCTCCAATAGTAAGATCATGTATTGTCCCAAATTCTAAAACATTTGGTTATCTCTGATTCTGGAAGAGATGAATACAGGTCCCATTTCTGTCCAAGAGCATCATTGTGTCATCTTAAGCATAAGTGCAGTTCCTCGCACTCCCAGTGGTGTTTAGTACAAACAGTTCCCTTCCATTCTGAACTGTTATAAATTCATGATCAACCCCCGGATTAGTTACATTCCCACCGTCCCAGTTGGCAGCAGTTCATATGGACTCTCATGAACGTTATGCAGAGTATGAATATACCTTGAGTCTAAAAGTCATCAATGAATGTTATTGTCACTGTGTCACAGTTGCAAGGACCCATGACTTCTAAGACTGATTATCGGTATTTCAAACTTAATCAATATCACGATACTGAACATACTGGAGGTTTTGATACTGCCAAAAATTTGCCCTTCATTCAAAAGTGGAGGTGTCCACGAACACTCCTATTTAAAAGGCCAGAGCCAGTTTCTTAGACTTACCATAAAGGCAGGCTTTACCAACGCAAGGTCATCCCCTTCTGAATCAGAGCAGCAAAGGTTGTGGATTCTGATCAATTTCAACAGTCTCCAAGTGCATATCTATTGGGGCTATTGGCTTTTCATCAAATATCAGTTCTGTCACCCTCCAAATCCTAGGTGTAAGCAAGGGCGGTATCAGGCCTTAATTCTCCTGTCAGGGGCTGCTGTATATTGGTATGGTTCTGACTAATTGTGCTGGACTTCTGTTTTCTTATGTGAGGGTTCTGGTCAACTAGGATATACCCACCCTATTCATGTCCATTTGAACACTCCTACTGAGTGGCTTCAAAGTGCCCGGAACTGAGAGCATGTTTTTTGCCATGTGTGCCATGTTTCGAATGGCGCCAATAACGAAAGCCTGTCTATAAAGCAATTTTGTTTAATTTTTTTTGTTTTATACAGCGCGAACTAGACCCAAAGATATTGGGTATCAGAGCGCTTTACATCGCAAAAGTTTTGTTACACAAGGACACATTCTTTTTTGTTAAGCACGGGGAGATTTTTATTTGCCCAGAATCGTAGGATGTTGAGCGTCATTGCCGAGACTCGAACCCGGTTCCCCAGCTTCGAAGTCGACCGCTCTAGCCGCAAGGCTACATCCTCTCCCCAATAGAGATATGCAAAGTAGAGTCATTCACCAAATCCTATTGAAAATGTTCTTCGCCAACAAATATGGATTTTGTCTTAAATGGGCGCTCAGATAGCCTATTTAATGAGCAATCCATCTTACCTCCTATAGTAATATATTGTATGTTACTTGGAGGCTTGTCTGCAGAGAGCAACATTATGCACGCTCATTTTAATAAAAGGTGTGCCTCTTTTATCATGTGCATTACATCTTTATGGCTTTGGCTTTCTACCCTAGGGCCTTTAGAAGCCCTTCTTTCCATTTGGCAAAAGTCACGCAGAACAGTTTTTTGTTGGAAATCCACTACGAGGCACTGTAACATTCCAGACATCAGATCCTAGTGAAGAATTTTTTTTGTAAATCTCTAAATTATGCAGCAGGTGGAGGAATATGGAACTGGGGCAATATCTCCACAATTAAGGAGAACATTGCTGCTGCTGCTTAAACGCATAAATCTAGTGGCCCTAATTACATTATAAATGCAGTTCAGAGCCCCTTGCATGGTTCACACTGAAGCTCACTTTCTAAGGGTTCACCATATCCGGTGCAGTGGCTGTTGGAGAATCGCTGCTTCCGCCTACCTCTTTAAATGTGCAGCAGACCTCATATTCCTTCAGTGATGTCAAGTTCCCTACACTGAACGTGCCCATATGCCCTTGTTAATTTGTTCAAACATAAACAGTTCTCTTTGATTAATTTACTTTTCACAAATTCAAGTACGGTTAACTTCAAATGAGGAAGCCTTCTCTGTAATAATTTTTTATTTTTTATTTTGTTTATTGGCATTTTATCATAAACAAACATTCGGTAATAGCATATATGGTTCAAAATAATACACATATAAGGTTATTTCCAAACCAGAACAAACAGAGAAGAGAAAAAAGAAAAACAAGTAAGGCAGAAGCATCCTTCGCTGTATTAATTTGATTAGGTTCATAACTGTTATCCGATTTTAATTAGTGTCTCAGCTCACTTGTGAAGCCTTCTGAAGGCACTCTCCTCGTGAAGTTGTAGCAGAATTTCAATTATTCCTTTCTTTTGTTCGCAAAATTCAATGAACTGTTGATACAATTCCTTTTATTGTTCAAATAAGACATTTCGGGGAACTGATCAGTTTAATTCTTTCAATCACTTGGAATTTGTTCCAAGTAATGACTGTAGTAAAGGCTTCACGTCGAGAAAGCTAAACTAGTGAGCAAAAGACGTGTTGGGATTGTTAACAAGTCATGGAGTTTAGGAATGAAGAGTCCTGTAAATCTATGAAATCATTTTTCTTTCTTCATTGGTGGTCTACTAAAAAGTATCTCTGCACATTATGTGGCCCACTTCATAGTCTTGTACGACATGACTATGATGATTGGTATTCTGTTTTCCTCCTTCCCACATACCTTTTTTGTACACATTTTGCTTCCTGAAGATGCATTTGTTATGCAAATTGCTAAAGGACAAATAAGTCTATAAACACCAATACCAGTCTATTTACTGAGCGTTCTGCAATATATGTATATTACAGCTTGTATGACAGAATTGTGATAGTGCTATTGTATGACTAATTTGTAGTGGAGAAACATCTGATCCAGTATATTTTTTGGAGCCAGGGGGACTTCAAGGCATCGTCTTCCTTTAGTGAAGGCTGGCTTTATAGTCACTCATCTTTTTATTAAAAAGCTGGTACTTTTCATGCCATGAGCAACAGGGAATGTAGATTAATTGTTCAGATGTTCCCTTTAAAGCCGCACTTTTAACCTTACGATCTCATCAAAGCGTATTGTCAGCCGTGCAAAGTTTTTATACTCTGATCTTGCCAGAGATCAGACCTATGGTAGCAGAATATTGTGCTTACCTACACAATTATGTCCACTTATGTATGGCTAGCACAGAGAAGCTCGAAAAAGTAAGTCTGAAGTGCCCATCTAAAATGAATCAATTGATGTTCTTAGCCCCATTGAGGTAATTATTATCATGTGAAGATACCGTGAGCGGGGACACTACCTGTGGCATTATCCAGCCAGAGCCTGGATAAGAAACCTTATAGTTCCTATGCCTCTGCTTCAACAATAGAAGTCTACTACCCCTCCCTCCATCAGTGTTATGTGCAATCTCAAAGTTTCTTCCAGTCACCTGGGCATGGTTTCTAAGTCACCAGTTTCCCAAATAAAAACGTAGGTGTGCGTGTCATACACTTACAAGTGCAGGCATACATACATACAGGCAAATGTCACATTTTGGACATATATTGAAGTGATTGTAAATGGTCATTGAATTTATTTAAAAAAATTGAATAAGACAAGAATATTTATTAGACTTATCAAATTGATCTAAAGCTAGGAAATGGTGGCTGTATACAATAGAATATCATTGTTTGTATAGCACTAACATGTCGCCTCATGGTCACTTGAGAGCAAGGGGTCGCCCACTTTGGGTTGCAAACAAGGGTTGATAAATTCACATAGACCTGTTCAGTTTGTCACCAAGGGCTGGTTCCACTTGATGAACTGTTTAGAAAAGCTGATCAGACTTCACGACTAGACTAATGGTGCACGTGATAGTTTTGACCTTCTTGGATGGAGTATGCTTTTTGATGGGTAGGTCAAACCTGGTGTTCAAGTCCAGGTCCAAATGTTTGCTTTAACAGTGAAGTCATTAGGTCTTTCTTCAGCTCACCTAAGATTTTTAGGGTATCTGATTGGTGTTAAATGCATTCCAGAGACAGGGAAATGAAATCCTAAAGCATTGGACCCCCATCTTTGATCTGAAAGTATTTGAATTATCCAAGGATACAGAAAGTGCTGTATTTCAGATGTCCATATGAAGTGTAATGTGGTGTTAGCTTCTGGTAATAATTTAGGCTATTCCCCAATAATGTCTATGCATTTTGGACAAGATCCTGCACTCAACCGGGTGTTGGTGTAACACCTTCAGAACAGGTTAGTGATCTGATTGACCTTCAGGCCCAGACACATTTTACTGCTTGATTTTGTAACGTTTTAATTGTGGTGTTTCTTTTCTACCACGTACAGGACCTAAGACTCGATAAAGCCGTTTCCAAAGATGATAAAAGATAGACCATAACCAGCAACAAAAGTAAAAACAAATTAGTTAGCCGTCTGATATTTTTATCTTAATATTTGTTCTTGGACACTTTATGACTTTTTTCTATTGGACTTTATCAATCTTCCAGTAATTTGTTTCGATCATGTTACAGTGATTTGTGTGCAATAAGGGGTGCAATTTTCTGGGCATGTTGATCGAGCATGATTGTCAAGTTTTATATTTTACTACTATCGTCTTAAGACATACTACCGTGTTTCCCATAGCAGTGCAATGCACACATTCCTTTTGGCTCTGTTATTTACACTGGATCGCCAGCCAATTGATAATCATTTTAAATCAGGGAGAAAGAGAGGGTCAGAGGGTTAGAGGCGCGTGGGCAGTTGCACATATATAGCAAAATGCCAAGATTCCTCAAATAGATGACACCCAGTGCACAGTGGTCCACTTTGAGAAAGATTTTTAAAGATAGCCTTCTCCAAACAAACAGTTAAGAATGGAAAATCTGAAAAAAATAGAGCACATCCCTGAAAAGGTCAGTCTGCAAAAGAGGGAAGTGGAAGGGTGAGGGTCACATTAAAACTAATGAAGGAGTAATAAATTAAAAAACACAACATCCTTTTGCAGGGCAGCGGGGTCCCCGAGAAGAAACTCAGCTGATTCCAAAGTAAATATGGCAGCGAGACCGTGATTTATTTTCCTGTGTTGTACTACAGGAGCCCTCAAGGGCCAGCGAACCCTCCCCTCAGAGGAATGGAGGATGTTTACGCCTTTGAGTATGGCTGCCATCCAGAACAGGGAGCAGGCAGGCTTTTCTTGATATATAATAATAAAGAGCTGGTGGTTGAGTCCTGGATGGGAAGGCAGAGGCCCTTGTCTTCTTTATATGCCCATTGGCAGCTGGTTCACGTTTTTGCTTTTCACCATCAGTGCAGACTGTGTTGGGTTCAGAATGTGTTCCTGATTGAGGACTTGTCAAATTAAACGTTCTGATGTAATTTAAGAGGTAGACTAGTTGTAGGCTTCCTGTATGGACCGTGGAATGGTGCCCACATTCAGCCTCTTTAATCGTTCTACTACAGCTAAGCTGTATCTGTGGATGAACACACACTTCTTAAGGTCTGTAGAAGAGTTTTTGCCATCTTTGGTTTATGTTGTGGTGTAAAAGTTAATAGATACACGGCAACATTTTTGTTGTATATTGAACTATTTTTGCGGACCAAACCAAGAAATTATGCTAACCATGTTTAGACTAAGATTTTAAAGCATAAGAAAAAGGAAGAGGAGGTAACGGTGACTGAGAAATTGTGAAGGTGTGATTTGAGTGCTCAACCATTCCTTGATCTTCACGAGGACCGCACATTCAAGAGGCACTCGAACGTGGGTTTCTTCTACTAGACATTCATTAATCTCCATAGTCTGACTTCTTACTGTTTAGGTTGTGTCTTCATAGTGGGCCCAACCAGATAAATGTTGTTTTCTGGTGGTGCCTCTGGTTGATGCAGTTTCCCATCTGTAGGGTTTGCTTGAGTTCATTTTGATAGAGGCACTGCATGATCTGTGGCTGCGTGCACCACTCTTCAATGTCCATTGCTCTTCCATTTTCCCTATCTTGTGGGCCTAATGGAGAGGAAATCTTAATCTGTCTCTTCACTCTCAGCTGTCTCTAAGAGAAGCTCAACAGCAGACTGGAAGCAGGACATGTCTCTTTTGCCCTGTGTAAGGCTTGCATACGTTTGGAAAGCCGGCTTAATGACATATAGGAGCAGGTCAGCCTGTCTTGGTAGTCAGTTGATTGAAATTGATGCAGATATTATTGAAAGGCACTAAATATGGCATTTTATGTTTATTTTACTGAAGAACAGTAGCACAAATGAACTTGGCAACTTAGCAAGGATCTTATGGTGCCAAGATGCAAACTTTGTTTCATAGCTCCCAGTCTAGTTCCTCACAACTTGTGGACATATCTTCGCACTCAATTAATTGTTTTTCATTTGGACTAACCCTAATGCCGTTATTGTTAATTTCAGGAACTGGTAAGTGCTCTTTTGTTAACCAAGTGCTGTCAGGGTGGCTGTGTTTTGAAGCAGAATATCCTGCTTTTCTGATGCCAAGCAGGCATGCTTGCTACTCAGGTGACATATTGCATTGCTAAAGTTGAACTCAAAGAATTAACCAATCATGATGAAATTGAGTGTTACGATACAATGAAAGATGCGTGGCAAGATTATCAATAGGGCATCACTTCAATATTCAATCTTCGCAAATAACATAGTGTCATTTTTTTTTGGTGGAGTTTTATATAGCGCGCACTAGACCCAGAGGTATCAGAGCGCTTTTTATGAGCACCAGTTACGTTACACAAGGACGCATACATTGTTGTTAGGCATGGGGAGATTAAGTGATTTGCCCTGAATCACAGAATGTGGAGCGTCCCTGCTGAGACTCGAACCCGGTTCCACAGCTCCGAGGTCGACAGTCCTAACCGTTAAGCCACATTCTGTCTCCAAATAACATCAACATAGTTATTAAAGAAGGCCGGAGCGAGCGGCCATTCCTACTGCATCCCATCTTAATATTTATTGGGTAAGTGAACCTCCCACAAGAATTTTAACAAATTCCTGCAGTAGTCTTCTCATGGAGGAGTGTGTAACTTCAGTCAATCCTGGATTTAACCTTGTTACCAAAAGCCACTCAAGCAATTGAGAATGAGTAACTTCATCAAAAACACTCCTAACATAAAATAAATTGTAGCTAGTGTTGACCCTATCACAGATGTAGGTAGTTTGAATTTTAGTTTAAAAATAAAGCGAGAGGCTTCACACACATGGTTCACCCTCCCTCCCCCCGCCCCCTCCAGCCCAAAAATCAGCCTCGGCCTAACTGATGATATCTTTTTTGTCTGGCCGGTCTGAATACAAGCTGAAATGGTCTTGACAATTTTTTACCCTGCTAAGTAAAGCAGGGAACCCACGTCTGGTTATACCTGTTGCATTCAGGGTATCTACTGCAACAAGCAACAAAGTGATGGAAGGAATGCTTGAATTAATCTCAGCCACACTCTGACCACATTCGAGTCAATTGTTTTTCCTGAACTATGCCTCTATGAACATAGATCTCTCATATGCTGATCAGTCTTGGTTAGTGCGCCCCGTTGACATCGTAAATTAGACCATATAATATGCTTTTAGCTAGAGTTGCACGCCCAGTTTGATGAAAGATCCCAACTGCAACCCAAAGCGTTGACAGTACGTGACATGCCTGGTGGGAGGGACGGGGGGGGGGTAATTGAGGGGGGATTGTATTGGTTTATGATAATTATCAACTTGAATTGTTCACTGCCTGACCTTTATTAATGTATAATTCTAGTTGGGTGGGAGGAGGAGGGTAATTCCTATAGAGGTAATTTATTTTAATTGTAATACTCCAGAGGTATGAGCATGTATATTAGCTGTATAACCTACTGTGATTATATTGCAAATTTGTATAGTTAGGGTGAAAATGCAATAAAATTTGTTTACAAAAAAAAAATGCAGATCAGTCTCGGGCCATCTCCAATAGGAACAGTGGAGCCCGAACTGTCAAGCCAGATCCCCTGTAGACCAGAACACAACCTCAGATTGGTTTTGGCATGCTTAAATCTTGTCAACGAGGTGTACCTTGAGCCTTCTGGCATGGTGAGCATGGGACACACATTTGGGCCTATCCTTCACAGTACAGGCAGTAGAGTCCATCTTTGATGGCTCATGTTGTAAACCGGGTGTTATTGTGCTACTGTATTGGACGTTGGGCCCTAATCTAGCTAAAGGAATATGGTAATTACATGGACTTTTTTTTTAAACAAGCACTGGCTGAGTTCTGGTCAGGAACTTGAAAGTCAGCCCTGCTAAAAGATCTTTTCTCATATCTTTGCATCAGGTTGTTGTGTACAAGCAGAGGGCTTGCCAGCAACCAAAATGTGTAAGTGTGTTATTTTACAGATGTCTTGAATAGGTAAAAGGGACACTCATCTTGTAGTATTCCCTGGCACTACTTTCCGGATTCTTCAGTCTATCTTTCACAGGAAAGTGATTGATTACATTCAGAAGCACCTTTATTGCATTCCGAAGCACCTTGACTATGTTCCGAAGCACCTTGACTACGTTCTGAAGCACCTCCTTAGACTGTCCTGGTGTTCACATCCCATAGGACAGGAGTTGGCGTGTAGATACATTGGGAATACTTTTTATTCATTGTAGACTTTCATGAATGTTTTAGCATTGGGTGCTGGAGACCAGTGTAGGATTTCCTCTGCTGACCCTCAAAAAGGAGTGAGCCACAGCACTCTGGATTGTTAAAGGCAGTTAATAAAACCATTGGGGAGGTCAAGGTAGCGGCTGTTCACGCATTCGGTCCTGGGCATGGCGATGATTTCCACTGTTTGGAGAGAAACAAAAGGAGAGAGGAAATCAAAAAGGAGAAGGGAAGGAACGTTAGGGAAGAGGTGGCAAGGAAGGAAGAAATGAGACCTCTGCACCTGGGACATGTTGGTTCCACATAGATGGCTTCAGGCATATCATTCACCCACCTCTGTGCATTCCTGAGATTGAAACCTGTGAATAGAAGGCCGCACATCAACCTAGATATCTTCTAACTCTCATTAAGAGGGACGTCCCGATTTTGAGAGATGGGATAGACATTTGTAATTTTATTTTCATAGTTCCCCCTATTCAAAATCTCTTTATATAACTGCCAGGTTGCTTACATTTTTAACTAATACTCATAGTGAAAAAAAGGTGAAAATCCCATAAGGCATATTGCTGTTGACAAAAAATAAATTCAAGTCTGAGGATAGTTGTAGCATATTGCATGTAGCCACTAGGCAATATTGTGTGCAGTTAATTTTCTTTCTATGGAGAATTGGTTGTTGTACTCAAACCTACTCCTATGCCTCGATTTTCACCTTTTGAGAGTTGGGTATTTGAATCTGTTTTCTGTGCTCTCCCTTCAGTAATCTGGTGACAAGTCCCATGCCCTTACAGAGGCAGCTACTGTTAATAGCCTCAGAGAGAAATGTGTAAAGAAGCTTGCAGGCAGAGAGCTGGCCAGGTCAGAGTTGTCAACAGCATCTTGCAGACGCAAGTGACTCAAGTGACACTTTGATAAAGAAGTGTTGCTTGAAAGGACTCTCTGGGCTCTGCCTGGTACAGCCCCTTCACACAGTAACACAGAAGGTCAGGCGCAGGGCACAAATGACAACCGTGGATGCAACACCTTTTGAGACCAATAGCGATGACGTAAAACGTACAGCAGTTAAAAAAAGACGCAAAGCCATGTTTTAGGAGGTAAGTGTGAGAATCTGAGGTTAAAAGTAATGCAAAAGTGTAAGATTTGGCACCCATTCAGTGCCAAATATTTGAGCATTTAAGATCTAGAGCCTCCATCACTGGAAGGGTTGAGGAGGGAGTTAGACTGCTGTATGAGCCTGGAAAGACTAATTTAATCTGTCAGCAGGTGTCCACATAAACACCAAAAGATTTGGAATGACTAGTGTCACTATAGGAGTATTCTCCTTGATCCCTGTGGCAGACTGCCTTGGACCCTGGATGGGGAAGTAACAGCCTGCATTACCCACCCGACCTAAGAGGTGTCTAATCTGAACGGGATGGGTGCTGGTTAAGGATAATTTCTAACATAGTAGTGTAATTTGCTATGTGCGTGCTGTACGACCGAGACCTACCAAAGAATGTAGGTTATTGGAGTTTTTGCTTGTAAATCTCATAGTTTATTGGTACATTAAAGGTGAAATGTTTTATAAATAAAAAAAAAGTCAATAAGAATTGGATAGCCACCTGAACAATTTTTGCTAAAAATGTTTTTGCAATTTTAGAAATTGCTTAAGTAAAAGAGGACAGCGCATTGGATACAGTTTCTGAGTATGTTGGAAGTTTGAGGGAGTAAGGATGGGTGTAATAGCACAGGAAGGGTTGTGGGTTGGCTATGGCTTCATGGACGGGTGAGACAAATGATGTGCCTAATATGTTCACCTCTGTTATCTATTAGCAAATAATATTTTTCTATCACCACTTTTGAGTATTATTGTCTGATTTTGTTTAGTTCAATTTGTCCACGATTTCTCTTGCTTTTAATTCATGGAAGTCAGGTGCTTGTGCTCATCCGTAAAAGTTGTTTGTGGATAAGCCTTTCTACCAATTTCTTTTATGCTGGTGGTAGCTGGTGAGCCACTGGTCATGGAGGCTTTCCTGTTGCATCCATGAGAGCCATTTTTAGCAGGCTGTGAAGAAGCAGTGTATGGAGACTAGGGTGTTGTCTGAGATATTTTCTAAACGGGCATCCACCATGGTCTACACACACTTGCCCACTGCATGCCTGACTGCTTTGGGCGAGTCAGGAAAAAACAGGAGGAAGTCTTTGGGACCCTGGTGACTGGGAGATGGCAATTAAGCACAAGAGGGAAGTAGCCACGCAACTAGACCTCGTTTTAGGCAATTTTACTCAAAGAATATAAGAGACCTCCACTTTAAACTGTAGGGTAAGAACCTTGCTGTATGTCCCACAAATGGAGAATTGTAGATTTCACTGTCTTCTATTCAATATCGGCGAATCAGGAGATACAGATTTTCCAGAAAAAGATTTTGTCACTGTAGTTGGGGTTGATTTCCCTTGACTCCTCAAGTGATCATTCTGGGAATACTGAACAAGATAGTTCTGCCTAGATACAACTTAATGTTTTATTTGTGAAAATGAATGATAGCCCAAAGGAACTTCACATGGGAATAGAACACCCCACGTTCCATCATACCTGTGTGGCACACCTGTATGCATTGGTGTATGGCCTCTGGAAAGTTAGTCTGAGGGGTGAGGTTGCCCTAGCAAATTCCCTAATATTAGAACAAATATGTGTCCTTGACATTGGCTCGCTTCGTGGAAGTCTGTTCCCTGTGAGTGACATGGAACCCTCAACAGTGGACATGCCTCTATGCCTGCTGCTTGGTCACCAGTAGTTTATTTTAAAGAGCTTGTTCATTCAACAGTAGACCATAAACACAAAAGGATAATAATTTCAACAAAGGTGTGGTCTTAGGCTAGCGTGGATTGCTTTTGTACGGAGTGAAACAGTAGTGGGAGATCCCATTGCTCCTTCAAGCACAAAAGGCTGTCTCCAATGCTTGTTGGTCAGAAAAATGGAGGTAGCAGCAAAGCCTCGTGCCCCAGCATGATAGCGAAGTTGAAGTGTTAACGTTCTCGGAGAGAGTTTGAGTGCCAGGCAATTACTTGTAAATGGCACCAGAGGTTGGGTGATATCTGCAGCATTATAAAGCGGGGCCATGTTGTGCTTCCAAACGTGATAATCTTCTCTTAATTTCCCAGCAGACTTCCTGTAATTTGTTGACTTGGGCTAGTATGTCAAAGTAGGTACTGATTTTAGCTCGCATTGATCGTTCTACAGGTTGCTTTGTTTTTTTTTTGCTAGGCGCAGCCACATTTTTATTGTATGAGCATAATCTCACATAAATCTCAGTAATTAGCTTTTATGCATTTCGTGAACTGGTTTGCTCACAAATATGCTTTTCGTGTAATTTTCGATTATGGGGGACCTTATTAAGCTGAAAATGTCTTGCAGAAGCAAGTTTTGGCATGGCAGCCTGCTATGTAAGAATTGTTTAGTAAGTACATTGAACACAGCTAGAGTACCTGAGGGCATACCACAGCGCCAGTTTTTTTTTTTTGCAAAATGCCACCAACACGTAATTTGCATAGTACTGATACTTTTCACTACAAATACCCGAATTACAGGAATGCCCTTTGAGCTGCAAGAACACAAAATTGACATAAATGGTAGATATATACTATTACTTGGAAAACTTGACGGGAGACAGATAGTATTGGGAAGTGTATATGCTCCCAATGTAGATCAACAGCTTTTTCTGGAAACACTGTCTGTGATGTTGACGGATGGGAAAATTACCCTTGGGTGATTGGGGGAGACTTTAATGCTGTCCTCGATGTAAAGCTGGACAGATCCCACCCGCCAGTGCAGGGGACAACAAGCAGAGGCACTGAGGAACTGGGCAGAGGGATGGAATATTGGAGATTTATGGCGACTGAAACATCCAGAAAGCAGAGAATACTCATTCTACTCACCCCCCCCCACGGGTTACACACATGTCTATACAGAATATTCTGCTCTATGGGAAAAATCCCAAATGTGGTAGACACAACATACCTGGGGAAGACCCTCTCAGATCACAATCCATTGGAAGTTGTGCTCAATTGGGGTAGGATTCCCACGCCCATACCCACATGGAAACTACACCCTTCACTATTGGGAGATTCAGTTTTCCATAGCATTCTAAACACAGCAATTATTAACTACTTTACAGAAAACGCCAACACCACCAGCTCGAGACAAATTGAGTGGGACGCTTTTAAGACGGTGTTGAGAGGAGTTGCTATTAGCACAAGAGTAGGAGAACGCACAGCGCTACTAACTAGTCTCACAGACATAGAAAACAGATTGGGTGCATTGGAAAGAGAAGTATTGACTAATGACGAAAGAGAGGAAGACTTACAGGAGGCTCACATACGACACGCTGAATTGTTAGAAGATCTTAGACTACTGGATTATAGGCTATATACGCAAAGGCAGAATGCGGAAGCAGATAGGGCAGGTCCGCTATTAGCAAGAATCATTAAACCTACCCAGGAAGCGACCCACATACTGGAGGTTACCAACTCAGAAGGGGTTTTGGTTAACACCCAGCTAGACATTAATGATGCATATAAATCTTACTATGAGGCTTTATATGTGGCCCCTCCGGTCTTGCCGGATCACGAATTTGAAATAGGGATCTACAGCTCCCACAGGTATCAGAGAACATAAAGAGGAACTAGCTAAACCAATAACAGAGGCAGAAATTAGAGCAGCAATCAGGGCACTCCCTAGAAATAAAACACCAGGATCGGATGGACTGCCTGCAGAATTTTATGCTACATATACAACGATCTTAGTGCCGCACCTTAAACAGCTATATCAGTCATCCCTGGAGGATGGCACACTACCCAACACAACACTCCAGGCACTAGTAGTGTCTCTACTGAAATCGGGCAGAAGTAGTAAAGATATGGCAGGGTATAGACCTTTATCTCTGTTAAACATGGATTACAAGATTTTGAGTAAATTATTGGCCACCAGAATACAGCAACTCATACCACACTTGATACATGCAGACCAAAATGGATTTGTGCCTGGCAGAAGCACAGCACTAAATATCCGTAGACTACACCAATTTATGATGAAAGTATCTTTGCATGAAGGCACGCAAGGCTGCATCTCACTGGACATGAGGCAGGCGTTTGATTCGTTAAATTGGGAATATATGTTCCGCATCCTACCGAAATATGGAATCCCAGACCAATACATCAAATGGATGGCTTTACTATATGTCAATCCCACTGCACGTGCCCGCACTGGGGCACATATATCTTCACCTTACGTAGTGGCGAGGGGCACACGACAGGGGTGCCCTTTATCACCCCATATATTTATTTTGGCACTGGAACCTCTTCTAGTTAAAATAAGTTTGCTAGCGCCACAGTATGGTATATACGCTGGGACTGAAACACACATTATCTCGGCTTATGCCGATGACATAATCTTATATTTAGAAGATCTATATAAAGACCATGCACCTATCTCAGTACTTTTTGAGAAATTCCAACTGCTCTCTGGGCTTTCCATCAATGAAACCAAATCTTATGCCTACTCATTCAGGCACCATAGATCACAAGACTCGCTACATTTTGGCCCATGGACATTCCAAATGGCGCAAACAACCTTTAAGTATCTAGGAAAACACATATACAGGGAGTTGGACAACCCGATAGATGGCAATGTCACTACAGCAATAAACGCACTTAGAGCACAAATTAAGTTTTGGACATCCCTGCCCATTTCGGTGGCGGGAAGGATAGCCATCAACAAGATGGTGCTGCTCCCCAGGCTGTTGTACTTTTTTACTAACCTGCCTATAGTATTCCCTGCCCACATATTCAAAACACTAGACACATTGTTGATAGAACTAATTTGGGGTGTGGGTAGACGAAGAATAGGATTAACAAAGCTTAAGTTAAATAATAGAAGCGGAGGAATGGGAGTGGCGGACTTCAAAACATACTGTTACGCCAGCCAGCTTCAGTGGATGGCATACTGACTGGCAGGCAGGAATCTACATGAAATTGGACTGTCACAGAGGGAATGGGGGGGGGGTAAGCTACATAAGTTGCTGATGCCCACCGTAAAGATACCACCGAATACACCTCCACTACTTAAAGTAGCTCTACATTACTGGAGAAAGGCGCTACTATATACTAAACAACAAAGACCGTATGCCCCGAATATTCCTTTATTGGGTATCCCACTGCCTTTGGAAGTAGTATCCCAATGGCGTATCTCAGCCTGGCTGGAAGCAGGAGTGGGTACGTTAGACATGCTCTTTGTGGACGGGACACTGGTTGATCATAATACACTAGTAAGAGAGCGAGTAATACCTAATATACTTTTTTTGATGCACACACAAATCGTGCGATATATACGTAAGAGATGGGCGCCGGACAGACAAGAACCCCCAAAGCACGACTTAGTGAATATGTTGTACCTAATGGGAAACGGCAGTCATCTAACAAAGTGGTTGGCACATGGGATCAAATTACATACGGGGACATCACTACAGCCTCTCAGAGAAAGGTGGAATGCAGAAATAGGGAGGGATCTTACAGATAAGGAATGGAAGGGTGCTATCGAATACCCTAGGAAGGTGGCACGTAATCCCTAATTCAAATTTATACAACTGATGATATTACACCGGGCAAATTTATCTCTCCATAGATTAAGTGTGATGTTTGCAGATGTAGTCGATGAGTGCCCCCAATGTCAAGAGCCAAATGCTGACCTACTGCACATGTTATGGTCCTGCCCAAGACTTTTTAAATTACTGATCCACAATACACAACATAGTAACAACCATAATGCCTGGGAGAATAATTAATACCTTAGAATCCTGCTTGCTGGGACTAAGTTTTACTAGCAAAACAGGGCACCCCACAACTCGCTTCCTTAACTTAGTGCTATTAATAGTAAAAAGAACGATAACAATACACTGGAAGGCGAGAAATGCACCAGTGGTCTAGGATTGGTGTAAGGATGCAATCTGTTGGGGTATGGTAGAGGGTATAGAAATCCAGAAGGAAGAAAGGCGTGAATTGAGGAAAAAACCTAATTCATTGGATTGGAATGTGTTAATGGAAGAATTTAAAGTGACTGATATACATGCAATTTGACAAGTATAATGTTGAGTTGTAAATATGGATATGATAATAGTACAGATGCCAGTACATTCAGGATGCAATGTTCTTATTGTTAATGTACAGTATATAGCTTGAGTTGAGAACTCACTAAGCGGTGTATAGAAAGTGGCGCTAGCTGCAAATGAGTGAATTAACCATCTGACCGAAAGGGTGGGAGGGGGGATGAATTACTTCAGCTGTTAACGTTTTTATTTCGTTTGTTAGGTAGGAAAAATAAGGAAAGTTCACATGCAATGATATAGAAAATATAAGATATAGTGAGGATGTATAATTAGGCAAACTATGCAAACTGTTTTTTCTTTTTTTGCACATGTGTAAATGTAAATCCATGTAAGTTATTATGATACTGGACTATAACAAATTCAGTGCCGCTGCAATAATTGCTCTATTCACAATAATTGCAACATGTATAACGAAACATCAATACAGGTTGTTATGAAGTCAGGTCATACATTGTAATGGATGTGTACCAACCCTAATAAAATATGTTAAAAAAAATATATATATCCGAATTACACATGAAGAAAACAATGGTAATTTCAACTAAACCCCCTTTAATTGTTGGTGTAACTTCCTGAATTGGTTAAAGTGTTTTATTGAGAAGTACTTTAATGTGAGATTGCATATGGATCTTACAGTGAAGCTGACGTATAACGCCTGGTGGGTGTGCACTGACTGTGGGTCAGGAATGTTTAGGTAGCTTGTGCAGGCTTTACCCTACCCCCTAACTTTGAGACCGAGAAAAGTGAAAAGGTAGATGTGGAGTTGCACATGAGGAAAACTGGAAATTTCCATCACGACCCTTAATTTTTATGTTACTTCCTGAATTTGGTAAATAGTTTCAATGAGAAGTATTTCACTGAGAGTGCGAATGGATCTTACAGTGAAGAACTGCTGTCAATCAAACCTATTACCACCCATATACATAGAGTGGCTTTAGGTCTGGTCTGCAACTTTCAGTCATTGGCTTTCTACAACTAGAATCTTTCAGCCATTGTTTTATTTTTATTTGTCAATCATGTATTTGCTCAGCCAAGTGGACTATATTCATCTCTCACCTCATGCTATTGGCTGTTTGGGTGTATCCTTTTGACTTTAATCCAATGAATGCATGAAACTGTATGAGGGACTACTTTACAACTATCATCTTCTCTGTCCACTTCTGTTGCCTTCTTTCTGTGTGGCTTTCTCTGATGTGCTACTGCTACATACGTTAGGACATTAAACCCAGACTTCTTGGCTTGACCGAAGCTTGTCTACCTCTCGGCTCTTTTGACGGTAAATGATTAATTGCATAGCTGGCAAATTGATCCATGTCATGCGAATGACTTCAAACTAGTCCTAGTTGTTCAGAATCAGCAGTAAGCATTCATGAACTTATGGTTTCGCTTTTTTAGGTCTCGGCTAGCAAAGGCTGCGCTTGCGCAGTCTCGCTTGCGAGATTTAACGTTTTTCAGTAGTGGGGCTTGAACCCGCCCCTCTTCTCCATTGGCTGGCCTCTTAAATGCTGGTCAGCCATTGGAGAAGAGCTTTGTCTGTCGAAACAAGCCCCGTCTTTTTCGGATTCGGGGGCGTGTTTTTTCGCTTCTTTCTCTTTTTGAAGCCCCGTCCCTTTTACACTGGTGGGCGTGTTTTCTTTTTTTTTTTTTTTTTACAGGGACTTTCTCGTGTTTATTAGGTCTCGGCTACCGAAGGCTGTGCTTGTTCTACTCCTCCGTGTCATAACTGTTCTACGCTAGTCTCCACTCAACCGATTAACCGCGTCCCTTGAATTGGTCTATCGTGTCCATAATCTACATTACCCATTACCAATCCCTTATTTCCAGTCACTTTTCATGCGCCTTTGACTAATTTACTCAGGCCATGCACCCCGGCCCTCGAAGCAAGCAACTGGCCTCCACCAGCAGCAGCCCGCCGAAGACGCTGAGACCCCCGGATCACCGTCCTTTGTGCTCCCGCCCCGGCGCCCGCTTTGAGCTGAACCCCCCAGCTGGACGCGCCCCGGGGGCAGGAGAGGCTCGAGCGGCCCCGCGCCCCCTCCCCGCCGCCACCTCTGGATGTGGGACGCGGCAGAGCCCCCCAGAGCCTCGCGAAATGTGGCAATGCACCCCGCAGGCAGCAGCATGAGGACCAGCAGCACCAGCCCAGCCACCACCAGCCCAGCCCGAGCCGCATGCCCACTGCCCAGGCTCTGAAGCGCAGTACCGCGCTCCCAGTATGGTTCTTCCCGAGCGGGAGAGCAGTGGGGCCGCCGTGCCTCCTGGGCTGAGCAGCCGCCAGAGGAACCAGGGCGGCCGCTGAAGAGCCGCCGCCGTCCGGCCGCCCCTGGACCCGGAGTACCTGCAGCGGCCGAGCTACTGCGACGCGGCGTTCGCCCTGGAGCAGATCTCCAAGGAGCGTTCTTGGTGCCTCAGAGGGGGTGGTGTCCTCAAATCCTCCTGCGCCCATGGGTACTCGCCGCTGGTGGTCCACCGAGCCCCTCCTCCCCTGCCTCCCAGGTGGTCTGTGGCTTGCGGTCATGATGTGGTGTGAGCCTTCAGGCTATGCGTGATCTGTGTTTTGATGCGGGAAGCAGCTGCCGGACTCCAGCCTGGAGGTTATCCAGACCCTTGCAGGCACTGGTGCGAGATTGGACCAAAAAGATGATTAGTAGAGGCACACTCCAGGGAGCTGATATAAGACAACTCTGTCTGTGTGTGGGTGGGCGCACAGTTGATCGAGCCGAAGCCCACTCTGCCGAAACCCGGCTTGAGAACGTCGAGGTCACGGTAACACACGGGTAAGTGAAAGCGGCCCGCCACCACCCACAACAACCTCCTAATTATAGGGGCTGTTGTTTTTAATTTTGTGCTGCCGCTCCAGTCCTGTATCTGTTGCTCAGCCGGCGGCTTCCTCCGTCCACTGTCCGCAGAACACCCCTTCTATTGTCCACAATTTGCAGTTCCCAGTCACACACTCTTTTCCGTCCCTCAGCAGACCCCAGACCTTCCCACCTGCTGTTCTCTTGTAGCCTCTCTTCTCACTAACTCTGTACTCATCTCCCCTCACTGCCCACAGCAGATCTCCCTCCCATCCTCTTCAATGGGATCCTACTGATCTCCTTTCCAGCCTCTTCTCACTAACTCTGTGCTCAGCCCACAAACCACAGATCTCTCACCCATCCTCTTCTCAGCCTCTCTCCACAGTCCACAGATCTCCTTTCCTCCCCTGACAAGCCACTCCGGAGCCCGCAGGTCTCTCTTCTCACTCAGGATCTCTCTCAGCCAATCATCTGCCTCTGCTCACAGACCGCAGATCTCTCCCTTCCATTCTCGCTCCACAGTCAGCAGATCTTCCGCCCGACTCGCACCTCCGGAGCCTGTCGACCTCTTTCACATCTCACTCGGTGTCTGTCTACTCAGCCCCTCGTCTTCTGCCTCAGTCCACAGACCTCAGATCTCTCACCCATCCTCTCTCCGCAGTCCACAGATCTCTCTCCCATCCTCTTCCCAGCCTTTCTCCACCGTCCCCAGTCACCCCTGCTCTGTTACCCTCCCTCCCAGCCTGACCGCTTCCCCGTCGTCCACAAATTCCGCAGACATCTTCCACTTTTTTTTTTGTTGCATATTTATATACGTTTTATTTTAGAGTGACAGTTGCCACTGAAAATGGATATACTGATTTCTCCATAGTTAACTTTGTAAAGATTTCCTTGCAACTTGCAGCCTGGATAGATCTATAACAAGTTAAAAGGGATGTGAAAGTCCTGATTTTAATGTGAAAGCCGACATGCTGAAAATTTCGCAAACTATCGGTAATCATCGTGTCAATCGTTCTAATAACTGAACATTTTCGAAAGAAAATCTTTGAAACTCCACGCTCCTCAAATTTTAAGTTGAGGTTTTACAATTCCTAGCGTACTTAATGCTGCTGGCTGAAAATACAGGCTGTCTCTAAGCCCCACCCCCATATTAGGGATCAGTTGGAAGTGTCCTGTTTTTTTTTTTTTTTTGCATATTTATATAGCGCGAACTCGACCCGAAGGTATTGGAGCGCTTTACAAGAGCACCGTATTTACATTACACATTCAGGCACAGGGAGATTAAGTGATTTGCCCAGAATCACAGGATGTGGACGCGACCCCGAGGCTCAAACCCTGGTTACCAACACCAAAGTCGGCAGTCTAGCTGACAGACCTCTTCCCCTCCACTTTCAATCTCTATCTCGGTTCCTGCTGGTCCTCGCCAGGCCCCGCTCGTGGGAGTCAGCCCCACTGACAGGCGTGTCTCGCTCCTTGTGCAATGGCGTCTATCCTCTCATAGAAGAGCTGGGTTCAGTTTAAGCCACCAAGTCTGGTCACCTAGGGGCTAAAATCGTGTACAGATCAGAGAGGAACAACTCCCCCCCCCCCCCCTCACTCTCCAGCCACCACAACCGTGTGTCGGTTTCCGAAGTGCCAGTACCAGTTAATGGGGGTACTGGGCGAGGAACTCAAAACCATACACTTTGGGGGAAACGTGTAACAGGGCCCCGCATTTTCATGGAAAAAGGATGTTCGCTAGCTATATTAGTCAGCAATACTTGATTTTTATTTTTAAAGCAAAATTAATCTAATACATCTTTCAATAATAATGTTCATTTGTTGACAGTAAAAGGTTCCCAAACAATCTTAAAACGGTGTCCCTTTGACAAGTGGATCACGTATTCCCACACTGTGCACAAGGTGAATTTCCTCTCACAACAGTCATAGTGCCGGGAAAAAATATGACACTTTATTATCTGTGACACAGCAGCAGCGTGTGTGGGTTGCTCTATGTGAATAGCTCAGTGTAGGTGGCTCTGTGTGGGTGGCTCTGTGTGGGTGGCTCTGTGTGTGTGGGTGGCTTTGTGTCTCTGGCTCTGTGTGTGGGTGCAAATGCAATAGGTCTCGCATTTGAGAGAGATTAAGCTATTTACATTGTAAATAACAATGCTGTTTCTTTAAATGTTTTAAAAACAAAAATAATGTCATGAGCAATGCCAATAGCTCTAACTTTAACAATGCCGAGACCATTGCATTGTAAATGCTTGTCTATTTTGAGTAGAGGTGGAGAAGTGTTTTCTAACACAAGTGATGTCATTTGAAACCTCCTATTATCGGCCTACCCGTAGTCTGCACAGTTTCCTGCTTTTTCGACATTAACCACCATGTACTTTTACTTTGTATACTTGAAACGTTTTATTTTAGAGTGACAGTTGCCACTGAAAATGGATATACTGATTTCTCCATAGTTAACTTTGTAAATATTTCCTTGCAACTTGCAGCCTGGATAGATCTATAACAAGTTAAAAGGGATGTGAAAGTCCCGATTTTAATGTGAAAGCCGACATGCTGAAAATTTCGCAAACTATCAGTAATCATCGTGTCAATCGTTCTAATAACTGAACATTTTCGAAAGAAAATCTTTGCAACACTACGCTCCTCAAATTTTAAGTTGAGGTTTTACAATTCCTAGCGTACTTAATGTTGCTGGCTAAAAATACAGGCCGTCTCCAAGCCCCACCCCCACGTTAGGGATCAGTTGAAAGTGTCCTGTTTTTTTGGGGGTTTTTTTGCATATTTATATAGCGCGAACTCGACCCGAAGGTATTGGAGCGCTTTACACGAGCACCGTATTTATATTACACATTCAGGCACGGGGAGATGAAGTGATTTGCCCAGAATCACAGGATGTGGACGCGACCCCGAGGCTCAAACCCTGGTTTCCAACACCAAAGTCGGTAGTCTAGCCGACGGACCTCTTCCCCTCCACTTTCAATCTCTCTCTCTGTTCCTGCTTGTCCTCGCCAGGCCCCGCTCGTGGGGGTCAGCCCCACTGACAGGTGTGTCTCGCTCCTCGTGCAATGGCGTCTATCCTCTCATAGAATAGCTGGGTTCAGTTTAAGCCACCAAGTTTGGTCACCTAGGGGCTGAAAGCATGTACAGATCAGAGAGCAACAAACCCCCCCCCCCCCTCCTCTCTGGCCACCACAACCGTGTGGCGGTTTCCGAAGTGCCAGTACCAGTTAATGGGGGTACTGGGCGAGGAACTCAAAACCCATACACTTTGGGGGAACGTGCAACAGGGCCCCGCATTTGCGAGGAAAAAGGATGTTAGCTAGCTATATTAGTCAGCAATACTTGATTTTTATTTTTAAAGCAAAATTAATCTAATACATCTTTCAGTAATAATGTTCATTTGTTGACAGTAAAAGGTTCCCAAACAATCTTAAAACGGTGTCCCTTTGACAAGTGGATCACGTATTCCCACACTGTGCACAAGGTGAATTTCCTCTCACAACAGTCATAGTGCCGGGAAAAAATATGACACTTTATTATCTGTGACACAGCAGCAGCGTGTGTGGGTTGCTCTATGTGAATAGCTCTGTGTAGGTGGCTCTGTGTGGGTGGCTCTGTGTGGGTGGCTCTGTGTGTGTGGGTGGCTTTGTGTGGGTGGCTCTGTGTGTGGGTGCAAATGCAATAGGTCTCACATTTGAGAGAGATTAAGCTATTTACATTGTAAATAACAATGCTGTTTCTTTAAACGTTTTAAAAACAAAAATAATGTCATGAGCAATGCCAATAGCTCTAACTTTAACAATGCCGAGACCATTGCATTGTAAATGATTGTCTATTTTGAGTAGAGGTGGAGAAGTGTTTTCTAACACAAGTGATGTCATTTGCAACCTCCTATTATCGGCCTACCCGTAGTCTGCACAGTTTCCTGCTTTTCCGACATTAACCACCATGTACTTTTACTTTGTATACTTGAAACGTTTTATTTTAGAGTGACAGTTGCCACTGAAAATGGATATACTGATTTCTCCATAGTTAACTTTGTAAAGATTTCCTTGCAACTTGCAGCCTGGATTGATCTATAACAAGTTAAAAGGGATGTGAAAGTCCCGATTTTAATGTGAAAGCCGACATGCTGAAAAATTCGCAAACTATCGGTAATCATCGTGTCAATCGTTCTAATAACTGAACGTTTTCGAAAGAAAATCTTTGCAACTCCACGCTCCTCAAATTTTAAGTTGAGGTTTTACAATTCCTAGTGTACTTAATCAGACCCTCCAGGATTTCGCGATTGCGCGAATTTGCGGTTTGCCGCGAAATCGGCACTTTTGTAAAAATGCATCCATTTTTACAGAAGTGCCCGCGAAATTGGCAATGCGCACAATTAGACAGTAACTGCTGGTGACTAAGTTTCATGGGGAGAGCTTCTTCCACATTTTAAGAGGGTGCCTTTATCGTAGGAAACTCGGGCAGAAAGAGGACATCTTGGGAGCTAAACCCAGTGAAGGAACTGGTATGGTAATAGCAAAATGACAAATCTAGGTGGCAGGCGAGAGAAGGGCAGGCGGCAAGCTTCCTGGTAACAGAGTTGGCACAAGTAAGGGCCAGGCGGACGAAAGGTGACGGCATCATGGCGCAAAAGGCAGAACAAGTAGATGAGATGAGGACAAAGGCAGGAAGGAGTGGGATGGCAGCGAGCACCTTAGGGCAGAACCTGGCGCAGGTAGAAATCAAGAGAGAGGAGGACATTTTACAGGCATCAAGTGAAGTGACGAGGTAAGACCAGGATATGAGTTGATGAGGTGGCAACTGGATAAAAGCAGGGAGTAGAGGAAAGGTAAACAGGAAGGGCAGAATGGGATACAGGCAGGTAATTAATGGGCAGCAAGGTGATGGGTACCATGGAGACAAGGGACCAGAACAGGACACTTAGGGGGCAGGCAGTGAACCCAAAGGGGCAGATCAGGTGAAAATAAGTCACACTCTGGAACCTGTCAGGCGGCAAGGAAGTGGTAGGGAGAGGACAGAGCAGCAGCAAAATCCATCCATACATGTCCTGTGTAAATGTCTGTCACCCTAGCAGAATAGTAAAAAAACAAGAATTTGCAATGCAATAGGTCTCGCATTTACACGAGTTTGAGCTATTGGCATTGTAAATGACAATGCCTTTTATTTATGTTTTGGTTTTTAAAACATAAATAAATGGCATTGTCATTTACAATGACAATAGCCTGAACGCGCGTAAATGCAAGTCCTATTACATTGCAAATGTTATAATGTTGTGCCCCTCCCTGCCCCCTTCACGGGTGAAAACATTAACGGTCGGAGCCCTAGCCAGACCCTACAGGCTTTCGCGATTTGCCTTGAAGTATTACACGGTTGTATAGTGCCTTTATTAGGAGTTTCTCCTCTGCTGCTCCTAAGTGGATTCCACAGGTCATATAATGTGACTGGTTGCATAATTTCAATTTCTTTGGGTATCTCCCTGTCCTCCAATCTGGACCCTTAGAGCATACACTAAGGTAGATTCTAGCATGCCATTTCCTATGGGATGCTACCAGGCCATCTTTGATGGGCTTCTCGGAACCTATACTAAAGCAAATGGAGGAATGCATTTCCAAGGGATAACAGCCTTCACCTGTGGGCTGCTTCCTCTGTTCTATTTCCCAGGTTGCCTATTCAAAGTGGAATATTCTTCTAAAACAGTTTCCATTGATTATGAGTAAAATAAAGTGCCGCAAAATGCCGCTAAATTTCCATATTTGTGCCGCTAAATTTCCATATTTATGCCGCTAAATTTGCTAATCCATGCCGCAATATCCTGGGGGGTCTGCTTAATGCTGCTTGCTGAAAATACAGGCTGTCTCTAAGTCTTTGTGGGAGATCCCGTGGAGACGCAGATCTGAGCAAACGGGCACTCTCTATAGATCCCCTATTACTAGGCCTACTCTGGAGATTTGGGACAAAGTGGCTACCAAAAAAGGGCTTTCCTTCTTTTTCTTGCCCTTTACACCCCTTTGGGGAAACACCAACTTTTCTCCAGGCCTGTAAAGAGGATCTTATAGAGTTTGGCCACAGGGGGGCTGCAAAATACTGTGAAATATCTTCGAGGAGAACTCCATTGAGCCCTTTGAGCAGCTTAACCTTGAATATGGAGTGTCAGAGGGAGAGATATTTTGTTACCTCCAGCTGCGGCACTGGGCCCTCTCTCCAGAGATCTGGGAGGGTGCTGCCCGAGCGCTCCCACCCTTCAGGAGAGACCTACTCCATTGCACTGACGATACCCATGCCACATTTAAGATTTATGCTATGCAAGACATCAAGGGTCACACCCATAAATGCCTCTTCCAGTGAGCCTCGGAAAAGGCTCTAGGCTTAATCGAAGCCCAATGTGACGAAATATTCATCCGCACACATCATGTCACGCAACACATGGGTGGAAGGGAAACCCTGGCTAAGATTCCCTACCGTGGCACTGTACTCCTAGCCACCTCGCAAAAATAAAGAAAGGAAGGGACCCACGCTCTTGGCGAGGTTGCAGGTAAGAGGGAACATAGATCCACCTCTTATACTTCTGCCCGGCCATTGGCCCCTACCGAGACTCAGTCCTTACCACCGTCAAGCAGATCGTAGGGGCTGATATCACTAGATGCCTAGAGGTTATTCTTTTAGGCTGGCCGGACAATGAGATGTATCCCCTATGGGCTGAAGGGGCGTTTAATCTCCAGTCACCTTCTTGCCGCCAAGCAATCTATCTTGTCCCTCCGGGGGTCAACCAGTACCTCCTGCTGAATTCCACTGGAGTGAGAGACTATAATGGGTCCTAGGCATGGAAAGCGAACCAGTAAAACTACAAGCACTACTAAGGAATTAGCGAAGCAATGGCGGCCATTGTTGTACTTTTTTGCCTTTGACTATAAGGAGCTGACATGCCCGAAGCAACTCCAGGTCCTGAAAATCCTGGAGGACTCCAACATAGAGGACTACTACTACTCTGTCCGCCCATCTACTGTAGATGCTTCTCAAATGCAGACAGCCTAATGCATCCTCTTAGGCACGTGTTATCTTTCTCCTTATCTGCTTTTATGGCTATGCCATTCTTGCTGCTTTTTCAATGACTGTGCATTCTACAAACTGTGAAGGAGTCGACAGGCCTAAGGGGGAGGGTTTTTCTTTGGGGGGAGGGGCTGTTGTATTCAGGATTTGTTCTCCTGTTTCACTGATCTGAGTGCCAATAAAATGTATTTGACCTAATTTACTTCTGGCCATGGGGTCTGCCTCTAAAGCCAAGTACAGTGCTGTCATGAAGGCTAGCACCCAACGAGACGACTGACAGCTGTCAGTGTCTAGAACCACCTCCTGAGCTCTCCACTGACAGGTGGATGGACTCCCTTAGGGGCAAATGTGGGTTCTTCTGGCCTCCCTAGCTGTTCGGAGACATCCTCCTTCCACTCTTCCTTATGTCAATTCAGGGGTGACACCCTGGTACTGAGTAGGTGCCTAACTCTTCAGGACTTCTTGGGGATCAGGACAGGTCTCGCCAATTCCACCTTTGAAGTCCACCTTTACTAGGTCTCTTAAGAGTGGCATTCCTTTCCTACTTTTACACTTTTTCCCATTAAGCGGGGGCCCAAGTCTCCTAACCTTAGGGACAGTACCTCCAGGATCCTTGGGTTGGGAAGTGCCCTTCTGGGATCAGACCAACCTCTGGGAGGTCATTGCCTAGGATACAATCTAGGGGGAGGTCAGGGCAGAGTACCCCCCTATACCAGCTAAGGGTATCCCCTCTTTCTAGGTGCACTAAGGCTACAGGTCTGGTTGTTACCTCCCCTGGGACTACCCTTACTCTCCTTGCTTCTTCTGGCACATACTGGTCTGGGGACACTTACCTGTCAACCACTATGGTATGACTGGTACCTATGTCTCAGTGCAGTGGTGGGGATCCCATTTACCTCAATGGAGTGGAAGTGCTTACTATCACCCTCAAGGATCACTTGCTTACCATGTGGACCCTTCTCCCAGTTAAAAGCTATGAAGACTTCCTCCTCTCAGGTATCCTCCCCAAAGGCTATACTGGCTATCTCAGTGTTAACCTTCCTTTTGGGACAGGCTACATCCCTCTGCAGTGCCCTGCCTGTTGACAGTCAAAGCTCAGCCTATTATTGCCAGAGGTGAGGTGGGTTGGATATCTTCCTTTTTAAAGTTCTGGGGTCCTGAGGGGGTCTCTTTGGTGGGCTTACCACCTCCCTCTTTACCTTTTTGTAGGCCTAACCCCCCTTTCTTAAGGTCACCCCGTGGTTTTTCTTGGATACTCTTGTCCTAACCCACTCATTAGCCTTTTTGCCCAACTCTCTAGGGCTAGAAAGCTCTGAATCTACCAGATGCTGGTGTAACTTGATGAGGACACACAAGGACACACGAAGAGATGCAGAGATTTTTCAGTCCCGGGTATCTGGATGTCGCACAAAATAAATGGCTATATACATGCCAAAGACAAAGGGAGGAACTCTGATTTTGAGAGCACTCCGCTAGTGGAAAATTGTTTTTTAGGCGTGCTACTTATCCAAAGATAGGAGGTAGCCTAAAGAAAAGGTTTCTAACTATATCAGTTTGGAGGGTGTCAGGAATAATGCAGGGATTGCCCACAGAAGCAAATCATTTGAAATAAGAGCTAGCTGGAGTGAGGCCCTGCTGGAGATTTTAATTGGGAGGTTTTTTTGCCCCGCACCAACATCATACGCCCAGAGAACGATTCAGAGTGCTGGGATTTTAATATTGTGATTGTTGAACCTGAAGAAGGTGGTTGGACCTGCTGTTACCACCGAAACGCGTCGCTTCTAGGTCGTTTTTAAAGAAAGAATTTTCTATTTTGTGATTATGGAATCGGAATGTACTGAATAACATGACATCATCCTCAAAAATCTTGATCTAGGATGGAATGTTAATGCTGATTTTCATAACCAATGTGCACTTTGTTTTTAGTAAAAAAACATTTTTTTCTTTATTTGAGACAAGTTACTGTACAATAACTTTGAATGCATTGTTGTGGTATTGTCTTTGATTGTTAGAGCGGATTGCTCTATTTTATCAATTTTTATATTTGTGTTTTTATGAACTCTGAAAAATTAATGAATAAACATTTATATATTTGATTGATTGGCTAGTGTGATAGGCTCCTGTGGTTTGATTGAAAAGCAAATTGGGTGTGCGATTATTGTTTCCCAAAGGGATCAATTTTTTCAGACATTGAGTCTAGTTGGTGTCCTGTCCCTTTGGCAGAGCAGGACCCCTCTCTTTTGTTTTGAGTAACTTGATGAGGTACAATTAATTAAAATGTGCTCTTTCATAATTATAGGGGGGGAGGATGTGGCCTAACAGCTAGAGCGGTCGACCTCGAAGCTGGGGAACGGGGTTGGAGTCCCGGCAGATATGCTCAACATCCTGTGATTCTGAGCAAATCACTTAATCTCCCCGTGCCTAACAAAATGAATATGTGAGCCTGTAACGCTCATGTAAAAGCGCTCTGATACCTTCGGGTCTAGTTTGTGCTACATAAAACTCCTCATAAAATTAAATTATATTGGCCATTCTCATAGCCTTGTGTCCAGCCTTCCAGCACTTTCACTGAAGAGTGTAGAAAGTCCACCCATGTCTGGTTTTGACCTTTATGGGGGCCCATAAACTTCAATCTTTAGTCCTCTTTGGTGAATCCAAATCATTCTAGCGAAGTCTACTTCATAAGCTGATCGGACTCTGCTACATCTTCATTAAGGGTCAAAAGTCTTTCTCTGCCCTTCACTGACTGCCACAGTTGAGAACCCCAGTGCTGGTTACCAATCCTCCTCATTTTTCAGGCCCTCTCAAAGGCTGCAAACAATTTGTCAATATCACCATCACTTTCACTTTGGGACAATCCCTTTGGGCATGTTGGTGTCAAAGGCTTCCTCTTTTTCCCTATTACAATTGCTGTCACCATTTTCGTTGGGCATCAAGCTCATCTTGACCCTTCTTTCTTCAAGGACAAGACTCCTTTCCTGGAGTTAAAACATTTTATCTTAAGTGAGAGGAGCTCAAGCTCTTTCTCATCCACCTTTCTAGCAGGGGGTCTGCTAGATTGACTTCTGTCACTTCCTGCTGGTGTAGTCTGGTAAAGGGTAGGTCTTCACCCTCTTCCCCATCATCTTTAATCTGGGCTAAGGCCTTATCCTCACTCTGTTCAGTGTCTCTAGTTTCTCTTTCTCACAGGAGCTGAAGGCCTTCTCTAGATCCCTCTTTTAGCTATGACTCTGTAGCTGATGCCCCTAGCTTTGCACAAAACCCTGAGATCCGTGATCTTCAAGGCTGGAATGACAGACAGGTTGAGATTCTTGTCAGCCTCCTTTGTGCCTAACCTTTTATCTGAAAGCAGGGACCTTTTGCAAACTTACAAAAACATACATTTTCTTAACATTCCAAGTCTTTTACTTTACTATTAGAATTGGGGTCTACACAGGGCCCTGAAATTCCAACTACATAAAAAAAAAAAAAAAAACGTTTTGAGTCTAAAGTCAATAGTGGATTTCTCGTTCAAAAATCACTTATGACCAAGTGGTACTGCGAATCAAAAGTTAAGGATCCCACTGCTGCTACCAATGTAGGAAAGTGGAGTATTGTGCAGTGATGCTGGTTAGGCTTGCCCCAACAAGAGGTTAAATTCACACTAATAAATCCCTGGCTCAGTCCTGGTAGTGTGGCTACCTCTAAATATCCTCCCCAATTTACAACTAACCAGATTTACGAAGGGACAAAAACCTTCGTAAATCTGGTTAGTTGTAAATTGGGGAGGATATTTAGAGGTAGCTTTTGTGATTCATGATTTATATCTCGTTGTATTAGTGAAATGATGGTAATGTTGCACTTTACATTTATATTTATGTTTTTGGTTATGGGACATTGGTGAATGGGTGGTGGTTGATAAATGAAGGGTAGAAGGTGATTTGTACAAAACACATAAACAGAAGGGAATTTTTGGCGACACTGAAATGTTTTGTTTGAAGGCAAAAAGTTCTAATAGAAGGGTTTGTTAATTTATTGCTGCCATATAATTAACTATTTTTGTTGGGCTGATATTTATTTATTAACTATTGCAGATACCCCTGATGAAGATCAATTATGATCGAAATGCATTGGGTGAACTGAATTGTAAATGGAGGATTCGAGTTTCTTAAACGTGCCTGTGATTAGGCCCGGATGGGCAATTCCAGAGCAAGCAAAAATGCATGAAATTATGGAACCTCGTACCTTTGACGTGATAGACTACTATTGAGAAATGAATAAATTGGATGAACTTTTGAATACTTCTGAGTACGTGTATAATGTTGATCACAAATGTATAAAAGGCTGTGCAACTCTTAGGTGATGTGCACTGCGCGCGTCACACCTTTCCTGAGTAACCTCTAAGGTAGCCACCTGGGTGCATGCCACATTGACTCTGACATGGAAATCATGTCATGGGTGATTAGGCATGTTGTTTAATACCAAACAACATATTTCAGTGGTACCTAAATGAAGCTGGCAGCCTGGGTGCCTGGTTGTCAGCCCATGTTATCCTATGGCCCGCGGATCACTTATAGTATCCCTTAATGGAAAAAGGCTACTATAGGAGTATATAAGCTTGCACTTATATGTCCACACCTTTACTATAATCCACCCTGCCTCCTGGGCTCAGGAGGCCTTCCTTACGGGTGACTGACATATGTTAAAAATAGTGCTTTGACCTTGCCACACATGGTGAGGGCAAATACGAGTTCAGGCAGTTTGCACTTCTCATGCAGTCTGCAATGGCAGGACGTCTATCATCTGTATACTTGGGCCACTCAGGATGGCACAGTGCTTCAGGCCTTGGTGACCCCTTTAACTCCCATGCCCTGGGTACCACTGGTACCATTTACCAGGGACTTATAAGTGGGTTAAAGTCCTTGCCAATTGGGGTTACCAATTCACATGTATCAGTTTTAGGGAGAAAGCGCCAGCTCTGGGGTCTGGTCAGTAGGCTCCAGTGCACCTTCAGAGTCAAAAAACAACATTTGGTAGTCAAAATGGGGGCCGAGAGTGGGGGGGGGGGCATCTTCAAAAAGCCTGTTTTCTTACACAGAGTATTTTCTTTTTATGGCACCCACTCTGTGGAATTCTGTCTGTCTCAGTTCAATTAAAGGATAATCTGTCCTCTTTCAGAAATGCCTAAAAACCTGTTTATTTTGTTATGATTCCCTGGGCTGGAACACAGTTCTGATTCTTTAATTTTATAGAGCCATGAAGCCTTTGGGCACCCGCTGTGCTTTATAAATACCCTCATTCACTCTTGCACTCAACACGGCATAAAAGAATGTCCGCAAAGGCATTCTTAGACAGTAATTTGGTATGCTTAAATTTCACGGCTTGCTTCAGCGTTAAATTTAAGATTGATTCCATTTAGCGGGCCTAAACTTTAGTACTATTAGCCACCTATGAAATCTGTCTGCCTACAAAGAATTTGAACGATCCAACACAGTCTCTTTAGGTTTACACGCTTAGTAGGCCCATCCTCCTTTATGTGTTGTTCGGTCTTCCTTGAGACTTGTTTGCCCTAAAGTATGGATGTAACTATCTATGCGCTCATTGAAATAATGCAATCTTTCCTGGGTAAAGTGCAACAAAAGCTACATTTGCGGCACAGCATTTGTAAGTGGGGACTTCAGAAAGGCAAATGTATATAATTAAGATTTTATGCCTTAGGCTGCAAGATGAAAGACAAACGAGTGCTTGTCTTCTGAGCACAGTCTGAGGTGATGAGCAAAATATGATCTTTGGCAGGCCTCTGAGGAAATAGGAGCAGAGAGCGTGACCAATGGTAGCTGCCACGGGAACTGAAGACGACCAAAGCAGGAACAGCCGTAACTTAAGCGCCATCCTAATTGGACACTTTTTATTGAAGAGAGAGACCACACATGGAAAAAGTCTGGCAACTGGGATGTGAGACAACAGACAAAACCGTCAAGGCCCACACATTGCCCCGGAGGAGTCTTTATGGCGTGCTAAGTAGGGAGCTCGAGCCGAGACCGGAAGTTCCCCTTTCTCCAGTGCAACACAACCGCCTTCTTCCCACTGTTCGCCCCTCCCACCCCATTACCCTCCTCCCGACCAGAGGCCGAGTTTAGATTTTAAAACTAGCAGCAGTTGTACTTTACAATCGCTTAACGTGCTATGTAGGGGGCATTTACTGGCGCGTGAAGTTTATAAATAACTGCTAAGGGAAAAACGTATGGCATCCTTGTTGGTGCCTTTTCAAGGCCTTTACAAGCGAGAAGGGCCGAAGGTGGCAGTAGATACCGATCTCTTCTGTGTGAAATTGCTTCTCCTACCCTTTCGCTACGATAGAAAGAGGCTACTTGCATTTACAAAAGCATTTATGAGTACAGGAAGTAGCACTACTGGAGTACTCTTTTAGGTACTCTTACTTGCCTTAGTGAACCAGCCGTAAAGCACCCAAGTCCCTGTTAGAGTAAGGGCAAAGGGGGCCCATCCGTTCCTGTTTGTACTAACTGTATATGAATATTCCAGTTTTAGATGTTTTGGCCCATTTTGCAAAGGCTTGTAATAGTCTATACAAGAGTAGTAGAGAAGCACTACCTTACGTATTCCAAAATGCCTTTGTGAAATAGGCCCCAGAGAATTTTTGAAAGTCACCTAACGTTGGCAGAAGGGTGTACCTTAGTTTCATGTAACTTGAAACAAATATTTTACCTCCATCATTTCTAAATCATATGGCTCCTGCAGAATGGACTTTGTATAGAATGAGTCTAACGATTATTTGAAAATTGGAATTTTGGGAGCTGCATTGGAAACAATGGCGTCTTCCAGGCTTCTAATGGCCAGTAGAACCCCGGAGCTCCAACATTTCAATGTTTGTTCACAGCTATTACTGTGAACAAAAGGCCTCACGGAGCCCGAGGGGATTTCAATCTCCTCAGGCTCCTTGAGGCCCGTGTTTTACAAATTAGAACATTCTGCCCCTTAGGGGCGGAATGTTGTAATAGCCCTAGATCCCTCCGTAGTGGGCTCTACTGGCCATTACAGGCCTGGTCCCTTTTTAAACACTGGAGCGGGCCTTTAATGCCTGGTCGAGCCCGCTGCGGCGGGCTCTAAGGCTATATAAGAACATTGGAATGTTGAGAGCGCCATTGAAGACAGTGGGGTAGCTCTGCGCTTATGATGGCCGATAAAAGCCTTCTGCTCCAGCATTCCAGTGTTTGTCTTCCTGTTTCTCCCTTTCTAATTTAGAACATTCTACCTTCAGTAGGTGGAATGTTCTAATAGCCTTATAGCCCTTCTACCTCGGGGAATACTGGTTGTTAAAGGCCCTCCCCCTCGTTATAACGTGGGTTCAGGGCCTTTAACAGCTGGTATAGCGCTCGGCAGTGGGCTATAATGTTTTAGCCTGACGATTAGGCTTGGCTAATACATGGACATGTCTTCAAGTTTCCACTCTTTGTGGATTTGAATTCTAGCTGGAACAGCCTCATAGTGAGACCAACCCATATGCGTAGTCTTCACTGCCAGCCCATAAACCGTTCTTGTATGTTCACTAGGTCCAAAATTCCGATTTTGGGTGAACCTTCCCTGACTGGCATAAACTACAACATTTATATGGATGCTTTCTACCTCTTATGTGGATGCCTTTTCCTGTCCCAATTTAAAGTTATGAATTTGCCTGGCTGGGGACTGCTTGGTATTTTATTGGACGGATCTGATTGAATAGATTGAATAGAAGAAGCAACATACGACAACATACAACATACGACAACCTCTAGCGCGAGCTCCCATGCTTTTTGGTTTTTAGGGATGAGGCAGTGTCATCTCCGGTGGATGTACGTAAGGAGACTGCACATATACCACTCACCTCATGGAAAATACATCATTCACATTAGCACTGGTACATTTGTCCAGCCCCAGATATATGATTCTGTGTCAAAATATAGCAGAAAATATATTATGGAGCCAAAATATCAAGCCTTTAATATCGAGAACCAAAATATCGTGAAGGCAAGTGCATATAGTGTAGTAGGTGTATTCGTGTAGATTTAGTAATCTCTACTCCCCATCTACATACCTTGAAGATCTACGTATATATTGTCAAGGCACCTATACGCGAAGTTGTGTATAGCAAACCTGTGCTTACCCTATGTCATTCATATCATTAGACGCAATTCAGGCTGGAGACTCCCGATTTTTTCAAGCAAAAAATGGCTGTATTTTGGCCTGAAAATACCTCTGCTTAAATAGAAGTCAACGGGGGAAATACATTCTCCCGACATATATATATATATATATATATATATATATTACCTACTGGCGGTCGCCAGTAGGTAGTTATAGTTAGGACCACGTTTCCATAGGAAATCCGCAACATTCTATTTTAAATAACTTTGGCGCCGGTCGACGAATCCTCGCGAATTTTTCAAAATAGGTGGGGCGCTACACTCCGCTCCTACCCTGAAAGTCTCGGGGGGGATTCGTCAAGCAGGGGCTGAGATAAAAGGGGGGTCCCAAAACGCGTTTTTCCCATGCATTTTTCCATAGGACCTTTAGACACAGCTACAGCCCGAACGGCTGAACAGAATTACTTGAAATTTGGCAGAGAGGTAGCCATAAGGTCAAGGAAGTGCCTTTTGCAGGTCTGGTGTAAATCTGTTCAGTATTTCCTGAGAAAATAGCATTTAAAAGCATATATATATGTGGGCGGAGCCTAACCACAAATCTCATCCTGAGATCTGATTGGCTGTCAGCACTTCATCCAAGAAGTGTTGGCAGCCATCTTGGGACCAATATACATGATAGCACCTCATTAAAAAGCATTGTAGTTAATAGAAGGTTTTAAGACTTTAGTTACATTATAAATCATTTGTTGATGGTACCATACTCATTTTAGGAATTGTGGTATGTTCTAAGGTGATTTCACCATGTGAAAAAGCCTTCTGCTGGGATATCATGATTGAGAGAAAAATATTTTCTCATGCTTTTACCACAGAGGTTTGGAAGGTGATCTATAAGCTAAACTGAGAGCTTATTTTCTGTAAATTCACATTATCTTTCTCAGTCATGTGAGAATGAAGTCTGACATTCTCAGTAAAACATGTACATCCAACAAGGGCAGAGACTGTCAGTTGATTCCTTTGTGTTCTACTGCAGCTTCCCAGAGTGTTCCAAAGAACTACTAGAGCGCTAACAGTCCTACCTATGATAAACGTATGGCACACCTGAAGCCATCTTGCTTGGAATAAAGTGGTAACTCTTAAAACATTTAATTTCAAAAGGAACAAAATGAGGGGGTTCATTTTTCCATAAAAAGTATGATTAGTGCTGCAGAAAGAAAAATTAGGGCACATTTTGAGTGACTTCTCAAATCCTCTTCTATTTCATTAAAAAATTCTGACATGCAGACTGAAACATGCACTTTCAATACCAGCAGCAGTTTTCCCTGGTGAGCAGTAGCTTTACTACAGTGATCTAATGAGCAAAAAGAGTGCTAACATTCTGAATTTATGGCAAATGTGTGACACATCTGAATGCCTTCTTGATGGAATCAAAGTAAAAAACTGAAAGTATTTCCTACTGAGGAGACTGCAGTAAATGAGGAAATTAGGAAACTTCATAACAAATAAGTCTCCCAAGATGGCCACCAGAGACAAAAGAGCCCAAATGTAGCCCAAATATCACCCAGATGTAGCCCAAGTATCGCCCAATGACAGAATGTCCCAGAATGTTCTTAAAAACAACTAGAGCGCTTACTGTCTTCATTATGACAAAAGTATGGCACACCTGAAGCCATCTTGATTGGAATAAACTGGTAACACTTAAAACATTTAATTTAAAAAGGAACACAATGAGGGGGTTCATTTTGCCATAGAAATTATGATTAATGCTGAAGAAAGAAAATGAGGGCACATTTTGAGTGACTTCTCAAATCCTCTTCTATTTCATTAAAAAATTCTGACATGCAGACTGAAACATGCACTTTTAATACCAGGAGCAGACTTCCATGGTGAACAGTAGTTTTACTACAGTGATCTAATGAGCAACTAGAGTGCTAACATTCAGAATTTATGGCAAATGTGTGACATATCTGAATACCTTCATGATGGAATCAACGTAAAAAACTGAAAGCATTTCCTACTGAGGAGACTGCAGTACATGAGGAAATTAGGAAACTTCATAACAAATAAATCTCCCAAGATGGCCACCGGAGACAAAAGAGCCCAAATATAGCCCAAAATCACCCAGATGTAGCCCAAATATAGCCCAATGACAGAAGTGTGCAAAACACTTATTATTTAGTGTTTTTGCAGTGTTATATAGAGCAGACTTGTCAGGTATTGGAGTGCTTTACATGAGCATTGGTTACATCACACAAGCACAAATTCATTTTGGTTGTAGACATGGGGAGACTAAGTGATTTGACCAGAATCACAGAATGTCGAGCTGAAGCAGAAACTTCAACCTGGTTCCCCAGTTGCAAAGTCTGCAGTTCTGGAAGTAACACCACATCCTCTCCCCTAAGTGCAACATTTAATCAAGTGGTCAACTGGATAAAAAAACATAAAGATATCAAATAATTTAAAAGTGCTTTGTCGCTATTTGAAAACTCAGACAAAATGTCCTTATTTTAGTCTTTTAGAGCACTAACCATAATTTTGATGCCAATAAGACCCTCTCATATATGTAATTTCTAAAGGAAATGCTCTAGGTATTACAGTTTTGATTACATCAAGATGATGTCAGGCGTTCCACACTTTTGTAATAAATATAGAATGTTAGCAATCTAGTTGTTCATTGGGATACTGTTGAGAGGCAAAGGCCAGGGGCACGGACTCTGAAAATTGAAGGCAGGTAGGAGAGTGCAAAGGCAACAATTTAACCACACTGAGCAGGCAGGAAGGGCCGTGGAAGCACAACAGACTATGGAGGGCAGTGGAAAGGGGGGCAGGGGCAACAAACCAACAATACAGGACTTGCAAGAGAGGCTGTTGGAGGGAAGATCTATTACGGGTCAAGGAAGCTAGAGGCGGTCCCCAGAGCCCCGGGAGCCACCACAGAACTGAGCAGGAGAGTGAGTCAGGGACAAAAGGGGCACCTTAATTTGAGCCGGGGTGCCTAGGAACGCTTGCTCCAAAAATGAAGAAAACAGACATATGAGACATGGAATTGGTGGCAGAATACAATGGCAGTTTAATGAGAAGATACAACTTCAAAGAAACCGCAGAATAGAGACATAAAGTACAAAATACAGAATCCAGATAATCATACAGCTGTCATGATATTCTCTGTATCTCAATTAATGTACTGACAGAGAGAGAGAGAAAACACATCTATAAACGCATCATGAGAAACAAGTTACACCAAGGAAAATGTTACCTAGGAACACTCACGTTTACTCTTAGAGCAAGCATTCCTGCAATTACAATACAAAATCTTTTAAATGCAAAAGTAAAGAGAACAATGGTTAAACATAACATGACATTTCATATAGGTAAAATAGAATAAGATACTTCAAGCAAAGCAGAGCAAGACATTTTAAGCAAAGGAAGACAAGAGCTCCCAGCTCTTGGGGAAAACCTGCACAGCTTGTTAACCTACATACAGACGGCGAGGTAGTCCGTCGATATCTGTGGGTGCTCCCTTTTTATATCATTTTGTGGGCTCCTTTGCACGCTACATCTACCTACGTATGCTACCCAAAAGCTTCGTCTGCAGATTTTACCAGACATTTCGTCATTTACCCACTTAATGCTGACAATGGACTGGGTGAAAAGGTCAGTCTCTCAGGCCAATCGCTTATCGTAAGTTCCATAGAGCAAGCAGAAAATAATGGGTATTGTACGGGAATTCAATATATTCATGTACAAAATCTCCTCAGTTCTCCTAACTTGACGCTCTGCGGTTGCCACTTCCTTAAAAGCGGGAAACCTGCCCAGGAAGCAAGTACCAGTCCAGGATGCAGCCTACTGTATGTCGACAGCTTCAGTGGGATGTTGAACTTTGATACCGAGCACGGAGCACTCGGGTAGGGTGGGGGCTACTAGTTTGGAGCAGAAGGCCTCGCAGACCTGCCTTCAGACTGCTATACACTAAAATTGCAGAGCTATGGTCAATTTAACAAAGAGGCCTACATATTGAACAGAAGGGCCTACACAGGGGTTTTATGCTGGCTGAGTGGTAAGGATGTCTCCGGATAATTATATAGCAACACAGGACCCGCTGGTCAATTTAATACGGCCTACAAATGAGGCTGGCAGGGCAAGGACAAGGGTCTCATACTTCAGGTGTGGACAGAACGGGCCAGGGGCCCCCTGTGATACAAAATCTACCCTCCTTCAAGGCTGTGGCAATGTAATAGACCATTGTGGGCAGAAGGAAGAGGCAATGGTAGTACAACCATACATGCCAACAGACCCGATTCAGCCAGGAAACGTCCAATGTTTTTAAGCTCAAATGGGCTTTATTTGATCTGTCTCCTGTCTACAATATCCTCTTTTTCAATGTAACTCAAAGGGGAAAATCAATACCCCAGTTTTTTTTCAAAATCTCCCTCTTACCAAGTTCAAAATGTTCGCAAGTATGGTACATTGGATCATGGAAGGAAATGGGATAGGGACATGGACTTGGATAACAGAGGACAAGAGGGACATGGAGAGGTGCACCAAACTGACCCTGCAGGGCAGGCATCAGGGTTTGCAGCAGCACAATACACCACACAGGGCATGCAGGACGGGAGTGCAGCACAACAATCCATAGAAAGCAAGAGGGAGGGGACAGGACCATGCACATGGACAACAGAGAACAGAGGGGCAAGAGGCAATGGTAGCTAGCTGACCATAATGGACAGACAGGAGAGAAAGCTGCAGCATTACAGACCATAAAGGGCAGGAGGGACGGATCAGGGGCATTACAATGGAACAGACAAGCCAGGAGGGAGGGAGTAGGGGTCTTCACATGTAAACAGAGGGCTGGGGGCAAGGGGGCAGGGCAGGAGCAGCAAGATAGCCATGGAGGTCAGGCAGGATGGGCACTAGAAGCAAGACACACCATGAAGAGCAACAGTGAGACTGTGATGGCATACACACAGACCATGGAGGGAAGGTGGGAGGGGGTCAGGGGCAGCTAACTGACCACACAGGGAAGGTGGGAGGGGCCATGGCAGCACAGAAGACCAATGGCTATGATGGGCAAGAAGGAGGGTGCAGGGGCATGCACAAAGGACGATGGAGGATAGAAGGGAGGGTCAGGACCTGTGCACAGACAAGAAAGTTCAGGGGAAGGGACCTCACAACAGACCACACGGGGCAGGCAGGAGGAGCAGTTGCAGCACAACAGACCAGGGAGGGCAGAAGGGTGTGGCAGTACAATGGACCATGTAGGACAGGAGGAAGAGGATAGGGGCATGGCATGTGGACAGGCAGGGTGGAGGTGGCAGGGACAGGTTACAGTCATCTGACAATGCTAGGCAGGTGGGAGGGGAGTGGCAGCTCAACAGAACACTCAGAGTAGATAGGTGGGACATGGTGGGCAAAAAGGATGGAGCAGGGGCATGCACAAAGACATCGGAGGGCAGGGGGAAGGAGAATAGGGGCAGCAAGCTAAGCACAGAGTTTAAGCAGGAGGTCAATGATGGGGCATAGAATTGGGCAATGGAGGGCAGGAGGAGTGGACTGGTACATCATACTAAATTGAGGGCAGTGGCAGCACATCAGACCATGCATGGCAGGAGGGAGGAGGCTATTCCATGGATTCACACAACAGAGGATAGGGAGGAGGGGGATGGGGCAGCAAGCTAACTGTTCAGAGAAGGCGGGTATTAGGAACTTTATTGTTTTTAAAACATTGAGTCTGTGCGAACTACTTAAAATATGAACAAGTATGCAGCATAATCTCACTTTTATTCAGGAAGAAGAGGACGTTTGTGACTGTGACTCCGGGCTCACTTGGCAGAAACACCCCCTGACCCTCCACCCCCTATCGCAAAATGTAATGCCCGTGAAAAGGGTAGGTGAACACAGTGTTATATAGAACATAGTCCTGAGAGCACGATTGAAAATGAAAACTAGATATAGTGTATGGTATAAACTATGCACCAAAAAGTGTGATATAAGATGAACCGGGCGTGAAATATAATATGCAATACATTGTGCGCAATGACAGATTCATTGGAGAGCGCGAGATAGCACAGGCACTAGCGCGTGCTATGCGATATGCGCCTTGGAGTGTAATATGCACAGGGCAGTGTTGTGTAACCTAACTAGTCTCTAAAGTTGTAATATAAAATATGTGCTGGGGAGTGTAACGTTGCATATGCACTGTGACACAGATATGGATCGCAGATTGTAATATGTATGGCATAGCACTGTGCGTTATAACATAGGCATCGAGGAAGGCACGTTAGATGGGGCAATATAACCCGTGCGAAGACAAGTGTGGCATGACATATTCACGGGGTGGTGTTACAGTGCACATGGGCTAGAGAGTGTCATAGCATATGCACTAGCTAGTGGAATACAACACAGAGGTGTGTGGCACTCGGCAGGCAATGGTGGGTGTAACACAGCATTGGGCTCTGTCAGGAGCGCGCTGTGACTCTCAAGTGATGTTCGTCCCCTTTCCAGAGAGTAAAATAAAAAGTATTACACATCCGGCAGTGGATGTGTGTTTTATTAACCGTGAGGGGGGTTTCTTGCATAGTTTTGGTCGAATTTTTGTCGAATCCCCTTTGAATGGCTTGGTGTGCATGTGTATTAAATGTGCCCGTCAATAGCTACCCATGTTTGTATTAATAAACGACAAGGGTGTCTACCGGGATTAGGCACGGTAGGGCATCAGACATGTCAGAGCTTCACTAGTAGTGTAAATACATTCCACGTGGATTCATTGCATGCATAGTCGCCTTTTAATGAATATCCCGCAAATCGTCATGGTGATAGGTACGTACGGTTTGTCCAGCATGTCCTAGGTGTGTCTATAAATAAATATTTTTTTAAAATAATAAAAAACAGTGGCCGGCCCTAGGGATTGGGGTCAAAAAAATATAATTAGGAGACAGGCCCTGGGGGATGGGGTCATCAGGGCCAATAAATTAGAATAAGAAGGGGAACCACACAGCCCCCCCTTCTTAAAAAATTAAAATAAATAAAAGACTGGCATCGTGCCGGAGGCCATGCCCCCTCCGTGCAGCACTCTGCAAACGCACCCCCAACAGGCATCTCCAGTATGCGCCAGGGAGCTGCGCTGCAGACAGGTGTTCTGAGGCCAAGCCCCTTTTTACACCTCTCTGCAACGCAGCTCTGTGGCGCTTACTGGAGGTACCTAGTGGTCTAGTTTGACCCTAGGGACCCTTAGGATTCAAGGGGACTTAATCTCTCAACTTAGAACAGACACAGGGCGCGTTTACACAGTGGTGAAGGGAGGGGACGGGGCCTGAGGTGACGTGTGCAAACACGCACTATGGCACGTTTTAAATTGGGGATATAATTTCCCTTCATTACTGAGGGCCCCTGGGGGCTAACTAGCCCACCAAGTGCTTCCAGTAAGCACCACTGAGCTGCATTGCAAGGAGGTGGTCCAGGCCGTGCCACTTTTTACACCTCTCTGCAACACAGCTCTGTGGCATTTACTGGAGGTACCTAGTGGGCTAGTTGGACCCTAGGGACCCTCAGGATTCAAATGAACTTAATCTCCCAACTAAAAATGGACACAGGGCGTGTTTACACAGTGGTGAAGGGAGGGGACGGGGCCTGAGTTAACGTGTGCAAAAACGCCCTGTGGCCTGTTTTAAGAGGTAGTTTTAATCCCCATGCCCTATTATATACTAGGGGCTTACAGAGGAGGTCATGCTAATCACAGGGGGACCCCAACGCATAATGTTCCCTAGTGTATGTAGGTGTTTTCACTGTATTCTAAGTGTCTTTTAACATAGCACTGGCTCTAGGACTGGCTAGTCAGACTCAGTTACCACCAGTATCCGTCTGAAAAAGTTGAGGGTACGGGATGATTATGCAACAAGGCTTCTTTCTGCTCTTCTTTTTGTTCTTTCTGCACGTTATCCTTCTTCCTGCACTTAGCTTCGTATTTGAGGACTTCGGTTGCTTCTTTCTGCACTTCTTTTGTTTCTTTCTGTGCATTTTTTCTTCTTTCTTCACATGTCCTATCTCTGTAGGCATAGTTAGAAATTAGCATTTAAAAAACCTTTGAAATTCACAGAAAAAAACATAGGTTTCAGGCACGTTATAGTTAGGAATTAGCATTTAAAAAACCTCAGAAATTCACTGAAAAAACCATAGGTTTCAGGGGTGTTATAGTTAGCTGGACTTTTCACTTGTACAAAACCATTGAAATTCCCCCGTTATAGTTAGTTCAGCTAACTATAACTCGCGCGCCCGCAATGCACTGCTGATGACGTCACATATTACATCACTCATGACATGGTCAGTGACATCACTCATGACATCACTGATGACATCTCAAATGACATCACTGATGACATCACTGATGACATCATCCTTGTGATAGAGTGGCAGACCTCCTCTCACCCTAATATAACCTTTGATACACACATTCAAAAATAGAGACTAAAATTTTCAAAACAATGGACATACCAATACCAGTTACAACAACCTCTTCAGTAATTCTAAGATCCACATACACATCCACTCATTCACCAACAGTCCTATACAGTCACTCATACATGTACTCACTCATCATATGTACTCATGCACCTATACATCCTGTTACACAATGCCACTCATCCATAGAGTTACTCACACACATAGTCACTCATGCTAATAAAGAATCAAACATACATTTACTTGCATATACAGTTATACACACACCACCACACTTACTTCTACGGAAACGTACACATACTTAGTCTTTTAAACAATCACTTATAGAAACACATACTTATTCATACAGGAACTCTTTCAATCTCTTACTCTCACATATACTCACATATATACACCAATAGTCACATATACTAGTTTAAAACATATGTAGTTACTCATAAAGACACTATTGAGACAGTCATTCACTCACTAACACACCCATACACACACTCATCCACCCATACAGTCCTGCACACATGCTGTGTTCAACACATACACACAGTGAGTCACTCATTCATGCACCTATGCACTACGTAATACCCCCCACCGAACCATGCAGACACTCAGACTGATACTCAAAAAACCAACTTATAACCTATATAGACACCCATGTAGCTACTCACCAACCCATGCAGCCACTTATACACAAAGTGAGAGACTGATACAGATATTTACATATTTAAACATTACTCACTAAGCCATGTATTCACTGATACACTTAATCAGTCAGTTACACAATCAATTTTTCAAAAACAAATCATCCATTTAGACACTTATATACCCATTTATTCTTCCATCGACCTTGAGATATACATATATAAAACATATTTAATTTTCAGAAAAACACACATTCACTGGATGATGTCATCAGTGATGTCATCAGTGATGTCATTTGAGATGTCATCAGTGATGTCATCAGTGATGTCACTGACCATGTCATGAGTGATGTAATATGTGACGTCATCAGCAGTGCATTGCGGGCGCGCGAGTTATAGTTAGCTGAACTAACTATAACGGGGGAATTTCAATGGTTTTGTACAAGTGAAAAGTCCAGCTAACTATAACACCCCTGAAACCTATGGTTTTTTCAGTGAATATATATATATATATATTTTTTTTTTAATCTCCCACTTACCTCTTCTAAAATGTTGGCATGTATGCTATATATACTTACATTATCGATATTTTCGTCCACAGCCTTCGCCAGACAATATTCTATCCTAGATATTTTGATGGAAAACTACATATATCATATAACTAAATGTTATCTGTTATGTAGTTACCTCAGTTTGACTCTAAAGGGGTGAACATATTCATGACGTCGATGCAGGAGAACCACTATTGCTGATTATTCCGTTTATTCTGTGCAGTTTTGGGCATCTCTCCACTTCATTTCTCAGAGCCGTACAAATACAGGAAGGTGACGTAAGAGGTAAGAGAAGGGCCGCGGTCCGACAGCAGGGCGACTGCTCACCGCATTAGAATGAGGAGCACGCAGTGCCCTGGGAGCTGTAAGTCTCTGGAAATGTGTAATATATACCGCTGACTCAGCGTGGTCCTGGTGACGGAAATTCTTGCAATTTCTCGTGACGAGGAGGAGAGTGTGGGCTGGCGCTGGTCCACCCCAGAACATAAAAGTGCATAGCTGAAGACACAGGGTTTTTTTTACCTGAGCAAATTCGAGTCTGAGATGTAAGGATACAGCAGCTGCAAAGGTTTACAAGAGTGTTTAACCTATTAGTATGAAAATACATTCGCCTTACCTTAAGAGACACTGGGCATCATGTAGCGAGAAATCATATTGTGATTACCAAATAGTGATATTTACCAAATCGCTTTTTGGTAATCGTAAAATGCATTGTAAGTAAGGAATCGCCAGAGATTTTGCGATTCCTTAATATTACCTAATAGCCATTTGGTAAATAGCGAATCGATATTAGGTAATATTGTAATTGCAAATTAGCGAATGCACAGCCAAGGGTTCCCAGGGCCTAAGGCACCCCCAAAAAAATAAATGAGCACATGTAAAGCACACACATGCCCTAGGGGCATGCGTGTGCGACATGGCACTTTGAAAAATGCATTTTTCACATTTTGCACATGGTCACCATCGACTTCAAGCCAATGGTATTAGCATTTCCTAAATGCACAGTTTGATTTTAGAAAATACTTGGTACATGCGCTTACAGAATCGCAAATTGCGATTCGCTATTTGTATTCGCAATTTTAGGTAATCACAAAAAATTGCGATTACCTACATTTGCAACTGCAAAGCTTTTCATACGTCATGAAAGGCTATCTTGCATCGCAAACAGCTGAATTTTGCGATTTCCACCGTTTGCGAAAGCAAAATTGTTTCATGCATGTGTGCAAGTCTTATGCTCGCTGGCATTTATTTCCCCAGAAAAGACTTGAGCCTCAAGTTTTGTTGCCCAGTTATCTTGCTCCTTCAGATTGCAAACTATGGGCATCTACGCCAGATTCTGAGGAGACGCAGCAGTAAGTATGAGTATTACAACCAGAGTGGGGCCAGACCAGAGAGTAGTGGTGCATAGACCAATTGAGAGGCAGATGAGCTGAATGAGCAGGGGCGGCGCGTCCGCTAAAGCAGAGGAGCGTCGCCCCACTGCCTTTCAGCACTGTAAAAAAGGAAAAAAAAAATGATCATAACATAAGGTTTAGATAGTTTTCTCTTTCCATGCTGAGGTAGATTTGTGGGGCTGGTCTGGGCTGGGCTGGGCAGGGCAGCGCAGGGGGAGGAGTGGTGGCACTATCTAACGTCACATGAATGTTTGGCCAGCCGTCTTGTGCCGGCCAGTCATCCACACTTTGCATGTTCTCCACCCAAGCTGCATTACAGTCTGGGTGGAGACTTTGCCCAGGCTCCCATTCCCTGTCTGAGCGCTAAACCATGGTGCTCAGAACAATCACAATGCTGCATTGCAGCGTCGTGAATGGCTTAGGGGAGCCTGGGTGCTTCCTGCTCACACAGAAGCCAGGAAGAGGACGGAGGGGAGGCTGAAGCCGACCAGCCAAGTAAGTCATCTTTTTTTTGTTTTTTAAATGCCCCCTCCTCCTCTTCCCCCCTCCCCACCTCACTGCTTCTTCCCGGGAGCAGCCGCTACTAAGAATGAGTCAACACGTGTAGTCCAGTTGAATACTGATAAGATATCATATTCAACAGTGTCTCATAGTAACCACGCTAGGGCGTCAAAATTAATGTTGAGCTAGTCTTTGACTGAGGCCATAGAGACATTTCACATTCTCTAAAGACTAGTGCTTAATTTGCGCAGGTGGTTGCGGGTGGTAGGCACCCGCACTCATTTATGAGACCAGAATGTATTTTTTATCGTCAGACTTTGACACACAGGACACAGAAAAAGGAGAAAGAAGGAAGGTGAAGATAGGAAATCAGTGACAAAGGAATAAAGGTGAGATTCAAAGAACCTGCAGAAGTAAGGTAAAGAGATGCGAAGAGTGGGGTGGTGGAACAAAAAGGCATAAAAAGTAACCAGGAGTAGGCAGGCTTTGCATTCAGCGCACCCAGCATGCAGCAGCGATAGGCTCCTAAGAAAAACATTGGGGCCTTACACTTATTTATTCTTTTTTTTTCTTTCAAAGTAAACACAGGGTCCATCTGTTTAAAAAAAAATGATTTTATTGATTTTACAATTTTCAGAGAAAAAGCAGGGCGCCGAGCTCGATGCCAGTATGAAGTAAAATAACACATTACAATACAGTGTAAAGGCAGTGAAACCATCACATTACACACGCCACCTGAACATCACATTACACACGCACAGGGTCCAGCTTAATGTTTGTACAGCATTCGAAGGGGAATAACAAATTAGGTAAATTCCAGAATAGTGAAAGAAACATATATCCTCCTTTTGAAGAAAATATCTAAGAAAATACCTATGGACAATTGAGATACAAGACATGTATTAGTGAATCATATCCAGTTCTTGTGAGATATTTGATGAGCATTGAAGCAACAGCATTTAGGGACTTAGGTAAACAGTCTGGATTGAAATCTATCAGAAGAAATACTAGCTCAAGCTACATCTTGGAAGATGAATATATTGTGTGCTTCAATTTTAACATAAATTACAATGCAGCATAGTGACATTCGTTTCACGTGGCAAAAGTGGGAACGGTTACATTGGTATATGTCAGAGTGCCGTTCTGCGAAGTGACCAAAAAACTCAGCCGCGCAGAGTTGCGCAAGCAGCGAAGTGCGTTAGGTTGTGCCATTTGCACTGATTTACAGCGCCGGGTGTTTGTCCTGCGCTGTAAAATCAGCACGTACGGCACCATATGCAGCGCAAGACGGCAATGCTTCTTTGTCCCACTTGAGTAGATTTTCTATTCAAGTGGCAGCTTCCTCAACGTAACGGATGGTTTCTCAACGTCAGCGGTCGCGACCATCTGCGACCGCCCGCACTGAGAAATCTCGCTGGGAGGTGGTCTAGCGTTGGATTTTCCTCGCACATGCTTAACATTGGCGAGTTCATGTGTGGAAAAAACTCTGCTCCGCGGAGCGGATTTTTTTTTAGAGCAGAGTTTATCTGAATTCTGTTTTCTCCACAGAGCGCGGATAACTTTGCAAACTCACCGAAAAGAGCGGAGTTCGCAGCCCGGGCCTAGTTGTGAGTGGCAGTATTATCTAAAAGATTTAACAGTGTTGCAAAAAATATGAGGAGAGAAAAGGGTAATGTGTTTAAGAACACAGGACAGAAAAATTAATTTTATTGCCTTATGCATGCAGAGCTCCTGAATGTTATAATAAGGGCCACTGGAATTATGCAGTAGGGGAGAAACAAATTATGCAGGATGGGTGATGGTTATTATGTGGCAAGAAAAGCCAAGTTATGCTAAATTACTTGTCACATTCATTGACAGCATTACATTCCTATTTTATCACATTAATACATATTTATTCATAAGGGCACGAATACTTTGCAAGATGCTAAATTTTCTAAATGAAGAAAACTGTGAAAAATCACCAAATCCTATTAAAATGTTAATCTCAGATAAATAGTGATTTGGTTTGCATAAAAGCCCTGAAATAACATTTTATTAACACCGTCCCTTCTTACTCCTTTTGTGATTTACATTGAATAAAACATACAATCTTGCTCTAAGACTCAAGACTGCCAGGACTCACTTCTTGTAATAAAAGATGTGGATTTCTTACTGTGAATGTTCAAATTTTGCATTAGAACTGGTCATCCATCTGGGTTTTACTTTGTGTCCACACTCTAGGGGCTTAAAAAGCTTCTATTTAGACTAGGTAACTGCCCTGCAGGATAGAATTGCTCACTACATGGCACCTATTAACAGACTACGTTTTGTAGCACGTAAAGTAGTACTACAATAGTAATACTAGCATACTACAAACTGCTATGTACAAACCTATGCCCGAGGTCTCCACCTTTGCTTCTCCTATCTTTTATTTGCTGAGATCTCTGGCGACTGTGTAGATTTTTTTACACGTAGGTATATGCTCTTTTAGAACATTGAAATGTTGAGAGCTCCATTAAAGACAATAGAGTAGCTCCAAGCTTATAGTGGCTGGTACAAACCCGGAGCTCCAAAATTCCAATGTTGTTGTCATGTTTAGAACATTTTACCATTAGTGGGTGGAATGTTCTAATAGCCCTTGTGCCTTGGGCTATACCGTTTGTCAAAGGCCATCTCCCTCATTATAACTCAAGTTCAGGGCCTTTAACAACTGGTATTGCCCTCGGCAACGGGCTATAAGGCTACAGTAGTAAATGTGGGTAAGGTGAGATGATGGAAAATGGGGAATACTTACTACTAAAGAGGAAAGGCTTGGGGAAGAGAAAGGAGGGGCTAAGGAAAGGCTGTAGAGGGGTTTAGGGAGGGACATGCAACCACCTGTAAAAAGGTAAGTCCATTGCTGTTCACAAACTACACTTCTATAGTTAGAACATCCAAAAACGACCCAAAGCAGTTGTAAATGGCCAGCTCTACCCATGGCCACTCACAGGTATAGCAACACACTGCCATAGAAATTAATGGAGGTAGGGACTTAAAATAAAACTCCATGCGGAATATTGTTAAAACACATTCTTTTATTTAAGAAAGAAAAAGAGGGAGAGAGAGAGAGAGAATTTAAAGTCTACAAAATAAAATGTTAATTATAAATAAACATTTTATCCAAAAAACTAATGAGCTTTTTTCAATTTAAAAATAACTAATTTAAATTACCCCTGGAGATAACTTTAAGTAACTTTGAACACATAATAAATATAAACATTTTACTTTAGATTGTGTTATTTTAGAAAAATCGATCTTAAAAAAAAATAATTTTAATTTAATATACTTAAATGATTAATAGTAATTCTACATTTAAAAGGCATATATAAAGTATCCAGAACATCAAATACAGTAGTAAAGTCACTAATAGTAGTAACTTTACGGTCATATTTGATGTTTTTATCAACAAGACCACCTGTTTCAGGGGGTCATTACATGTAAGTCACACTTTTGAGTAACTTAACACTCATACATTGTGAATAGCCAGAAGAGGTAAAGGAACTCAAAAGTGTAAAAGTAAATTTACATGTGTGGATTTACTCACATTTTTTAATTTATTTTTGTGAATAGCCCCCTGAATGTGCAATGTAAGTGCCTCGCTAAGAGGCACTGTAAAATTAAATACATCAGAACTTAAACAGAAAAGCAAAATGTTTTAGATTTTTAGACTTTATGCACCCTCCGGAAGTACTTTTGCTTTAAGAACTGTGTCAATGATGACACATGAATTTGCATGATTAATGAATACAAAACATTTTCATGATAAAAAAGGAATCTTTCTTCCTGCCCTATTTGATTTTTATATAAATATGTAAGAAATGTTCTCCAACTTACAGTCCTTTTCCCAATGAATGAAATGAAGACATTAAAACTGTCCTCCCATAAGTCTCTGCTCATTAGTATCTCTTTATTACATGAATAAGGTAATTAAGGTGAAAAGGTGGTAAGTTAATTTTTACCAAGTGCCCGCAGACTACCACTGCCTTGCACGGTGTCCGGTGGTTTTGATCCTTTTAAGCCAATAGCAAATTTTTCCTTTTCGAAATATTCAAAATATGTAGACGGTGGTCTACGTGAGGAGTGGCATGAATCCATAATAATGTGGTAGATTGTGTAGCTGCAGAATCAAGTAAATCCAGTAAATCCAGATGTCCTGGCTCCAACCTGCACAAGGTTCATTGAGAAGGGGTTGAGAGAAGAGAGACGTGAAACATCTTCTTGTGATTCGTACATTCCAAGAGGAGCTAGTAAAGCCATGTCCATAACATTTCTGCCGGCATCACTGTAGAGGACTTCATAAATAGCCACCAGAGGCTATATTACACAAAGTGCCCCAGGGGTGCAACAGGCGTGTGTGCCCACTTTTGGCACCTCTGGGGTACCATGGGATTAGAGAAGGGTCAGCAGAGGCTTGAGCAACCCCTTCTGTAATATAGATCGACTGACGCTCAAAATGCACTGGACCGATCTTAAGGTAGTATTATTCCCACATTTACATGGGTGCATGGCCACATGAAAATGAGGGAACACCGTGTGTCTGTGCCAGGCTTACAGATACGGGCACAGAGGCAAAGGAGCTGTGAGGAGGTACAGTGACTGTGTGCTACAAAGCTTGAAAGGCAAAAGGATGTCTCGGCGACCCCCCAGGCATCCTCCTGCAGCCAGATGTCATTACTCACTGAATATGACTGCATTTGGGATCTTTGCTCTCGTTTCAAAAGGAGCCATGTTGCTACCTGCACAGAGAAAAATGGACCGTCCACTTCAAACAGCCAGTCCGCCTGCCCTTGGGGTAGCGCATTAACTGCAATAGGGCTCACTGACTGGTCTGCACCCAGCACACCTAGGTAAAGGTGTGCCATGGAACAAAATAGGGTGGTGTACCCAGTAAATAATACTGAACCAAGGTCCGTATCGGGCTGTGCAAATCAAGGGAACAGCCAGAATAGAATATTAAAATACACCCCCCCACACTTTTTACCAAAGCTGTGATAGCACCAAGCTAGCGAAGCAAGTGAGCCCAATCCCTCCTTAAAAGGGTTCCCTTGTGTCTTCCATCCAAGCATCTACCCATTCACCCTTCAATCCACCCACTGCTACTATTTCACCCTTACATTCTGTCATTCATTCAATGTTCCAGCCATCATTCATTCTTCCACCATTCCATGCATCAGCCATTCCACCCATCCATTCATTCACACATTCATCACCAATGCATGCATCAGTCCTTATATTCATTCACCCATACATCCATCCTTTGACTTACCCATCCATCAATGAAGGCATTCATCCATCCAACCTCTCAGATTTCCCCTTTCTCTGCTATGCTTTCACCTGTCTTCATCCACCAATCCAATCACTCAGCCTATCACCCACTCATTCATTCACCCACTCATCGATACATACTTCCCATCACCCTTCCTACCGTTTAACACTTCTTCACCCTTCGTTCCATTCAATATTTCCTTTTTTCCCTTTTCTATTTAACCATCTTTCGTACTTCCTTGCTCCCACTGCTCTCGTATAGACACAGGTTTCCTTTACAGGGTTAGTTACAAGCTTCTGTCTGCTGAGTTGCAGACTGAAGAGGCCATAAAGAACCCCAACCCCTCTGTAGCTGTTAAAGTGGCGGGTTCACGAGGCCCTTGGTGCCAATGGCGAATATATCTTTCTGTTTCTTTTTCCCATCCTCAGCGCATATATTAACTTTAAAAAGCTCTTAGTTAGCGCATGCGCTGCAGATATCAGGGATCTGAAACAGAGGACAGTAATTGCCTCTTTGTATTTCCGAGTTCTGCTGTTAGTTGCACGTGCATTAACTTGGAGGTTTTTTTGAGTTAATGTATGGTCTGTAGACGGAAAAAAACACACAGACCTTTCTGCGCCGCAAACAGCAACATGATCATCTACCACGTTGCCAACCCTTCGCCCATGTAAGTCAGAGACTCAGCTGATTTAAGATGTAGGTTTTTGAAAATGCCTGCCACAAAATCAAAGAAAAGATGGCATATATTTGAAATAAACGCTTGGCATGTGTGTGCTGCAAAGTGGAGTGGGACTGCCACTTCAAACAAGCATTAGCAATGCAATAGGTCTCGCAATTGCGAGATATTGAGCTATTGGTATTGTAAGTGCCAATGCCTTTTGCTTGTGTTTAAAAGAAACCTGCAATAATAAAAGGCTTTGTCATTTATAATACCAATAGGTCAAAGTTAAAAGTTTCTAAAATGCGAGACCTATTGCATTGCAAATGCTTGATAAGTACAAGCGGCCCATGCTGGCTTTAATGTTCATAGCGGCCACGCCACTTTCTTTAGGCGAGCCATGTCTAAAGAAATGTCCACGGCTACTTTTAAAGTGAAAGCGCGGTATGGGGCACTTTTACCAAAAAAAAACATTTGTTTGTCAACTGTAAAAGCGCCCCTTGAAAGCTTGCATGGTGCGCTGAATCCACTGAATGTTGCAGGAAAGCATGTAGTGCCTGCAGTAGGAGAAACCATTAAAGAAAATAGTGCTTAAGACGTACCGTGTAACAACCGAAGTAAAAGGGTCAGTCCTCATGGGAGGTTACAAATGAAGACCAGGTGGTACTAAGGAGGGACTGACAAGCCTATTAACGAATCAGAAGCCAACATTTAGGAAAAACAATGACACAAGCCACTGACAAATATGGGCAGAGAGAGTGGGCAGGGCTTCAAGTCAATACTCCAATACAGCATGGCTCGCAGAGCAGGGCATGTGCTGCCCAGGCTTGACCTAAAAACTCCCCAATAACCTTCAACCGTACTAGTGAAAGACAGAAAGCATGCACAAGCATAATTGTGCCAACCATCATGGAGGAAGCTTCTGTCATGCATGTGGGCATTTAAAGAATTAGAAAGGGGCTAGTTATATAGACCCATTCACTTATTTGCAACTTGTTGTTTAACCAACTGTCAGGGAAATATGTGATAGAAAAGTGATATTACATTTTGAGAACACATGACAGAAAAGGGTCTGATCGTTGTAACTCGAGCTGTCTCTGGTGTGAAGAGGTGTAAGGAAAAGGAATTCAAAAAATAGCTCCTTATGTGGAGATGCCAAATCGATCAGTAAATTATAAAGTCATGGGCCCAACCTTTTTTACTGTATGCACAGTGAAAGAATTAATAATTAGTTAAAGATTTTCCACCTCCAGAATGCGCTGCCTTAACGTGTTGGCCATGTGCTTGAAAGAATTATTTTAAATTAAAAAGAGATCCAGCAATATATGTTTACAGGTGCTGCTCCCTAGCAGGCAGATGTACTTGGAAAAGGTAAAAGGCCCAATTTTAGGTTTAATCCGCTTTAGAGAAAAATACAATTTTTATTGGTCTGAAAAAATGTAGTATTGGCTTTGATTTGCAGAAACCTAAAAATATAGTTTTAAAAAATTACAATTTTTTTTATAAATAACGGAAGAAAAAATATATTGGCAAAGCAAATTATTGGCCAACGCGCCCAGATACTGAGGTGCACTTCTTTTTAGGTGGATGTGCATATGTGATGAGGTAAGTCACTCAGTGCTAGAGAGCCAATGGCTAACGTGAGCTAATCCATTGCCACATGCTGTATGCTGTGGGCACTGTAAGCAAAATGTGGGACTGATGCAAAGCCCCCTCTGTATGTACATATTAATTTGTTATGAATTAATTTTTTTGATTAGATGAAACTAGTGAGACACACAAGCTTTCTCTTGCGCAGATCTAACAATGGGGGCATTTACGTGAAATAAACCTAGTAAAAGCATTCTCCACTGTACTCAATGACAACTTGCACTTAAAAAAGTGCACTGAAAAGGTTTGAACTGATGCACAATAGCAATAAAGAAGTAGCACAGGATGCAAAATAGAACCTTTCCTCCTCATGCTCGCAGAGGGTTTGACTGTTGTAATCCAATGAAGTTCTGGTTTGAACTTGGAACTTCTGCTCATTGTCTGCAGATGGGCAACTTCCAGCTAGAGACAGTGAAGACATGAACAGTTAGTTGTTTGCAGTAAGCAAAGAAAAGCTTTGAAATTCGTAAATAGCCACCAGATCTGTGACACCAGCATTCCTTTCTCCATTTAAGTCTCATAGACTTAGCTAGGGGATATTTGATATAAACACCATTCAATGGATTGCTTTCTACTGTGACTCATTTCCCTTAAGAAAGTGGTACTTTTAACCAAAACGAGATTAGTAAATCTTAAAAGGGTACAAAGGCATAATTATGCCTAACAATAATGTAACACAGGATGTGAATCAGATAAATCGTCACTAGAAAACAAGGAGTATCACCGCCCGTTCCTTTTTCTTGCGTAAGCATTTATCCACATTCGCGCCTTTTTAACTCATTAAAAGGCGAGAAGGATGCTACAGTCTCGAGCTCCCGCTTCATAGCCAGTTTATCTGGTTGGTATATGAATGTACTCCTATTGGTTGAGGTCCTTTATTCCAGGATGCACCCACTGCAGTTGGACTTTTGGTGCAAGGACTGCACTGCTCGATTTCCAGGGATGGCCCGACCGCAGGCTGTCCTACTCTTTCACCCTTTGTCTTACAGGGACGATCCTGACTGCTCCATCAATTCATGATTTTGTTTACGTTTGACTACATCCCTGACATTAGGACATTTCTGCATCGGTGATGCTGGCATGACCACAGATCCTCTCCTTTATCCCCCTAATGTGTCTTTTTTATAAGCCTTGAAAAAGCCACAGCCCTGTGTGCCATGCTGGGGACGAAACGCGTGTTGGCTGTCAGATTTGAATAACCTTATTGTCACACAAGATATGAATGATACCTGCAAAGACCAAACTTCCACATAAATGCTTGGAAAAAGAATCCTTCTTAGAGCCTTCATATTTTGTATTATTTCTGACTGTTACTAAAATCAAGCCAGACTACTACTTTATAAACTTTGGATGTTGGGTGCGTGATCATGCCTTTTCCCATATTTTACACTGAAACTGTGTAAGCAAGGCATATTGTGGCTTTAGTTTATATATCTGGTAGAGAATGACATTAATGTTAATCCTGTGGTCACGGTAAGACAGGGCTAGAATGTGCATGGCTAACCTAGAACTAGACCTGACTGGTGATTGTTCTTTAAAACACAAGAATAGCTCTTCGTTATCACCCTATTCTGCACTGATTTAGGGACTATGTGCTGTCTGATCCACCTTACCTCGGCATCATTCAGTGGAAAAGTAGTGGTAGAGTACAGCATGTCTGGAATTAACTGTGCTGCAGTACTGGATTTTCAGTCAAGTTCCCACAATAAGGTGGAGAAAGTATGCCTTCTGGTCCTATCTTATTTGCATTTCTTTGTTTCCATTCTAACAGTGTAATGGCTCCCAGTAGTATGTTATTTGCCTGAGGTGGTTATTTTATCAGCCGGACATGTAGGGGGGGGGCACTTTATGTAATTTTGTACGTGACAGCTAGTTTTGCAGATGGGATATGCTCGTAGGAGGAGCCTGGGTATGTGGTAACGTGTTGGGGGGGGGCCACATGGCTAACCCTTACAAACCTTTGTAGAGAAATACTATAGTGTAGGGTGCCTTTTAAGGACACCAGTGTGGTGTGATGGAGGCTGGCGTGCAAAGCATTCCCTCCATCCAGATAAAAGAGCTTTTGGGTTTGGTCAGTTGCTGTCAGGTTGAATTTAGCCAGAAATGCGTTTACGTTTTCAGGAAGGAGAGCTCGCTCATTGACGTCTTTGTTTTCTTGTTGATAGGTTCACGTCTGAGTCAAAGATTTGTTCATCGGGTGGTCGCTGGAAGGGTGGTGCCATCTAGCTCTAGATGTGTGCCTTCCTGCCTGTAACTTTTTAAGATTGGACTTATGGTATGTTTATGATGCCTTGTTCAGAGACTTGGTTTGCAGTCAATATCCATATTTGCTGGTCAGGTTTGAGACCAATGCTAATTTTCCTGGATATTTTATTTAGGGATCCCTCTCAGTTTCACCAAGATATTCACATTTCAAGGAGTATGTTTTTTCTCTTTGCCAGACAGGAGATCCATTTGTTGATCAGGATTAATCTTTTCAGATTCCATCTGTGCTAGGATTGTAGGGTCTCAGACTTCTTCTATTGAGGATGATTGAGGGAACAGTGACAACAGCACCACTTGAACCGAAGCATCCTGTATGATGCAGGGGGTTCGAGGTTATAAAATGCCTTATAAGATAGCCTGGCATAACATACAATCTACTTTCAGCAGCCCATATATGTAACATTCATCTCAACTTTGTCCATTGTGTGCAGTCACCTTGACTGTGGTGCATGTGTGTCACGGGATTCCATGGTTCTGTGTTATTGGTACTAACTTATGGTAGTGCCTTTATCCTTTGCTCCAGGCAATGCTATTTTCAAGTGTGCATGGAGAATTGCTGACAACTATTGTTCAATACCATATTTATGTTTGATATAATGTAGGAGTATCTGCCAGCGCATGTGTTGTGCTCTTGTTAATTTACATTTGCTATCATTAAATCCTTCTGCTTCATACAAGCTTGTCTCTTCAGTATTTTTGATTGGTTTGCTTTATTGTATACTATAATGTAAAGCTGCTTGCACTTAAGTGTACATTTGTTGTCTTTTTTTGCTCTTACTGTATTCACACCTGCAGTGTTTCTTCACAGGTATCCCATCTTTACTTGCTTGTTTGGGGTCATTGATTGATTTCCCTGCTGAGGACCGGCATGCCTCACATAGGATGCGGCACCTATCACTGTGACCTTGCGGCCCTGTGGTGGATCAGCTACTAGATCTAGAGTTTCTGCCGGTGGAGCAGGTTCCACCAGCGGAAACCTTGCCACCCCCCTCCCCTCCCAAGCCCCCTCCATCCCCAAACAGGGCAGAAAACCATGAGTTTGGTACGAAGGACAACTGCCGTTTCTTTTATTTTTTTTGCCTGAAGCCTTGCATCAGTCTATGTCAGGATGAACCTCATAAATTCTCCTCCTGGGTATAGAAATGAGTATTTGATGCAAAGGGAAACAATAGTGGGTTTAGAGGTGACAGAAACCAGAGTATGTTCTACAAGGTGTTGAATAATGTGAAGGGTGCATAGTATAATAAAAGTAGGATGAAAGCTGGCAGAGTTTCAATCTTTTAATCATATAGAAAGGCTAACTAGATATTTCTTTACAGATTATTCAACTTTCCTGATAGCCCCAAATAGTGGATTACCACCAATGAGATGATGAAAGCTAAAACACTGTTAGAAAGGAAAATATAATTGTAGACCTCACACTGAAATCACCTGACCGCTTCACTACTACTCATTTTAGGTGGTGTGTCCCGACCTTAAGAGATCGCTTGCAAGTACATGAGCTGAATTAACTAAGAGTCATGACATAGTTGGGCCTGTGTCACCTTACCTTCCTTTGTATTGCTGAGTTATGATTCCCCCTTGCACCTCCATTTCCTCAAAAACGTCATAGTAAAAGCTGTTTAAGTCCTATACAAGGCTTTTCAGTTTCTCCTCCTTTCCACCCATGCACTCAAATTCCAATAGGATAATTGGATCAATCCTGGATGTGGCTTTCTTTTTGTGTCTAACATTGGGCATGCTAGTGGTATATTATGTCGGAGAAACCTATCACCCATTTCTACGTTGTCCTGTACAATGTGAATATCTCTGTACTGGGTCTCATATTGTTAGAGCAAATGGGCAGACCTTGACTTCCACTCACTTAAACAACCAGCCAAGCTTCCTAATTTGTGGGGCAGAGGACAGTAATGCAAGAGTAATCAAGGTGACTGTAATAGACTAGGCGATCTTGGTGATATCCATTTGATTCGAAAGGATAGAAAGGATAGAAGCTTGCAATTTAAGAGATGCCCTTTCTCTCCAGTTGCAGAGAGGCGATCTTTTCAAGTTCTTAACTGAGTGGATCAATACTCTGCATTACATTTACTTCAACATTAGATAATTTGGAAAATGAAGGAAACCCGAATCTGTAGGGTTTTATTAACCCTACTTTTGGCATTAATTCTGTCTGTCAGAATTTCAAATACCTTTGTACCCTATTTAGGATTTCTATTTCTGTATCTGGGGATTCTCAGGGACCAGAATGAACCCTGGCCCACAAACAACATGAGAAGTGGTCCTTTTACTCCTTTTAGTGGCACATATTTGGTGGGATGGACAATTTACAGGTGGGCCACCTGGGCTGAGTCTCCACACCCTTTCCATAGTTTGGCCTAGCCCCTCTCATCCCAATATCATGTAGAGAAGATTTGAGATCCACAAAGCTGATATTTTCTGTGTGCCTCAATTCTGTCCCATTTTCCCATATAATGTCTTTGGGGCAGGGGTCACTCCTGGCTTCCTTGATGTACTGTTCTGTCATATGTGATTCCTGCAGTGCCCCAGTAACCAAGCCCCTAAGTTTGATCTGCATCTGGGAATCTCATGTAATAGGGATGGTTACTTAATGACCAAGGATGAGTGAGTTCCACCTGTTCACACTTTTGTCTGTAGCGACTGAGTGAATCCCCCCAGTTCGGACTTACTCCCTTCAGATTTAACTTCTTTCAACGCTCTCTTGCAAACACATGGTGTCGAACTCGAGAGGGATAGTATCTACCATTTAAAGCGTTCTGGCCTAGCTGCCTTGTCACTCTGTCATCCACAATTAGGTCTTATGATTATCATTAGTCTTCGTTTTAAGGGTGATGCTGGAAGCAGGCAGTAAAACTGCTTTACTGTCATTCAAATTGTTGGAGACTTTTGAGATGGGTGTATCATTTACTGAGCTACAGATTCAATGGAGAGCCATTTGAGCTTTTTGAAATTATGGGCAGGTTAGGAGGTCTGGGTTTCATTGAGGCTCTGTACTGGTATATGTTCTGAAGCTTTTTGTTTGTGTTTCAGCAACTGAGTTCAAGTTAATCTTTATTTCGGTTACCAAGGTAACCATGAAAATACATTACAGAGAAAACAGCAAAAAAAACAAATCGAAAAAGCTCAGTACATAAGTAGAATACAGAGTTATTCCTGGGATCCCCTTGTGTTTTCATCTTTCCAGGCCCTCCATTTAGGCCCTTGCAAGATTTCAGATATGGTGTGACCAGAATGAAAAAAAACAAAATGGCCACAGGCATAGAAATGGGATGACCAGATCATGCTTACTGAACGACCACACTTCAAGCGCCACTGTGCAGTTATAGTTAGGTCAGACTTTCCATAGTAAGATCGTATATTGTTTTTCTAATAACTTTGGCGTCATTTGAGGAATCTTAAAAAACCTTTCCAAAAACATGTTCAGCCATTTCAGTTCCTTCCTGAAATGTTTTGGGGGTCAATCAGGGGCGGAGAAAAAGGGGGTCCCAAAACTCAAATTCCCCATGCAATTTCCATAGAGAAAATTTTACAACAATACAGAAAAAAAACTGAAGAGAATTACTCCATATTTGACAGAAAGATACATCTCAACTCAAAAGGAGCGATTTCTGTGATTTGCTGTAAATCCATTTCAGTAGCTTGGGGAAATGAAGGCAGCTCGCACGATTCACTAATTTCCTCAGGACCCACCTCTCATACAGCAGCATTTCTACTGAGCAGTGGAGTCACAGGAACCTGGGAACGCTATCGGGATAAACTTGTGAGAGGCCCTTGGGTACTCTCAAAATATGGGTTACCTGAGGGGGTACTAGTGTGATGGATTCTATCTTGTTTACCTGCAGAAACCTGTGCTTCCTAACATCTACCCCTTCTGAGGACAACACCGGACTCCAGTCTCTACCCCCCCCCCCCCCCCCCCAGTTCTCAACTCCCTCACACTGTCCACCCTGCTCCAGCATTCCAATGAGGACATCACAGGTCGTGCAGCTTTGGCTGGCACTGGACCATTATGCACTAGAGCACACATAAACACACCAGCTCTACAGATAAATCCTGAAGAAATGCAGTTTCTAATCGGGGAACCATCAAAGTCCATGATGAATGATGACCAGGCTTAGGGTGTTACCATTTTTCCGGCTGTGGCGTTTATTCTTAAGTAGACACTAGATTTTTAGTCCTCATAGCCACTCTACTTGGATGAAACTCAGCAAAATGGGATACATACAATCAGACCTTCATATGAGTGGATATGGAATGGTGGGCACCTTCAGCAGCTACAGATGGTGGTAATGCTAAATACAGGGAACAAATTGGCATACAACTAGACAAGGCCACTGAAGTATTAATTAGATTATATAAATTATTCTATTGGGTTTCTGGGGAGCTTAATTGCCATCCAGTCACAAAACGTTACTATGCAATACTGGTCTTGAACTGGCCAGACGAAATTTAGCACAACTCTGGGACGGAAAGATGGCACCAAAATGTAAGAATTTGCTATCTGATATGAACTACTGCAGGACAGCAGTACAATTTGTATTTAAATGCTAAGGGTGCCCTCACAAATACCTAATGGTATAGGGAAGGAGGGACAAGCTACAAAATTTGGACTTACATAAAAAATAATTGAGTAATGAGAAAGTCTTGATTCATCAGAGGAAGGCGACCATAATGGTGATTGTGTAGACCCAAAGCTAAGATTGTTATATTGAAGATGGAATGAAAATGGGGAGGGGGGGGGGCGAGAGAGTGGGCTGGCAACCCCACAGTTAATGTTCTCCAAGTGTCTTAACAGCATGATTGGCAGGTCCAGCCTAAAATGTGATGTATTGCTCACATTGATTTGATAACGCTATTCGAAGACTGATAATTATTACATTGAATGTTCTGTGTATATGGAAAAACAATAAAGATGATTTAAAGTTAATGGCCAGGCTACTAGACCATCAAAGGTATCTATTTGAGTTTTGTTTATTTTTAAAAGATTTCAAAGTTTATGACCGACAGGTGGAATGAGGAAGGAGATGAGAAGGTTTGTAAGGATGACTAATTGAAATATACTTCTTCATCCAATTAATTGCAGTCCCATACTCCTGCAGCCTGCACACTCCTGTCCTGAAAAACAATGAGCACAACCCCTTGTGGAGCTTGGGTAAAGCAATAGCGGAATTCAAAGGTGAAACTGAAGGCTGCCTTTATGTGCCCAACCTTTGCAGGTGTGGGACAGAGCGGGAGTAGGACAGTTCTTTAGTTTCGGCTAAAGGCAGTAGGGAAAAGCCTATCTCGTGTCAGGGTGAACCCAAAAACTAAGCCGAGTTTGGTCAGACTTGGCTGTTTACCATCTTTCCACATCTTTTTTGACATTTATATTGCCATAATATATTGGGCCTTGCAGTACCTCGAGGGAGTCCTTTGGCTGCAACATTTCATTTATCTGGTGAAGGTTCACTATCGGTTAGCTTTAAAATGTGTCTATATATAGAACACCTCACCGTCCGCGGGAATCAGCCTTTACCACGAAGCATTTTCTACGCATTCCGTTTACAACGGTACACTTACCTCGTAAATGTCTTCACAATGCGTAATGCTTCAACGACCATCTTTACCACGCAAGCAACGTCCTCACGGAACAACGTCTTCCTAATCCGAAAAAATGCGTCAGTCCTTTTTCAGTGTCGGCGAAGACCTGAGAAAAAGGCAAAAAAAAGAAGAAAGGGGGCTTGGGGGGGGTCTCTCCCCCCAAAAAAGAAAAAGCGGGGTAAAGGAAAAATCGAGGTAAAGGCAATGCGTAGAAAAAACATTCTATTGTAACGCATGCGTGGTAAAGGCATGCGTTGCAACGGAATGAGTAGTAAAGACATATATTCACCGTCCAAACCCCCCCCCCCCCCCACCCCCCCCCAACCCCCTCGATTTTAACATACTTGCACACCGCTGGAGAGAGAAACCTTAAGCAGTGGTCTGACGTGTACCAACAGAATGGCATTGAAATCTTAAAAGAAATAAAATAAAAAAGCGTATGCATTCAAAGTGCGATTGCCTTAGAAAAAACAATAAATATTTTTGGAAGTGGGCTTAAGAGGCTGAAAATAATTCTAGGCTAATGGTGAGTTTCAGAAGTTGCTAGTTTTATTCGTTTCGTGTTTTATGGTTATTGGGGAAGTCAGTAGTTTTTCCCTGCAGATCTGAATTGGATCAGGGTGCATTGTTTTTTAATTTTAAAGTGTTACAGCAAACAAATGATGGACGGAATGCTGACAATGCAAACATTCTCCCCCAGTCAAAAGATCTGGGTTAAATCCATCGTTCTTTTGCCCACTACGCCACCCCAGTTTGGACCCAGGCATATGCAAATCAGTCTGTTCCCATGAGGCACAGGGTTAAGACTGATTTGCATATGGCTGGGTTCAAACTGGAATGGCATGGTGAGCAAAAAAACGATGGATTTAGGCCCAGATCTCTGTGCTGGGGTGTATGTATGACATTGTTCTGCATTTTGTCCATCAACTGTTGTTTTTGCATTTTTTAATTTTAATCCAATGAATGCCACGCAGCAGCAAAGTAATTGTAAATTGATACTTGTATAGCGCACTACTCACCCGCAAGGGTCTCAAGGCGCTTGTACGAATACCGCTGTGGAACCCATCCTGGCTTTCCCTGTGAGGTGTCCACTCCTGGGCACCCCCAAGGTGGAGGCCAGGCATCCTTAGCGTTGTGGGGGCCGTTGTGGAGATTAAGCAAGCTATTGCCCAGAGTTGCAGAGTGGGACTCCATGATTGGAATGGCACCGAGGTGAGAATTATCAGGTCCGTGGAATTTTTGAGCCCAATACCTGCCGAGGCGGGGAATTGAACCCTGGGCCCGGGCTAGACCTCTGCATCAGGGTCTGCCGCTCTAATCATTGAGCCACACTTCTCCACCTTTCTCCATTTGCAGGTTTGATATTTTTTTCCATGAAATGATTGTTACTTTCGCTTTAATTTTCTACCTCTTACCCAAGTAATTTGATTGCCCAAATCTATTCTTGGGCTTTTAGTGATAATGGAGAGTGAAGAAAGGTCGTGTGTTTTTCCTGCGAGTTGGACACGTTTATTTTAATATGGCCTCCTCTTGCTGTAAATAGCAGCCCGCAGCATGTGAAAGGCTCGTGGGGATTGCAGGATAAAGCTTGGGGCGCTATCGCGTTTATTCCCAGGTGCCTTTGCTCTGGTGAATCATTTGTATCCTGCAAGCTTGTGGTCGGAGGGTTGGGCAGCTCTGCGACCTTCAGCTTCTGTCTGCATTAGTGTGTCATCACTGCTAACTAATGAGGCTTTCTCATTCCTTTCGTTGCTGCTTTTAGGTTTGGCTGTGGACAGCTTTAGTTTAGGAGAGGACTCATGCCATCAGTTCTTCAAACAAGCATTTGCAATGCAATAGGTCTCGCATTTATGCAAGTTTAAAGTATTGGCATTGTAAATGACAATGCCTTTTATTTATGTTTTGGTTTGTACAACATAAATTAAAGGCATTGTCATTTACAATACCATTTACAATACCAATAGCTCCAAAACTCGCAATTGCGAGACCTATTGAATTGCAAATGCTTGTTTACTCCACTCAGGATTTCCAGGGAACAGACTGTGTTTCTATTCCGACGTCCCCTTGTTTCGCCTGGAGTTTCACACAGATATTTGGGCTCCCATTACCCGGGCCCATTGGATTTTACTGGCCTCTTGTAACAAGGCATCCGTCTGTAGCTCTAAATTCAAAGATGATGACCTTGAAGCTTGACGTTCTGTGAGCGGCCAGTATGTCTGTGGTAGGACAACTAAGTGAAGACGCTTTTCTGAGGCTGAAGCATGGCGCTGGTTCAACAACAGGAGTTTCGAAATTGTCCAGGGCTTGATGTGGATGTTAATGCTGATACCAAAGGGTTACAGCAGTTTAACCGACACCCAGCGTAGGTGCTTCTTCTGAATAACTGGTTCTACCAAGCTCGGTCTTCTTAGTTCAAGGATTTTCTGATGAGCACATTTGTCTGGTTCCAGAGGCTTTTCAGTCCCTGAAGGTGGTCTGTCCAGTAAGCAGCCTTCCCAACATATGCAGGGCCAAGTATTCCTGGGATGCTAGCCACACAACTGGCTCTCGTAGCTCTGTATTCAAGCCCCGGAAGCCCAGGTTCTATCCAGGGGTGGCACAAACTCCGGGTTCCCATGTCAAATGTTAGAAGGACTCTTTGCAACTGATAGGTGTGTCAAGCAAATGTTTTTAAAAAGGAAACTGGTATACATTGGTAGGTGATCCAAAATTAGTCCCACACATCTCATTGCAACGTAAACTTTCTGCCTACTGACAAATCTCCCATAGTCCCTAGTGGAATAACATCCAAGATGGCTAGGGACATCTTTGTACATGGGAACGCCTAGCTTTCCCTCCAACTGCACCCAAACCAGTTCAGCCTAGTCCCCTTTAGAGTGTTTCAAGCCCATGTTCCTGGCACTACTTCTAGTAGACAGTATATGAGATACCTTCTACCGAAAGGAACAGGTCTAGCCAGTCACAATTGGAAAGGACTATCGGCTCGGGTCTCCAGCCTCCTTCCTTTTTGTGGCATGCTGTATGTGTCTTTTTGAAGCTTGAGCCACTAATGGCTTTCACAGAGGTTGTAACATAATATAAATACTGTGATGGAATTTTGTTACAAAGATGAATATCATTTACCCACTAAAGCTGAATCAAGTAACTAGAAGACAAAAATGGGTAATGCAGATCACGCTTCACATTTATTACATAGAGGAATTTGTATGACCAAAGTGACATGGTAAATGGTATATAGTGCAGTACTAAAGGTCAAAAAGGGGATTCATTACTGCATTTTATTTTCTATTACCCAGCTGAAAACTTTGAATTACGTCACAGAACCGACCCAATATTGTACAGAAACAGCATTTAATTTCCCTATATGTAGTTTTGCACGCGATTTTCCCCAGCGCTTCTAACGAGGCATCGAGCCTTCAAAAAGAACATTTATTTTGAAATTAATACTTTATTTGATTTAAGCAATTAAAAAATGTTTGCAATCTTGACTACCATATCACGACCCTGACAACTGGAAGACCACCATACTGTGTTACCTTCTTTTAAATATTGCTTTCTTGTACACATTTTGCAAAAACGTCAGTTTATCATACATGCAGAATAATATGGTTCATCCGTCTAAACCTTCACATTTGACATAAGTTTATGCAAAGTGTATTTAGATTTAATAACAATCAAATTTGAACCTTCTTGTCATAACTCTGAAGAGTCTAGTTAAAAAATTGCTGATGTTGCCTTTCTGCATTCCCTTTGCTTCTGGGGCTTGTGTGAATTGATCTGCCCCGGGTTTGTAGAATCCTGCAGGGTTGTCTGAAATCTCAGAGTGTACGAAAACTCAAAGGAGGGACAACTGAACAGAAGCAATTGCATTTTTGCTGACAAAACTTTTTAAAATTTGTTAAAAAGCATTAATAGAAACAAGAAACGTGCGTGAAAAGAGCACAGCAGGAATAGCAAGGTCTTACTTTAAAAAAATGCAGTGTGACGTTTTAGTGAAGATTTTTGGAACTCGAGCAAAACACGTATCGTGTTCGTTCAACGCATGCAGCGGTCGCGTGTACGGTTGCCTGCTCGACACAAAAAGAGTTCATCAGCGCATTGACATCCTTAATGTGTCGCCCGGTGACCCTGCTGAGGGTAGAAAGGTAGGATATGATTCAAGGGATGCTGTATCACCTCAAACAAGTCAACAATGTAAAGACATGTCCCCAATGCAGGGAACAATTAGGAGCTGGCACCAGCTCAGAAGTGATTCTGGAAGGTCACTACCGGGCAGCTGAAAAATAATATCCTTAAAATCAGCTCCAGGAAGCTGAGCAGCAAGGGAACATATTGGACTCCTATCAAGGAACACAAGTGAAAGCTAAAGGCAGAACCGAAACAAGGACATGAAACCGGAGAAAGAACTAACAAGCTGACGCCGGGAGAGTGAAAGAGTTCTGCTCAGACGCAGCGAGCGCGGGAGATGCCATGCGCGTACTTATCGCCTGTCCGGGCGCGCACATTTCAAGTGCGCGGTGGGAGCATGGGAGCCACAGAGGAGACGCCATGCGCGCGCGCACATCGTTTGTCTCCCTTCGCTCACCAAAGCCACAACAATAGAGTCTCGCCAAGCGATGCACCGCATGCGCTGCATTCGCTAGGCGAGACCAAAAAAGTAAAATAAAGAGTACAGGGAGAGCGTACTGTGGGTGAGCCACTGCTTGTTGTGTTTTTAATGGTTTGACATTTCTTGGGAGGGCTGTCCATCTTTGTCCTCTTTAGGTTCCCAGTAGTTTATGGTGATGCGGGTCAATAAACCATTTTGTTAGACTACTGCTCTCTATGATTTATTTGATTTGCTGATACAAAAACATTTTAATTATTACTTTCTGACTTTTATTCGGAAAGTGTTTCCTGTTTAGATACCTTAGCCTGGTATAAAGTGCAATTCTGTTCAGTTGTTTTACTTTGCTGTTGTGATAACATTTTGGATTTAAATTGTATTTAATCACAGAGCAAGACAATTACGCACAAGGCTTTCTTAAGGATACAAAGAAAATAATATCCCTTTGACAATAGTATCTGCTACGCACGCAGCATTATGCTACTTTTAAACAAATTTTATCTTCCGACTCTATTTTTATATCGCACTTCTTCAAAGGCGCGCAGCTGTTGCACTCTGTTCAGCAAAGGAGACCTACTGGCAACTTCCATATTGTCTTGCCTTGTTTGTCTGCAAAGTAGAAGATTGTCCAAGGAGTGGGAAACGCCTCTCTTAATTTAGCCTCAATCTAATCAAAAACTGCAAGATCTTTTATACATCACCCACACTCAGTAAAAACCCTGATCTATGTACTTGTCTTCACCATATTTGACTACTGCTTTACACTACTCTAGTCTCCTTTCTCTTTCATCAACTTGGCCTCATGCATGAGTTTTAGACTCCATTGTACATCTCTGTAGACAAAACTAGACTCTTCCAACTCACTCTCCTCCCCCCGATACTCATTGAACCTAAAACCGCAAGAGCGTTCACATGCTAGCAAGAGTTCAAGTAGGTGGGTTACCAGAGTTGCTCATTCTGTGGGTCAAGTCAATCCAAACTCAGGTGTCTGGGGCAGGTCAGTTATGCGTCATATTTCTGATTGTTTACCCATCCGACAAACTCTAAATAAGGCTTAGGATTGCTGAGACTTCAAAGTTTTGCACTGTGTGGTGTGTATCTAATGCAGTGCATTTTCCTCCATCTCCACTGAGACATGTTCTTCATGCTCAGCAACATAGCGCAGCATTTTGTCTTACTGGATATCCTATAAAGAGGGCAGCCCGGTGTTAAATGGAGATGTAAAAAGGATGGAAACATGGAAACATGCTGGAATTGCATAGGGCCACCATCTCCTTTGAACCCCTAATTTTCCCCCATCCTTCCTGATCCCGAACTTACTGATGCCCCTGGCATCAATAACTCCGGGGACGAGCATTTTAGGCCGGAATATGCCTGAATCTGAACTTCGGTGGTTTAATCAATTGGAGTTCCCAATCTGTTTCCTAATTTAGTTTACAATAATCTAGAAACTATATTCTTTCGTTTTTTATGATCTCAAAATTAGTACCATTTAAAACCCTGCATTCTGTAATTTTAAAACGAGCTGGACTACTATTAAGACGTACAGTTGTAATTATGTAAATAAATCACGTTTAAACACCAATAACATGTACAGCGTGTATATGCAGCCGGGCAAGCGGTAGCGATTTGTATAATAGATTTATGGCTGCCAACCACCAAGGTCCTGCTGAGATGCAGTTCTTACTTGCGAGCATTAAATGAATGTGGACGACTTAAAAAACGATCCAGCAAACTATATATCAGTGACAAATGAAATATAAAACGAGGGAAGTTTTAATTACATTTTGCGCATGTTTGTGATTTATTCGCTTGGACGGAAGAGATGCATGTTTGTGAGCCTTTTATTTGAGCAGAGGTTTTACTGATCTACCTTCTCTTCTGCAGATGGCCTGAAGCTAAGAAACCAATTTAAGATGTGTTCCTGGGAAAGAGAGGGGTGATTACTGATGGTGTCGGGTGGTCCGAGGTAAACTTTCTCTTTATCGTTTATGTTAGTGAAAAGCTCTGTATACTTTTTTTCCCAACGATCCTCATTGCATTTCGAAACCCTCCGTCTGTCCAATTGTATACTCCATCTTAAAGGGAGGGGAGAATATTATTTTGTCTGTACTATCACTCTCATGATAATTTGCATTTTTTGTCGAGGGATATCATTTTACTGGGATGGTTCACAAGTCAAATCAAATATTGTGTGCTATAGAAAGCACGAAAACAAATTTCACCAACTGTGTATCGGTGAATATAAGAGTAGACAGACATGGCCCGATAACTAGGGGTGGGCGGAATTTGCGAAATTAACTTTCGCAAATTATTGCGAAAATGTTTAAGATTATCGCAAACAAGCGGAAATATCGCGAAGATGCGGACGTTTTTTTCCGGCATGTTCGCGAGATTTTCTGCATGGTTGCGGGTCGCCAACTTACCCAAGTGGTTGCTTGCGGGCGCGGCCATCTTGTTTTGAGTTGTCTCGCGGTGCATGATCGCGAGAAAGACGTGATCGCGCGACGCATGACGTCACTGCGGGTGCGAACTGTCGCGAGACAGCGCAAATGGCTAAAAACAATACAACATCTCATGGAGAACGCGACTGGATCAAGAAAACTTGTCGGCGAACGCAGGGATTCAGGTAAGGCGATCGGCGCGCGCGAGAATGTATTATTTTACAGCGCGAGCAAGAAACAAATTATCGCCAAGCTGCGGAAACCGGAATTTTTGACATTTTCGCGCTCTCCGCGGAACGCGAAAATGTCAAATTATCGCAATTTCCGCAAACTGAACGAAATTTTCGCCCAGGCCTACCGATAACAAGGTAGGCGGATTTTCGTGTGAAGAGACTTGTTGGCTGCAATTGAGCTTTTTGACTGGTATCCAGCTAGTACAAGTTATTTCATCTGGAATGGGGAAAATATGAGCTCGACTTTACCAAGCCAAAATCCGCATCGCTCCCGTACCCGGTGATCACCTGTGCGGAGACACATGTGATCGGATGCAGGGGTATCCCATCCAGGCATTCTGCTTCACCTGACTTGAAATTGGGCCAACAATATGTGAGATTCCCATCAGCCTTTGTGTAAAAGTACAAAATGTTTTTTTTTCCTGAACTTCGACTTTGACCTACACTAAGCTGTGAGACTTTTGTGCCAGCACCTGGCTTTATGTGTTTTTGTAAAATAGACCTGGTGTTCCACGTCGTCTAAAGCACGTTTGTAAAGGGAGCAAGGAATGTTACAGGACAGTTCGCTTACAGAGTAAGCCTGGTGCATGTACATGTTTATGCCAATGTCACTTGTGTTTTATTGGCCTGTGTATTGGGTCTTGCCAGCGTGTGTGACCATAGAAAAGACAACAAATCCTGTTTTTCTGAAACTCTTTGGAAAGCAATGCAAATATGTTTAGAAATGTCCCTGGTGATGCACCTCATTAACAGGAAGATTTTAAATGTACAAACTTCTTTGTACTTTTTAATGAAGCTTCCAGATCTAAATTAGTTTGGTGACTTAATTGCTGGAGCTCTCTGCATCTTTTCTTCATCGTTAAACCAACCCAGCCTTCTCGATTTCACATTGCATAAAGCTTGGGACCCTGTCAGCTTGCGAGGTTTGAGCTTCATAAAACAACAGACAGGGGGGTCTTATTTAGAGTTTGGTGGATAGAATACTCTGTCAGAACATGATGGATGTCCCATCGACTGTACTGTAAGATAGGCTATACTGAACCTGTAATACATTGGTCGGGGCATCAGTAGCGTTTGTGACAAAGTTAACCTTCTGCCAAAATCTAAATAAGGCGTTTAGTCGAAAGGAAACTTTGTCCAGGTGTGCCACCAAGCCCAATCTAAATGTATGAGCCCATTAAGCAGGATATTTTGGTCCTTCTGAAAAGATAATTAATCTCATTTTTTAAATTGTTGAACTTTTCTTGTAGGATAACATTGGTTCCCACTGGTATTCATGTGAACGGTGACTGCCAATGACTTACAAAGAAATGACTACAGATATTTTCTTTTTATATATTTTTTTCTCAAATTTATTTGGTAGTTAGTTAATATAACTTAATTATTATAAAATTAGATTGAACGTTACATTTGTTATTCTTTTATTCTTATCACTTATTTGGCCAATCTTTGGACCATTAGTATCTTCCTAAGAGTAGACTTGAAGTTGCACCACTCTGCTAAAGTGTAAGACCAAGATTCTTTAAGGAGTGTAAACTTTGCCTATATGAGATGTACTAGAGCATAGTGTTTTGTGGAATGTGTAGCTTGCATAAAAGACTTTGGTCAAAATTCACCCTCAGCCTGCCAATTGTGTCGTGCACAGTGCTAAAGAGGTTTTGGAAAGCTTGAGCTTGAATATTTATCTTGTAGAATAGCAACAGTTTTGCACTCAAGGCAGTGGATTTGAAAAACAAGAACATTCTAGAGGAAATAGCCAACACTTTACACCAGGCTCTAGGATTTATTATTAAAGTTCTCGAGTGACAAACAGGTGTGATAATTAGCTGTGAAATGTGTGCACCGCTGTGGAGGCATTATTGTCCAAAACAATGCGATGTGTGCGCTAAAGAGGCTTTTTGGTGCCTCACATTAAGCATTTGTGTTCCCAAAAAGAAACTTGTGAGCTTGAGCAGAGATGTACCGACTGCAGAAATGTAATGCCGTTAAAACTGCACACCCACCCATCCACTCATTTTTGTTTTCAACTTACTTGAGATCTGAATTTGCAAATTTATGATATATCCCAGGAATCGCTCATAACCACCTAATTCCAGCACTTGTTTTACTTTAGCACATTTATGGTATACTGTTAAGTCGTGGGTTAACTATTGAGGTACATAAAGTATTTCATATCTCAATGATATTTCTCAGCTCATTTGATTGTTGGTCACAGAAGTTTCTAAAGAATCAGAAAATAAGTACCCTTCTGAACTGCCGCCCAGTATCCTAGATCCCGTTCCCTACAATAACCTCAAACAACTTGTGTTCTTCTAGTCTTTTGAATACAATGTTTTGGATAAGTTTCACTATGGAAACATAATTTACTCTAGGCCCTAACCTCCTTGATTCTGCCAACCAACAGACCCTCCTCGAACCTTATTCTCCCCGCTTTACATGGAACTGAGACACCACTGATCCTGTACCTTGTTCCAGACCCTTATCTCTTCTGGAACCACTCTTCAATGGTCTCCTGCTACCTTTCAGATCACTCTTTTTTTTAATTTGGTGGTCCTCCTCAGTCTTCTCAGCCACATCAGTACCCGTCGGTGTGCCTGAAGGATTATCCCTGCAGTGTTCCCTGTTCTTCCTCTATACTACCTCTTTTGGTGACAATACATACTCATTTAGTGTATCCTATCACCCACAAGATGATGGGACACAAATCTTTTTCTCTCAACCCTTTTCCGCATCATTACTACAATCCAGAATCTTCTCCTGTGTAAGAACTGATAAAATTCCATTCCCTAATGATCTACTCTTGGAATACTAAGGCTCTCTATTAGTCGTGTGTACCGGTACCAGTCCACCATCCATTAACCAATCATATTCTGTTCTAACATCCTAACCCCTGACCAACTACTTGAAATGTAGTCATCCTATCCAACTCTAGGTTGGGTCTAGAATCATTTGTCCTTTTTACCATCACAGCAACTCATATTAAACTTCTCAGCATAGCATAACTCTGCCAACATCTTCCATTTGAAATTGTTAAATCTCTGTGTAATACATTTGTTTCAGCACACTGGATAGGTGTGAAACAATGTTGCCTCTTGTAAACACTTTAAACTGCCAAGGTAGCCTCCCATTTCGGCATAAACACATTGGGGACAGTGGCGATAGCAAAACATAGGGCGCACTACAAGATAATCACCCTAGTATAAAAAGACAGGCACAGTTCATCTCCACCAGGTCTCTCCTGATTGATATATCGCCACATCCCTGTTCGCTCCCTGCAGTCCCCAGATAAACAATTTCTCATTGTACAGACACTCCCATGTGGTGCCTCATGGCTCTGGCCATTTCACATTTGGAGACCTCATCTGTGGAGCCAATCAGAACTACCGCCCCTCGCATCTCCCATCGCCCTGCATAGAAATTCAAACATATTCTAAAAGCCCACATGCTCAGTCTATATAAACCCCACCCCTGACATACATTTTACCACCATCAACTTTGCTACTTAAAAATAAGTATGAAAGAAAAGGTTGCCCTGCTTGAGACCGCACACAAAAAATAAGTATGCGTATATATAATATACATATGAATACCACTATCATTCAGTGTTTGTTAGCATGACCAAAATGAACTGTAATGTCTGTATCATCATTGCCTCTACATTTTTACCTCATATATCACCAAGTCATCTGTATGCTGCTTTTCCACCTATATAAACTATGTGATGTATCTTAGCAGAATAACTATGGACAGCACACCTGTTGGTGGGACTACTTCTCAAAATTAACAAACAAACAAAATACAAATAGGAGCTCTAAATATATCATGTAGACTACAAATGTATGTTTATATCTCTCAAGCCTACTATTTTATATCATATGACATAGTGTAAGGAAGTACATTTGGTACAAAAAATTGTATTCTCTTCTGATTTAGAACTTATCACATCAATATCATGGTTCCTCAATTGGAAGCACCCAATAAAACAAACTGTCTTTTATATTTGATTTGTTTCAGAGGAAAAACTGATATCTTGTTTCGGTAAGTGTGTTTATTTTAATGGCCTTGTTCAGGACATTCCTTTTTTAACCTACTATCCGAATCTGTTGCCTTCATTTCTATTCGATTTATAGACACTGTTCTTTCAGACTATATTCATCTATGGGAGTTAATTTTCATGAAAGGTCTGTATTGATGTGAAGTTTCATTTGACTGAGAGAATGAGATTCAATAAATTCAATAAAGAAACATGAATTTTCTAACAAATGGTTGAACAGTCGTCATGCTCATATGACTCAGGCTTGCTTGTATAACACCCCAGTCATCGTTCTAGCGTGCTATTGTTTCTCAACATCCCAACAGAACTTGCCACCACCCTCCTGTCAGTAGATGCTGATTACATTGTGAAGACAGCCTACATATCCTTTATGGACTAAGTAGCCATGTGCTTATGGAAGTATGGCAATATAGTCTGTAGTAACGCATGTGCCTTGAAACCAAGGAGAGGGGACTCTCACAACCAAAGGGATGGAGCACCCAACAACTGTAAAGCTAAAAAAGTTTTCCCTTTGGGTAAGTCGAGTATTTAACACTTATCATTCATTCTTATCATACCTATAGACCACACATCTCACATCAATATTGATGATTAGGGCACTTATAAATCAGCTACAACCTCATATAGATATCAATACATTTTTAATCAATATTACAAATACATGAATATGCACTGCATAAATTCGGTCACATTAAAATTCATCAAAAATTCATATACAATCAACAACAAAATTAGCAAAGTTTAAAACATGTCATTTCCAAAATCAATAAAAAATAACGCATGTGCTACATGTTTGACTCTGTGGAAAACATCTGAAATAAATGGTGGTGGAGCAGTTCGTTTATAAAATAGGTTTTGGATTATTTAATGTTTTATGTCCGCACATGCATCCCTTTATTCTTCCCACTCGCTTTGGGTTTTTCTTGCTAATAATGGAAACCAAGAAGACAGTGCTGTAACATCGGGATTCAGTTTAGCTCTTGTTTTCTCACAATTAGAACTGATGTTTTGCAAGACGTTTGCATACCACAGAGTTATCAGCGGCTCCAGCCCTTTTTGCCACCATTTAAAACAGCAGCAAGCTACCAATACACAAAGACAGCACACCATAAGGCATGCATTCCCAGAGCCGTGCCAGAAATCCGGGTGAATAGGCTTATCATCAAGTATTTCCCCCACAATTTAGTAGGGTTGGCACCAGTGCTTACTTAAGATCTAAGTAAGCCCAAAAGGAAAGAAATTGTGTATATAATAATGTGTTTAGGTTACAGGATTTCTTATTTTTCAGCTTGTTTAAGGCCAGGCACATCCTTTTAAGTTTGACTTTTGAAGACTGTTGTCACACATTGTTTGCATACACATAATAGCATAGTTTGGGTTAACTTTCAGTAGACGTTATCAGCTTGGGTGATGTTTGCAGGAACAGTGCAAACCGTTTTGCTATACCAGCCCATCGCCTTCACTTGCTTCATAGCATATCTCATAGAACGCGTCAAACCAAGCTTGTGGATCTATAGAGCGGCTGTAAAGCCTGCTAATAGTTAATCCTCCTTTATGGTAAGAGCGGTGGGCATTGGTGGGGGGCGGGGGGGGGGTTGGGGGGTTCGACAAGCGGCGACGAGGGTAAATTAATTATTTATTTAATTTTCCCTCATGGTCATCTGTCGAATCCCCCCCTAACCTGGACCCACCGCTCTTACGTGCGCAGGCCGCAGCTGGGTTCGTCCACAGTACCTATGTACAACTGTTTTCCTCTGTCCTTCGATGCCAGTGTGTTGACTAGTATATTGGCATTGACATTTGCGTATCTATAAGGCTTTGTGAAATGGTAGATGTGTTCACGTGTGGGCATGCACTGCACAAATGCCAAACACAGTGGCTTTGTGAGGCTTATTTCTCTTCTCTCTCTTTTGTCCGCAGTGTAATATAAAGCAAACCTCTGAGTAAGGAGCCCAAAAAATAATCAGATCCCTCTGTCTGTGGTTAAAAAAAAAAGATCACACAGATGGAAAAGAAGACACGGCTCATTGCTAAATGCAACATTTAAATAATTTCTTCAGCCCCAAAGAAATGTGTTATGGGCCTTGGCTGTTAGGAAACGTAAGAGCACAAGGATTGCAGATCTCCCCCCTAACCAGAATCCCTCTCCCCTTGAAACACTTCTGCTTTAATATTCTGCTGCCAAATTTTCTTCTGTGTGGCATCAATCCCAGACCTTTCACACGCTACCACTAGGAAACAATTAAGGGCACATGATCAGGCATCACTGTTTCATTATTTTTAGGGCTTAATTTGTGCCGGTGGTTGCCTGCGTTGGCCACCAGCATTAATTTTTAGGTCGCAGCCTACCAGCTGTCTGTTATTTTTTTTTTTTTTTGTTTTTTTGTTTATTGAGTTTTATAAATAGCATGAACAGCAATAACGCAACACAAGGTGGTACATCAGTCAGTGCAAGCGAGGCAGCAGTACAGAGTAGCATAATGCAAGTTACAATTGATGCAGGCGAGGAGCATGCACAAGTATGCTAAATCAAATATCCTGAGCTAATCTGTCTGGTTTGTTAAAGACATCTTGGAAACATTCAGAGAGCTGACCTAGGAATGCATTCTGCCCATTGCTTGCCATTGGCTTTGTGGTTTGTAACTCATGTTTTCTTGCTTTCTTCTGATGGCTTTATTTGTTTACGGCTATCATGCTTGAGTTCCTACCTTCTCTTGCTCAAACCTTATTTACAGTATCCTTCCAAGTGCTCCCTTTCGGTAAACAGGCCTGTAAATCTTGTTCTTATCTAGTCACATTTGCTGTGCATTCAAAGACCGAGGTCAAATGTCAGGCGCTGTCTTCTGAGGGTGCTTGTTTACTTTTCTTTCTCTGACTTCAAAGTTGAGGATTAATGTGACAATCTTCCTGGATACTGGGGGTAGGAAAGCTTTGTTTTCTAGCACACAACAACATTGAAATGATCTGTGTAAATATTTCAGAACATATCAGAATTAGGAACACAAATGAAGCAATTTGTTTGTCATTTCTGAAGTGTGCTTGAAACAAATACTATAATATGATCATTATACTAGGTGATGCAATTTCCACACATTTAAGTCTGTGCACTGTATAGTTTTATTAATAAAACTGCATGTCTGTGCAAATGTAATGGTCATTTCAATTGAAAATGTGTTGTCTGTAATAGCAGTGTGCTACCACACCATGAACACTCCACACTACTCTGCACCACTCCACACCACTGAACTCTGCACCACTCCACACCTCTCTACTCTACCCTGTACCACTCTATGCCACTGCCCTCTATGCCACTCCAGTCTAAGCCACGCCACTCTACTCTGCACAATTCCACTCTATGCCACTGCACTCCATGCCAGCACACTCTACGCCAATGCACTTTACTCTGTAACACTCAACATGCCAATCCAGTGTACGCCACTCTACTCTGTACCACTGCCCTCTATGCCACTGCATTCTACACCACTTTACTATATGCCATTACACTCTATACCACTCTACGCAACTGCACTCTACCCTGCACCACTCCAGTCTATGCCACTGCACTCTATGCCGCTCTACTCTTAACCACTGCACACTATGCCAATGCACTGTACTCTGCATCTCTGTACTCTACTTCACTTCTCTCTACGCCAGTATACTCCACTCTCCACCACTGCACTCTTAAACTACACTGAAACAATGCACTCTCCGCCACTGAACTCTATGCCACTCTACTCTGCACTATTCCACTGTACATCACTGCACTCCGTGCCGCTGCACTCTTTGGCACTATACTCTGCTCTTCACCACTCTATGCTACTCTACTCTGCACCACTCCACGCCCCTGCACTCTATGCCACTTGACTCTACTCTGCACCCTACACCCCTCGACTCTTCTCTGCGCCACTGCCGTCTGCATCACTCAACTCTACACCACTCCACACCACTGTACTCCACTGCACTCTGTCCCACTCCATACTGCACTCTACTATGCACCACTGCACTCTACTCATCACCACTCTAATCTACGCCTCTGCGTTCTATGATGCTGAACTGTATGCCACTAAATTCAATGTCAGTTTAGCCTACGGCACTATACTCTGCAAAAGCCTATGCCAGAGCACTCTCCACCAGTCTACTCCACATTATGCCACTCCATACACGACACTCTCTGCCTCTCTGCTCTACAACGCTCTACTCCACTCTTCACCATTACACTCTACGACACTCCACATCACTCTCTTCTATGCCCCTAACTTTTAGCCATGCTGAACAGCAGCCACGCTGGTCTTCAACATGACTAAAACACATTGGCAAAGCTAACAGCTCTTGCATGGGTGAGACCTACTGGCTTTGCCAGTGCTTGTTGTTGACTGGAACTTATTTTTTGTCATCAGACTTTGACTCAGGGCAAGAGAGAGAAAGGCAACAGAGGGAGTAAGGAGGAGGAAACAAAAGACAGGAACACACTGAAAAAAAAGTGGGCGGGGATGAGGGAAAGAATGCAGTTGTATGATAAGGAACCTGGAAGTGTAGGGTCGTGGGTGAAACTAGCGCTGAGCCAGAATCAACTCTTGGCAGCCTTGGTGTTCCAGAACACTGGCATTCCGCAGGGCAGCGGATAGACTCCTAAGTAAAACTGTGGGCTCCTGTTCTTTTTTAATGCTCTTCATCTCACCTCTTAAGCACTGGTTGTTTTCCTTCTTTGCGGATACTATGGTTTATTTTATTTTGCAAATACAAGGGAATACAGGTCAACCAGAGGTCTTTAAATGAGTCTAAAAGATGACAAATTCATTTAGATGCTAGGTGTTTCTTCACAATTGTGCGTGTGGTGGATCCCTTGCATTGTTGACACCCGTGTTATTTTGGTGGCGTTTCTGTGAATATTTTGCCACATTTTGATGCGCCTGAAACATTTTTAAGCTGCCACCGACAATGTGAAACCCCTGCAAACCGATTGCATTCAAAATAGGTCCTCCTCGTTGGATACCCATTTAACCTCTTCAGTGCCACACCCTTTCCCCGCCCTGTGCCGGGCATTGCATTAGCGGGCGGGGTTCATGACGAGATAGTCTCGTCATGGGCACAGCGCAACCGCGCTCCATGACGAGACCATCTCGTCATGGGCACTGAAGCGGTTAACTGCAGTTATTAATCTTGGGCCGATCATCTCAGAAAAGCTTGTACGCGGGGATTTGCATGAAATGCTATCCTATTCCGAGTAGAACAACAACATTTGCTATATAGGATCATTTCAGGTTTTGATGGATGGTGCAGTGCCTACGCTTCACCAAGACAGCTGTAGCCTGCTGATGACAAATGAGAACAAGTGTTTAAAAATATATTCAGCGTCATCGTGCCCAACTCTTTGCTTTCCCAAACTCAGGCATCCATCTTGTCTTTTAGATAGAGAGTTGGCTAAGCATCTGCACCAGAATACACATATTAAATATTCTCACTTGAATCTCCCCTTTTCTGAAGCTTTTCTCAGATGGACTTGGCCGAAGAAGCTGTGAATATGCAGAATGTTTTCATGACCCTGCTTGTAAGGTGTCAGCACCACCTGGTAGGAACATTCATCCAGTCAATGGGCCATGTAATGAATTATGTCAACATATGGCTTAAAACCCAAACAAACATCAAGTACAAGTCATTTAAAAGGCTTTGTTGGACACATTTTTCACCATTTTTGCTTTTGAATACTTTAATGTATAGGTGATTTAGGTCCAACACATTCAATATAGTACTCTCTGATCTATGTTAATGACACCATCTCAGAAATCATAGCAAAGTGCATATAATGAGTGAGAAGTTAAAGTCCCACTCAAAGAGTAAGAATTATTTTTAAATAATGAACAAACGGGCTGGCTGAACCGATTGTGGCTTGTCCTGGGCATGGAAAAACTCACACTAACACTGACCGGGAAGGGCTCCAAATATGGGGAGCTGTGGAAGCCCTTTTTGGCATTGTTGTCCTCCGAATTTAGGGAAGTTACTTGTCCCCGTTATCTACGCTTGCTGCGACTATCCGAGGGGCAGACAGAGGGTTAGGGCCTCTGAAGCGGCTGAGACAGCGGGGGAAGGAGGACAGATGGACGTGGAACGTGGGGAGGGGGTGGGTTAGGGTAACGGAGGGGGGAGTTCTTAGATTTATTGTTTGCTCTATAACACCTTACTGGGGATTATTATGGCGTCTCCAAGTTGGTCGACGTTTGACTTAGACTATAGCGGGGAAATGTGAGACTTACCTACCATCTGTAGACGGAGCAAGGTGTTGCCAATTTCCATGGTTGGAGCCTTTCTGTGTATTTTTGAAATGCCAATAAAAGATTTAAACCATAAATAATGAACAAGATCTAATTTATTTCGTTTTATTAATATAAAAAATATTTAAATATATATATAATCACAATTTAGAAACCCAGTGGAATTTGCAATACATATATTATAAACCCCAAGTTTCGAACTAACCCCACTGTTTTAGTCTAACATTCTTGAAAAATAGGGCTCTGGTTATTTTCACAAAAAGTGTCTAGAATTCGTGCTATTAATGCATTGGAACATTTGCCTTCTTTGGTCAGTATTAATATGTACTTACAGAAAATGTGATATTTCAGTAATATTGCTGAATATTAATAACATTAATTGGTAGAGCTAACCTTCCTATTCGTTACCACCGGACAGTTTGCTCTTTGCCATATCTGGGTTATGCAACCCCACAAATATTAATTGTTCATGATCAGTAAAGAACTATTGTTTTGGTCCACATAGCACATTTTGAAAAATAAATTCCCGGTTATGGCTAGTGTTGCAAATAATTACATTGTGCCCAAAAGACTAATGCAATGCTGCCAAATGTTGATAGAGTGAGGCAGGAAGACCTCGTAATTCTTTTAGAGATAAATCTTCCCACTTTCCTGTTGCCATACTCCCCACATATCTAAATTTAGATGCGGTTTCTTTATCAGATATGCATGCTTATATCCAGTGGCCATCTAACTGCTATCCTTCAGACACGCTTATCTTTTACTGCCACTCAATTCCAAATTTATCAAGGATAGACGGATGTACCTCACCCTCCTTTGCAAAATCAAAGAGAAAAGAAGAAGATTTTTAGGTATATTAATATTTACTGAAAAAACCATAGGTTTCAGGGACTTTATAGTTAGAAATTAGCATTTAAAAAACCTTAGAAATTCACTGGCAATGTCCCAGGGGTGGGCACCCTGGGACATTGCAGGAGCCGGCCCTGAGGGTTGGCAGTCCCCCGGGACCTGGCCCACCCAGGGGCTTAAATACAACAAAGCACGGGAGCCCGCGCTTCGTTTTTAAAAAAATTTTCAGCCAGATTCACGCACCCAGAGCGAATTCAGCCGATTTATTTAAAAAAAAAAAATCTTTGGCCCTGGGGGTCCTTGTGGGACCCCCTGAGCAAGCCTAGAGGGTCAGGGTGTTTGTAACCTGCCTTAGGGGATCAGGGTGTGTGTAACCTGCCCCCTTTTCTTGTTTTTCACCTTTTGTTTTACACTTTTCTTGTGACTCGGTTACCAGCCAGTGCATTGGTTTTCCTCCCAGCTCCGCACCTTTGCTATGCATGAGGAATTTGGTTTAGAATATGTGGGACATCAGATTGTTCTGGCCCAACTGCTGCTGTAGTTGTCGGCTTGGTGCAACTTCATTTAACAAGGAGGTGATCGAGGCCCGTTTGTCCTGTGAGATGGGTCACCATTTTCCGTGGGTGGACTACCTAAAACAAACTTGTCTAACTCTGGGCATACCAACTATTTGCTGTAAGCCTCACAAATTATCCAAAATGGATAAGATTTGGATCAAAGGTTTTTATTTGGACTGGAGGCAGTGGGAAAGGGAGTTGGTGAAGTTGCCAAAGATCCAGAATCAGGAATGCATATTAATTCAAACCACCTTAGGCCTGGAGGCATACTTGGTTTTTGTGACTAGCATGTGGGACAGGACTCTCCTAGACGGGTTCAGGATGGGGATCATTAGATGTTATCTTTGTTTACCCCTGGGGCAGTATGATTATTTGTCCATACATTTTTGCTCATGTGATGAAAAATCGCCCAAGAGCCTCCTTTCCTTTACCATTTTTGTGGAAGTTTTACCATTACCTTTCTAATCCCCATCCTGAGATTCTTGAGCATGACCATATTTGCTCTTCTCTCCTATACCCTGTTCTACACCTTGTCCCTAACTTCATACATAATTCCATTTTTGACCCTTTAAACATTAGATTTGCACTTTAATTTTAGTGACACTGATGGTTACTTACCTGCTCACTTCCTACTTTCCACTCTCCTATTATTTTGTGTTTTTTTCAACCGCCCCGATATTTTTACCAGAGGAAGAAAACTTCTCTTGAGAAACCATCCATTGTTTCTCTGCAAGCTAATGCCACATAAATCTTGATTCTGATGAAAACAGGAACTTTTTTGGGATTATAGTGGGGTGAGCTAGTTTGATTCACGCACAAGCAGACAAATGCCCAATTACTTTTTCAGGATCAACAAACCTGTCTATGGTTACAACCCAGAAATCAACCAGAATGTGTGAAGTAATTGTTGAAAAGACAGGTAATGCTGAGTTTTAATGTTAGGTTTCTTGGACTAAATGTCCCAATTTCCAGATATGGCTATAGGTTTCATTGGTTCTGTATTTATTCAAATCAAAAAAGAACAGGAATGGCCGACACATGTTTTGCCCGTATGGCTGACGCGCCAAAGGCCATTTTAAAGGCAAAAGAAAATACCTAGCAAGTCCAATAGATTTATGCAAAGTCACTGCGGTCTGAAGTACCAGTGGAAGCCTAAACAAGCATTGAAAATGCAATAGGTCTCGCCTTTGATTAAGTTAAAGCCATTTGCTTTGCTAATGGTATTGTATAGCAAAGCAAATGGCTTTAACTTAATCAAAGGCGAGACCTATTGCATTTTTAATGCTTGTTTAAATAACATTTGTTAGAATGAGCCTGCACCTGTCAGGGATAGTTTCTCAGTACCCATCACAGTGTAACAGCATGTGGGAGCATGACCATGGGACATTTTGCAAAGATGATGATCCATCATCTTCTTTACAACAGGACAACTACCATGGATTCCAGACTGTTATGTTAGACGACTAGTGGGTGCCTCTGGTTCTTGTGTAGGTAATCTACGCCATGCTTTTCGACCTGGAGTTCTGTCAGAAGGGTGTCCCACGCAGCCGCTATGGGATATTTGTGCAACCCCTTAGCGTCTTCTTGGTGTAGCACCCTGGTCGCGGCCTGCGCTCACGCACTCATGGAGAGTAGTGTTGCTTGGTCCGTGAACCGAGCAGTGGCCCAGTGTCTCATGGTGCTGTGCAACTGACCCAATAAGCAAGTTCCTCAGTTATGCAGTGTTGTGTGTGCCATACATCTGGCCAGGTGGGCTGTAATCTCTCGCCAGTACTGGGAGAGCGACGGACACGCCCAGAGCCTGTGAAGTAAGTCCACCGCCTGGTCCAACTTTATTAATTCAAAGACAATTTTCTTTAACATTTGAATGCTTGTTTCTTATGCATGAAGAGAATAATAAACCCAGTATTCTAAAACTTCCTTAATAAATGTCATCATTCGCATGTTCTACAAGCCTCCGAAACCTTTTTCTGAACATCCCGCCACACCATTACTTAAAAAAATAAAAAATAACATGTAGATCCTACGAGCTAGCTGCTATTGCTTCAAATTCGGTCAGGATAAGTCAGTCATTCAATCTATTGAGGCTGATAAAATAAATTCCATTAAGTTGAATACTAATGATGGCTATTGCTTGAGGTCCTGGATGCGATTTAATTTGTGAGGTATGTTCTATATATTCATTGCTAATATTGTGTTATTATTTTGAGTGCTTTCAGTAGCAGAAATAATTGTAGGTTTGTGATTGACTTGTGGTTTTGAACGATGCTGGGGAGATTGCTGGTATTTTAAGAGTGATGTCACTGGCCTGTATTTGGAAGCCCCAGAGAATATGACAGATTGAGTGGAAAGCATACAATTATGAGCCATAAAAAGCCTTAGCTGTTTAAGCAATTATTGGTGTACCAGACCAAACCTGGAAGACGCTAGTAGGCTTGGCTTTGCATATAATATTCACTGCAGCATCAGAACGTGGTGTGAAGCTTGTCCAGAGAATTGTGGCTTTGTTTGCAAATCCTATGGTCTGTATTGTATAGTAGATGGCACTGATTTGTTCCCTAAATGTGGGTACTTTCTCGAAGAATAAATAGGAAAATGTTGGGTTTTTTCCCGACTTGCTTTATCGCAAGGGCTATAGAGACAAGTCTATGGATACGTTTTCCAGTCTGGTTAGAGACTTTAATGACATTTTTAGATCAATGTGCCTTTTTCTTTTATGATTTTTAGGTCTGACTTGACAGCGTAGTTGTTACCTGACCTCAGTGGTCGACAGAAAAAGTGCTTTACTGACCACTACTAAGAGAGGGACGTTTGCTCTACCCAAATATTGGTTACTTTAAGTATAGAGTTTGACTGGACAGACATGCGTGCTTCCCCTGCTGTGTGCTTGTGTTGCACTTTTTTTTACCTCGTGTGGAAAGTTTGTGTTTGCCCCTGCAGCCCCAGGGACGGCCACCTCCCTGGGGTTTTTGACATATTGAATGTGGGGTGCAGTGCGCATCCACCTGCCCACCCCCCCACCCTGCAGCCCCGGGGACCACCACCTCCCTGGGGCAAATTCAAAGACAGGAAGGGGAGGCCGCGCAGTGTGTGAGTGCCTGTGTGTGTGTGAGTGGTGCAATGGGCCTGTGAGTAGCTGTGTGTGGCTGTGTTGGTCTGTGAGTGAGTGTGCGAGTGCCTGTGTGTGGCTGTGAGTGGGTGTGTGAGTGGTGCTATGGGTCTGTGGGTAGGTGTGTGAGTGGCTGTATGGGTGTGTGTGTGGGTGGGTGTGTGAAAGCTGTGTGGGTCTATGAGTGGTTTTGAGGGTCTGTTAGTGGGTGTGTGAGTGGGGGTGTGAGTAGGTGTGTGGACCTGTGATTGAGTGTATACATTTTTTTTAAATTGGGGTCTGGATGTGCGGATCCACCCGATTCCTGGAGGATCCGCAGATCCTCACATGGTTAAAAAAAACATATTTTTGGACAATTTCTTGCCCAGACTCCTCCATTAGTCCCATGAGGTCAGGGTACTTCTACCCTGAAACCTTCTATCATTTTTTCTATCAGTGATGCTGTCAGTGATGTCACTGATCATGTTATGAGTGATGTAAGATGTCAGGTCATAATCAGAGCATTGTGGGGGCGTAAGTTATAGTTATAGTTAGCTCAGGTAACTATAGCTGCTGAATTTCACTGGTTTTGTACGAGGGAAATCTGAACCTAACTATAAAGTTCCTGTAACCTTTGTTTTTTGCAGTGAAAAAAAATATATATATATATAGATACACACACATACAGGTATGCTAAAGAATCCTTGTGTTTGTCTGGATAGAGAATTTGGTCCTAACTTGAAGCAGGAGTTCCATGGGATATCATAATTATATCAACAAATGTTATTGATTGTATTTTGAAATACAAGAATTTCCCTAAAATATATAAAGATGTTTAAACTGTTGCTTAAAAATTGACAAAAATATTCTTGTAAATGCATTCTTACTGTCTCAGGGGGCTCATATTATTGAGCCAGTGATTTTATTCTAAGGTCCTGTGGAACTGGTGTTTGTTTGAAACAGTACCACTCTTTCTTAACCCAAATGTGTGACTGTTCATTTATTAGAATGGGCAAGAGTAGGACAACCAATCAGAATGCTTCACATGAATCTTTCCGTAAGGAGACACCTGACTGGGTAGGAGAGGGAGGGAAGGGGCAGTAGTTCAAGCTTTAATTTGATTACTAACCCTGAAGCTAGTCAGAAATGCTGAAAACTCCCCATTAACCTGTGATGAAACTTTCTTTCCCACTAGAAGGTGCCACCGGTTTGACATCGCACATTGCGTACATGCATCAACAATAAAGCCAGATGAGTCACATCTGCAACCCACACCTCATTCTCTTAAATCTTTTGTGGTATGTGGCTGCAAAGCTCGTAATTATCCACACATTGTCTCGCCAGGAAATCCCTCTGAGTCAGGGGGAGGGATTTCTTATGTGTTCGGGGTTTTTTCAGCTCCGATGTACTCTTTAAAAATCCCACTGCTGGCGAGTAATTACGAGTCTGTAAGAGGTAGTGCACCCATTGTTGATGTGAAGGCCACAGGCCTGCTACAAAGAGATTGTAGAGACTTCAACAAAGGTGTTTGGATAACTTCAAGAAAAAAAGATGAAACTTCTATTTTGTTTGCTGGATCTGGCAGACGTAATCAGTTTATAATCAGTTTTACGATGAGGACATGTATTGTGCAGACAGGGAGTGACAATGGCACACAAATATTAGATGTGTGTCTGAGAACTGATTAACTAGATTAACCAAGGCCTCTCCCAGAACATGCAGTACATGACCCATTGGTACCACGGTCTATCACCTGAGTCTGGTTAGGGGCGGGTCAGTAGACCTGCACGGCCATTGCAATATATACTCATGGAGGTGGCCCAAACGCGTCAACTCCACACGGGTTTTGATGACAGGTTTCAAATAACCCGCCCCCACCCACTCTCCCATGGAGCCCCTCTGCGGGGAAAAACGTACTCATTCTCCCCTATACTTACTTGTTGGGCCTGTTCATGTCCATGGGAATCTCCTACAGACCCCTGCCTCTGATGTATCCATGGCTCTAGACAAGCTCTACACTAAAGTACCAAGAGACCAGGTAATTGGTGAGTGAGGGCTTTGCAAAAACTGTGTTAACTTCCATTACAGATGATTGTGAGAATACAATCTGACTTCCCAAACTAATGATAGAAAAACCCAATTAGATGCATCACTTACTGCAGAGACCAGAGAAGCCTTCTTCGAAATGCAAAATGTAAAAAAATAAATAAAAAAAAAGCAGGCAGCGATGGTTTCCCAGCAGCCTTCTACCAGATAGCACCAGATATATTAACCCGTTCCCCGCTCATGATGGAACCACTCCGTCATGAGCCACGGGTGCGCTGTGCTCATGACGGAGTGGTTCCGTCATGCTGCGGCCGTTGGCGGCCGCTCCTCCCACGCGGCGCTAATTCCCCGCCTGTGCGGGCGATTAGGGCAGTGGGTGGAGTCATGACGGAACCACGCCGTCCTGAGCACAGCTCACCCGTGACTCATGACGGCGTGGTTCCGTCATGAGCACAGCGGCGCCGTCAACCCCCCCAAACCCCCCAGCGCTGCGGCGGAATTTGCGCCGCAGCGAAGGGGTTAATAGGCGAACCACTTAAGGTATATGTAGAATCACTCGTAAAGGGTAATCTTCTGTCTACCATGAGAGAGGTGAATAGTGCTAATCCCAAAACCAAATACAGATCCAGAATCAGTATCCTCCTTCTGCCCACTTTCGGTATTGAACACAAACGTCAAAAGTCTCAGTATAACCCACGTGAACACAATTCTGAAAGCAATAGCAGCACTGATCCCTGATGATCAATTGGTGTTTATTCCGTACAGGAGAGCAATGCACAATATCAGATGGCTGACACGTAATGTGTACATTGCTTACCCCCCGAAGAAGTCCAAGCATTGGCTGCACTAGATATTGAGCCTGTGTTTGACAGGTGGGTTAGGACTATATAAGAACAGTGATGGCACAAATGGGTTTTGGTCCCATTAAAAAAAAAAATGGTTAAAGTTAATATACATGGAATGCACTGCAAGAGTTAAAACAGATGGATGTGTCTCGGGTAGTGGGAGCCTGTAAAGGGGCACCCGACTGGACTCCCCACTGTCCTCATTGCTATTTGTCATTGGTGTGGGGTTTATGCTCGGCTTTGGACCAGTGGGGTACAGGGGGGGGAAACAGAATGCTTGCAGTATGTCTGTCCACTGATGATGCCTGTCTTTACCTTCAGGTAAAGACAGGCATCATTTGATCCCTCTCCTTAAAAAGAATTAAACAAATTCAGAGAAATATGAGGCCTGGTTACCAACTAGGATAAGTCTGGACTGTTCCTGTTTGGTAAGTTGCAGAAGGGAGACAAAAATGGTCTACGACACATAAGCGTAGTATGGAAAATGAGAAACTTACATTATCTGGGCATGCAGGTGACTAAGGACAAACAGGCAAAATGTCCTCTTAATATGGGAGCAACCTGACGGGTCTAAGACACTTCGCCAACTTTTGGAAAGCAATACCTCTATCCGTTTGGAGAGGATATCCGTGGCAAAGACGGTCTTTTTGCCATGCTACTTGTATATGCAAAAAGACTTTGTAAATTCATTTTAAACTCTCTAGAGAACTAAACACTCTCATATGCACATTGGTATGGGCACGTAAGCACAGATGAGTTAAACTGACCAGGTTGAAATTTCTATGGAGCAGTGGTGGGTTGGATCTTCCAGCTATGTTATTGTATTATGTTGCCACACAACTACAGCATGCAGTAAGCTGGTTCAACTAAAGTAATAACTGGGGAAAAAACCTATTGTTGGGAACCTAGCCACAAGGAACACAGTCAGAAGTGTTCGTGGTGGGATGTACTGTGCCCGATACCTACCCGTGTGTGGTCCAGCAGCTGGGAGTTGTCTGGGAATAAGCATTTAAATAGTGCTGAAGCAACCAACATTTGATTACGGATATGCCGTTATGGTCTATAAAATCAATATTCCAATGTATCACGAGGAAGTGATCAATTAGAGAATGGCAAGAAGGAGGATGTAATATGTTGTAAGGCTCATGCAAAAAGCAGGTTCCGCACTTTTGTGTAAACTCAGGCAGTGTTTGCAGTTGGTCTGAGTCAATTCCTTCAATACTCAAAATTAGCACACGCGACTAGAGAAATGTGGATACTGTCCTTAATATATCAATGACCACTGTCAATGGTAATGATACTTAATCTAGCAGGTAGTTGGAAACTAGTTACAGAGGAGGAGTAAAGCACAAGCATACAAAAGATGGGCATTGGAGTGCCCTGAGCCACTAACGGACACTGAGCACAATAAAGCATGCAAACAAGTGAAAAAGGTTTTGACCAATGCGATATTTAAGCTGATACAGTTCCATGACTTTCACAAAACCTACATCACGCCACAGAAAAAGGTAAGAATGTACCCAAGGAAATCTCTGGCTGTAGTGGGTGTGGTACATCGGTGTCTGATTTCCGGCATCTGGTATGGGCCTGCCCAACAATGGGTTTTTCTTTTGTATTTATTTCTTTATTTGGGATGCACTAATAGGGGACTCCACCAACTAACAGAAATTAATCCAGACAAAAGCATTAAACATTGTCTTTTGGGTATACTCCCACAGAAGCATAGACAAATGAAAAATCCATTTATAGTTCTGGCTTTCACCCTAGCTAAGAGACGAGTGGGCATTCACTCGATTATACCAGTCCCACCCAAGTTAAAACAATGGAAAAGGGACCTAACAGCGTGGGCTATAGCTGACGAGCTACACCAAGTTCACTAGGAAAGATGACGGATTAATGGAGGACTTGAGACAATGGGTGGAAATGTTGACACAACTTACAAACTCACAAGACATTAGACCGCAGTGAAAAAACGAGGGCAATAGAATACGCACTTAGAATGTAACACATAAGTAAATAAGGAAAACAAAATTAATCCTCAATATAAGGTTAAGTCAGTTTAAGAAAGATGTGAAGAATGGCAAGTAAAACAATATTGTATATAAATTGGATTGTATTGAACTGTCAAATTGCTGATGTGTCGAGTCCACAATATTTATTTGCTGTGTAACCATGCCAAAGTTTATATGTAGCGTTGATAGAAAAATCAATAAAAATATTTGAAGATGATAGTTGTGTCAAGTCACGTCTGATATACGTTTGCAGGTGGTTAGCTCCTGCAAAGTCTGCATGAACACAGTTTAATGGCTAGAGAGAAGATGCATGTTGACTTAAGGATACAAGTGAATTTGAGAGGGATTTAGCCCTTGTTATATTAAGTGAGCGCTAGTATTCTATCTTCTGGCCAGTTAGGCTATTGAAGGAGACAGTGACACTAGTGTCTGGCGGGCTAGGGGCTAGCAACAACCTACAGAGAGGGAAGAAATTGACATAATACACATGCTTTTTCTCCGTTTCTTGGCAGTGTTGAAAAATGGCATTATGGTTGCGGTGATTCGTCAAGTGAGGCTAAGGAGACTGAAAAAATAGGTTCTCAATAGAGTCAGGGGTACTCTGAGCTGCAAGTTTGAGACTGCTGTTAACTTCTAGTGGCCCTCCTGCTTAGCTGACTGCCACCATGCAGAGTGGGTCCCCTGCAAAAGATTAAATGAGTTTCCATGTGAGCACCCGGAAAATAGAGACTACTTTGGTCCGGTGACTGTCTAAGAGTGTTATTGAGATGCCACCATGCATTGTGAGTGCGTATCCGGAAATGGAATAAAGAGGTGCTGTGGAGGTGTTGACACCATGCATTGTGAGTGCGCATCCGGTAATGGAATAGAGAGGTGCTGTGGAGGTGTTGACACCATGCATTGTGAGTGCGTATCCGGTAATGGAATAGAGAGGTGCTGTGGAGGTGTTGACACCATGCATTGTGAGTGCGTATCCGGTAATTGAATAGAGAGGTGCTGTGGAGGTGTTGACACCATGCATTGTGAGTGCGTATCCGGTAATGGAATAGAGAGGTGCTGTGGAGGTGTTGACACCATGCATTGTGAGTGCGTATCCGGTAATGGAATAGAGAAGTGCTGACACCATGCATTGTGAGTGCGTATTCTGTAATGGAAAAGAGAGGTGCTGTGGAGGTGTTGAAACCATGCATTGTGAGAGCGTGTCCGGTAATGGAATAGAGAAGTGCTGTAGAGGTGTTGACACCATGCATTGTGAGTGCGCGTCCGGTAATGGAATAGAGAGGTGCTGTAGAGGTGTTGACACCATGCATTGTGAGTGCGTATCCGGTAATGGAATAGAGAGGTGCTGTGGAGGTGTTGACACCATGCATTGTGAGTGCGTATCCGGTAATGGAATAGAGAAGTGCTGACACCATGCATTGTGAGTGCGTATTCTGTAATGGAAAAGAGAGGTGCTGTGGAGGTGTTGAAACCATGCATTGTGAGAGCGTGTCCGGTAATGGAATAGAGAAGTGCTGTAGAGGTGTTGACACCATGCATTGTGAGTGCGCGTCCGGTAATGGAATAGAGAGGTGCTGTAGAGGTGTTGACACCATGCATTGTGAGAGCGTGTCCGGTAATGGAATAGAGAGGTGCTGTAGAGGTGTTGACACCATACATGGTGAGTGCGCATCCGGTAATGGAATAGAGAGGTGCTGTAGAGGTGTGGACACCATGCATTGTGAGTGCGTATCCGGTAATGGAATAGAGAGGTGCTGTAGAGATGTTGACACCATGCATTGTGAGAGCGTGTCCGGTAATGGAATAGAGAGGTGCTGTAGAGGTGTTGACACCATGCATTGTGAGTGCGTATCCGGTAATGGAATAGAGAGGTGCTGTAGAGGTGTTGACACCATGCATTGTGAGTGTGCATCTGGTAATGGAATAGAGAGGTGCTATAGAGGTGCCTCAGTTCTTTAGAGACTGTGATCTGCCATAATCAGGGATGTGACGCCCCCAGCAGCTTGTTGCATCAGAAGTTAAGCTGTTAGCTTCACCTACCACAGGAGACCAACCCCACTTCATGCAGTGTGGATTTTCCCTTTTGAGGATCGAAATCAGTCCGGATATCCGCGAGTGAGTGAGAATGCATTTGCTTTGCTATCTCTGTCCCTTGGTGGAGTGAGTGAATACGTTAAAATTAGGGCTCAAGAGGAATGAAGTTGATGTGTTCATGGGCAACAAATTATGCAAATGATAGAAAAAATAAATAAATTAGACTTGTGTGCACAACTAAAGACGAGACATGGACTATCTTTGACTATTTGTTTGTTATGCACTCCATACTGTGTTGTACCTGCATGCTTAAAATGGGTGTAGGAAACTACCCAACAGAGTACTACTCATTTGGTTGACATAAGAAAAATGAGACGCCAGCTTGGCTTTGGTGACATTCAAACTTACAATCTTTTAGTAATAAAGTGGATGCATTACTCCACTGATCTGTTTCCAACGCCAACTTGATTATCGTGTGGATCTGCTGCACTTATCCCGAACGGGCTATTTGCCCTTCATGACAGAAATCAGAGCCTTTTTGCTGTGAATCGCAAAAAGAAGTGTATGTTCCTCAGTAAATATTTGTATTTTACGCAACCATCTGCAAATAGGTTGTGTGTGGTGAGGAATAGTGTATAAATGGTCATGCCAAATGATTCTTTTCTACTGGATGAATGTGACCTCTAATGAATGAAATACATGCTTTTCTACTAACCAGTTCTGTGGTGAAGTGAGTAGCTTCATGTAGTTGGCAGTGACATAGAGACTTGGCAAGGATAAGTATTGGAGAGGGCTAGGGCATGGTTCCTTGGTGAGCTAAGCACACAACCCCTCCCTGCATTATTCACACCCAGATTTCAGGTTTCTGGTACAAATACTGTGTCAACTTGTTGGCATAATCTGAAGCAGTCGTACCTTCCTGATTTGTTTTCTGTGTCGTGGTCTACAACTGGATGTTCTAACTCAAGTGTTGACCACAAACGAAATGTCTGACTTGTGGCGTTGTGGTAATAGAAGAAACCAAAGTTAGTGGCGGAGGGCCACATCGTTGAATTTTTAGATTCACTAGGATGGATTCCTAAATTTGTTTGTGGAAAGTAAGAACTGGACTTGATTATCTCTTGTCATCTGACAGCATGCGTCTAGTTTTCAACCAGAACACAGCTCTTATCCCCGGCACTGAGTTTGTTTTGAACCCTTCTTAGGTTGGGCTTGTTGCATGGATTTATATAAAAACTAATGGAAGTATTATCAAATACAGCGCTCTCAAATTCCATACTTGAGTCGCTCATTCAAGGCAGGTTTTTTCCTCATTGGGGTGCTTGCAGTCCTGAATCTAGAATGAGGTCAACAGGACGACAAGTCCCAGAATTAAAAAAATAAATCTGAACTAGATGAGTTGCATGGACCTGGATGTCTATGGGCTGTGGTGAGAGAAGTGCATTTGCCGGCTTTGCAATTGGTTGAGCTTCCAGTTTCACGCTTCAGAAATTGATTTTTGCTCCTGTGCTTTATATTTGACGGCATTTGCTATTTTTATTGTTTTGACATAATTGGAAGCGAATTCCAGTCTTCACCGAAATTCTCCATGACATGCAGTGGTGAATCAGGTTCTAAACGTGCTCATCTGTTTTTTCACTTGTGCCATTATAAAGATTGTATTGTGAAACTATGTCTGGAGAGAAAACGTTTTAGAGGAGCACAGTAAATGGAAATGCTTGAAAATGTTATGTAAGAAGGACTCCTTTATTCAGATTGTGAAATACTGAGGCTAGGTTTTAGCCAATAAAAGTGGGACTTGTAGTTTTGCTTTGCCCATTATAAGTCTAGACTTTAGAATCCTACCTTGCAAAATGCTGACGGGCAAAATTCAGAGAACTGGTTGTAGGTGTCACACATAAAATGGGGCACATTGATATCACATTCTATTGCACATTCATGTATGCCTCCATTGTTTATTCCACCTCTTTGTTCTGCAAATCCCCAGCTACCTCTATAATGTGCCCAGACCTGTGCTCCTGAACTGAACATCACCCAGTGTTCCGCTGATGCACATCACCCGGTGTGGCTTAGAGGCACGTTTCTCTGTGCTCCCCTGAGTCACATCACTCAGTACCTCCCTGACATACCTCACTGGTACTTTGTGGTACACATCACCTTATGCGCCCTTTATGGCGCACCGTACTAGCTCCCATGGTGCACATAACCCATGCGCCTCTGCTGGACTTGACCTAAAGCCCTTTGCTGTAAATCATCCTGGGCTTTGCTGATGACATCTACCTCAGCCCCTCTCTTAAGATTGCTGCTCATATTTCCCAAATCTGGTAGGACCCAGTTCTGGAAGGACCTCAAGACCTGGCTCTTCAACTGAAGCCCAGCTCTCAGATGGATCAGCAGACCTCCACCCCCCAATCTCCACCCCCCCCCCCAGCGCAATGAGACCCTTGCGGGTGAGTAACCACGCTTTATAAACCCTGATTGATTGATTTTTCCTGTCCTGGGCTTCTCGAATAGAAACTGTTATTGTAATTGTTAATTTTGACTTATATAGCGCTTAATACCTACAGGTCTCTAAGCGCTGCAAGAAGATCAGCAATAGTCCCAAGGTGGGTGTTGTCTCTCGAGGAGAGTGCTATGGACGTGCTTCTGTGAATAGTACTGTCTTCAATTTCTTCCTGAACGGAAGAAGGGCGCTTTCGGAGCGAAGCTGACCAGGCAGTCTGTTCCATAATTGCGGGATGAGGACCGAGAAGGCTCAGCCACCTTTAGTCGTGTAGTTGAACCGTGGGCATTTTAGAAGGCCCTCCATAGAGGACCTTAGGGTGCGGGCGGGGACGTATTTCACCAGGCGTTCTTTGATATATTTGGGTGCCTGTCCATATAGGGCCTTATGTGTGATACAGAGGCCTTTGAATTTAGCCCTCTGCTTGATGGGAAGCCAGCGCAGTTGTTGAGGTAGAGGTGAGACCTGAGTGCGTCTTGGCAACTTGAAGATCAGCCTGGCAGCATCGTTCATCACCACCTGGAGTTTGCCCAGCAATGAGTCGGGCAGTCCAATGTAAAGTGAGTTCCCATAGTCGAGACGAGCCAGGATCAGGGCAGCCACCACTGTCCGCATGGATGAGAAGTAGAGGATAGGGGAGAGTTTCCTCAACTGTCTGAGTAAGCCCACACAAGTCCCGAACACAGTGGAGACTTGATTGGTTAATGAGAGTTTGGCATCGATTTTAATGCCCAAACTTTTTACCACCGGAGTTGGAGATGGGGTGTCTCTCAGCTCGTGAGGCCAGAACTGGGCGTTCCAAGGACTGCTGTCATTGGTGACAGCCAATACCTCCGTTTTATCCGGGTTGATCTTGAGAGAATTGGCTGTCATCCAGTTTACCACAAATCTCAGTATCCCTTTCACCCGTGCGTAAGCTTGTGGGGTGTTTTCTATTTGTAGGAGGATTTGTGTGTCGTCCGCATAGTTAAATACCTGGCAGTCCATCAAGGCCAAGTCCCTCACTAGTGGTCTGAGGTATATGTTTAACAGGAGTGGGGACAGCGTTGACCCTTGTGGGACTCCACAGGTAATGGACCCCCTCTCTGACACCCAATCACCCATCTGGATTTTTTGGGTGTGGTCTGTCCGGAATGATGTAATCCATTGAAGGATTTGCCCTCCAATACCAATGTTCTGGATTCTTTCCAGAAGTTGTGAGTGATTAACCGATTCGAACGCTGCCGACAGGTCAAGGAGGACTAGGACTCATGGCTTTTTGTTGTCTGCTGTGATCCTGATTTCATTAAGTACTGACAGCATCACCAACTCGGTACTGTGGTGAGCTCTGAAACCTGCCTTCCTGTCTCCAAGGAGTTGGTGGTCATCCATGAACCTAGATAGAGTTTGCAGGACATGTTCTTCCATGATTTTGGCCAAAAAAGGGAGTTGGGATATAGGTCTGTAATTTTTCATGTTAGAGGTATAAGCTCCTGTTTTCTTGAGCAGGGGGATTACTCTTGCTTCCTTAAAATTCCTGGGGACCTTCCCTGTTTCCAGTGAGTTTCAGCATGGTGAGGATTTCTCCCTCAATTGGTGGAAGTGCAAGTTTAAAGATCTTAGGTGGACATGGATCTGCGGTTGAGCCTGATTTTTTTCTGGTCGCAATGCGTCGCAGGGTCTCTAGATCAAGAGTTTCGAAGGAAGAGATCAGCTCTTCCCTATTTCCACATGGCTCAGCCTCTTCTTTGATAAGTTGTTTAAAGGGGGAATTGTAAATGTCAGACAGGATTGTACTTTGTCGGAAAAGTAGGATAGGAATTTATTACATAGTTCCTGGCTTGACGGCGCTTCCTGCATCTGCTTTTGACTCCGTTCCTTGAGGATTTTAAATGTTACTTTTTGTTTGTTCACTGCCTCCAAGATCCTGTGTTCATAGTATTCAGCTTTCCTACTAAGAAGCGCTTTTTTATAGGTGGAGACTTTTGCTCTGTAATCTACAAGTGCTTGCAGCTCATAGGCTTTGTGCCACAGTCTTTCGTGGTGGCGGAGCGTACGTTTCAGCGTCCTTAGCTCTTCCGTGAACCAAGGTGCTCCCTTGCCCTTGTTTCCTATTTTAATTTTCTTAGCTGGGGCTAATTTATTAATGGCAAATCTTTGTTATCAAGTGCATAAATCTAAACCATTTATCGTAACAACGTAACACTACAACTCTTAGAAAAAATATCTAATTAAAGTCTAGAAGAGGAAACAAGGTATCATAATTACTTGGAGTAAGGAGGCAACTCTACCTGTTGTGCGTAGTATTACGGATCACTGTTGGTCTGTGGGCATTGATGCCTTTATCTTTGTTGGTCTTTGTGCACAGGTGCCTGTGTAAGTTGGCAAGACTTGGTGGAACTGGGGGGATCGGTAGCTGTATTTGTTTGGGTGCACGTGTGCATGCTCTATGTGGGTTTGTATATCCGTATATGCTGTCTGTAGAAGAATTCCCTATATAGAAGCTAAATCTATTGCCTCCGTAGACGCATGGAGTCAAGTAAATAACACCTGCATCCTCCAGCACTGAGACACTCGTGTAATATATCTATATCATAAAAGTCTCATTCTAATCCGTATTATTGCAAGGAGACCTTAACCATACAAATCCTGTTGATGGCTGGCAATCTCCCAGCAAGGCAGAAACATGTCCACATGTTCTAAGTCTCGTGTTCATCAATATTCATTCCATGGAGACATTAACCATGTGAATCGTTTTGATGACCTGCAATCTTCCAATAAGGTACACACTTTTGTGGCGTGCCCATACGGCCTAAGTGTTGGTGGGTGACATTAACTACAACTGTAGATTTTCTGAATATAGTCTCAAGTTAAGGCACTCCTGGTGCAAAGGTGATATAAAGAAATTTCAGGTCAGTTTTGTATTTATTCACTTACTCATTTGAATAATTGTATGTCACAGACGTTGTGCAGCACTGCTAGTGTGTGGCTGTGTCGAGGGACAAAGGAGGGGTTTCCTAAAGGCTTTTGTGAATTTAAGGTGTTGAGGCATGTATTGAAAGTTCTTTGATAAATTATTACAGAACGTGGAGGCCTCTTATGAATGTAGCTGTTTCATTAGCTGTGTTTTAACCCTAGCAAGTGACGGTGTTGGCCTGGGCTGGGAAGGGTCCAGGCTGCTCAAAGAGGACCTTTTCATGGGTTTAGGGGCTTTGTTGATGAGGCATTAAATACTGTGCTGAAATCCTGAATCAGGTCTGTTTGTTGACTAGAAGCCAGTGTAGAGACTGGGATATGTTGTCTCTTTTTCAATCCCAGTATCAGACTCGCTGTTTTATTCTGGGGTGTATAAGGCTTCTTTGGTCAGATTTTAGTTTAGTTGTTGTGTTCTCATATAGAAAGTTATTATAGTATTCCTATTTGTCTAGATGAAAATGTACATGACGCTTTACATATCGTTGTTGGTGTATCTATAGTTTCTTGAGTCAGATCTCCTCAATCTAAGATTTGGGGTATCAAAGCATCAGATCCCCCTCAATAGGAAGATATTAAAGCCCCTCAGAATGGGTTTATTTCAATTTGAGGATTCTTCACATTATCAGTGTTTTATTGTCAGAGGCCCTCTAACAAGAAGGCTGCTAGAACAGAGCCACCCATTCTAAAATGATGTAAGTGTGTCCACGGGTTGTGTGTAATAATAATAATGTATATTATTATTAAGGCTCCCAATTTTCCATTTTTACTGATTTTTACAGATAAATGCAGGCAGAAAACCAATTATTTTCTTGTCTGTATTTATTTTTAAATGTAGATAAAAACGGAAATTAGGTGCTTTTTGAGTGATTCTAAATACACTTTGCCATGACTACCAGGCCAATAACTGTGTGGATTGATAGGTACGAGGGTTATAAAAGAAAGGAATTTTAGTCAACAGGCTTAAACAGCAGTAAAAATGCACAGGGCTGAAACAGAAATGTGCATATTTTCATATAAGTGCATTGATTTATCTTCTTTGGGTGTTCATATTACTGAAACCTGGCAGGCATTCAAGCATGACTCCATATTTATTGATTAACAAAATGAGAAAATATACCAGTTTCAGCTTTATTTTTTCACAAACCCCATAATAAATACTGATAAATTGAGATAAAGTTGACAAAAACTAAATATGGATAAATACAGACTGAAATGTAAAAAAAAAAACATAATACCTGGAGCCCTAATTATTATTAAAATGATAGTATTAAGAGTGCCTCAGAATAGCTTTGGTTCCCTGCCGAGGCATTAGATATATAGTATGGAAATGAGTGCCATTCGGCGGGGTGGTACAACGGGTCAGTAAAGTTGGAGAGAATTCCCACAAGTATTTACAATAAACAAGAGGGGAAAACAAGGTCACGCTGATACAATTTACCTGTACAGGCGGTGGATAAATGATTTATTGCACTTACATGGGAAGCATAGAGAGTTTGAGCAGGTTGAAAAGAAGAACCAAGAGTGTTCCTGTGTTTGGGATGATTTAGAGTAACAGATTTGAAACAGGAGGGGTGCAAGTACAGGAAAGGATTCTAGGAGCTCTTTATCCCCTATATGAATAAAACCAGACTAAATCTTCTCATTCCCAATTTACTTCATTGAGAGAATTATTTATGTCCATAAAAATGAAATCTAGCCTCCAGTATTTTTGTAAACAACTTTTAGGACTATACCTACAAGTCTAATTATACATCTTATACATGAACACAGTCATGCCTATCTCACTTACCCCGATCTCTTAGATTTAGAACTACCATTCTAATTACCCTTTCACCTATACATTAACTCATTACAGAGACTATTTCTCATTATCATCTGAACACAGCCTGACCACTAAACTGATTTCTTTGTCTGCGCGTACCCATCCCATTCTCATCTCTACTATAATAGAATGAGGACTTTCAATTTTATTCTGCGATATGTATATGTTTATAATGTATAGGATACCTTCTACACATAGTTGCACAATGATTAGAACTATCAATACTGGAATATATGTTTGTATTGCTTGAATGCATGTTAATACGTTGCTTGTTGAAGTTCACCTATGATGTTCTCTGTGATCTGCTACTTTTGGCTTCGTGTAAAGCAATCTCATTCCTGCTGATACCAGACACTATATAAAAATGTCAAATAATAGAATTATTGACATTAATTTGTTTGCTGAATTTGCAGGAAGCAGTTCTTATTGTCACATCTAATGGTTATCAGTTGATATCTAGTACAAATATATTCACAAGTTGGGAAAGTCGCCTTACATAGAACAGGTACAAATGGTTGCAAACCAACTTATTTAATATACAGATATTTTAAAAGGATCTCAGAATCTTAAACATACAAAGCTGCCATTAATGAAACAAGCATTTACAATGCAATGGTCTCGGCATTGGTAAAGTTAGAGCTATTGGCATTGCTCATGACATTATTTTTGTTTATGTATTTGTTTTTAAAACATTTAAAGAAACGGCATTGTCATGAGCAATGCCAATAGCTCTAACTTTAACAATGCCGAGACCGTTGCATTGTAAATGCTTGTTAAGGTGGGCGGTGGGTTGGGCGCCGTTATTTTCACGCGGGAGCCTCACACTGCCTAAACTTTGGCAAATAGCGACTTGCAAGGTGCTGGCTAGTAGGAAATCGAGAGTAAGTCGGAGATAAGTAAGAGTGCATCTATCCTGTTGCTTGCCGTCGTTCCTGACCGCCTCTTACCCGCAGGTGCAGATCTCGCAGATACATTTGCGCTTCATGCTTAGGGTGATGTTCCGCACACAGGATTCGTCTGCTGTTAATTACACGTGGTGATAAGGGACGCGTCCTACAGCCAGATGAACACTTGTCGCTTGTGTGGCTGCAAGTGTACCATCTCCCCAAATTCCCTGTTACCAGGGACGCGCGCCGTTGCCTGGCAACTTGGTGAGCGTCGACTGGTCAACATCGAATGGCTAGCGTGGTGACATGAAACGTCAAGCTTGGGGCGGGCACTAAAAATGCTCCCACTCGATGGGATCATCCGAAGACTATTCACTCCCCATCAAAACGTCTGCATGGAGGATGCGATGCATCGCAGAAGGCAACAGTTATTACAACTTTGAAGGGGCGTCACTGGTTTAATGAGACAGCTGCAAAACGTGAGCGAGCACAACCCGACCCTCCTCAATGTATTAGAATGTGTCACGAAACGGGGACAGTTCTTAATTGAAAAAGGAACTGCCCGGGCTGATCTGGGACTTCTGGTTGTCCCACTTTTCAGTCCCTCTGTCCCATTCAGGGCAGGCAGCCGCAACATTCCCAGACAGAACAGCGTAGTTCCCCGAACAGTTTGACTAACTCTCCTTGGAATACTTCAGTCCCAGACTAGCATAAACGCACCGTTCCAAAGTGGGCGGTAGCCGTCGACTGTCGGGGGCGGATCGGAGCGGAGACACGTGCAGGCTTCACGGCAAATCATTACTCGGGATACTAGCCGACGCACCGTGATAGGGTGAAGGCATCCTTACACTTTAGCAGACTCAGAGTCTGGGAGCTGTGTGACTGCGCGACCCGGAAGTTCTAAAGTTATGGACAAGTGACATCCGTTAAACATAAACAACGGACGACGGATGTTAGACTGAATTCACTCACGGTCCGTGTAAGTAGCGGACAGGTGGTCACCTTAACAAGTAGATGTATAATGCTATTTAATCGATAGGTCATAGCTTCTTAATCTAAGTTACCGACCAGTTAGAAAAATACATACTTGTTCAGCCCTGCTTCAGAATACATGTACCTACTACCATGGAGTATCTTATCTGCTTGCTGCTGAGCGATTACAGTTATTTCCCGTCGAAAATATTGCACCAGTGTTGAGTAGTGCAGACGCACGACAATGAAAAGCACTCGTAGTGTCGCATTGTCTTCCGTGTGCTTACTTACTTTCAACGATGGCGCGCGTAGCCCTTTCATACCTGTAACATTTGGCCACCGGACGCAGGGGGAGCGGACGAGCACACGACTGCCTTTCTCTGAGGCAGAGCAGAAATGCCTCGGAGAAAGGCAGCGGCATTTTCGGATTCGGGGGCGTGTTTTGCTGTTGTCTCCTCCTTGAGACTTCTTGCAAAAAACACGCCCCCCGATCCGAAAAGGACGGGGCCTAATCTGAATGACTGACCTCTTCTCCAATGGCTGGCCAGCATTCAAGAGGCCAGCCAATGGAAAACAGGGGAGAAGAGGGGCGGGTTCAAGCCCCTCTTCTCCAAGTCATTAAATCTCGGAGCGAGACTGCGCAAGCGCAGCCTTCGCAGCCGAGACCTAAAAACATTGGATTTGCTTACTAATGGCTTTAGTCCATGATTTTTTTTATAGCATCTGCCTCAAAGCATTTAAAATTGGCTTCCCTCATAGTGGACAATATTTAGATTAAAATGTAATGTGTCACTCTGAGCAGATCATGAAATCTTTGGTAAATTGGCTCTAAGGCTCACAGTCATATTATTTTATTTCACTTCAGGGTCTCCTCTGGGCCTATGCGGTCATGCTCCTGCAGCAATCAGAGGTGTTTCTGCACTCCTCTTGCAGGGTAAGTGTCCGCCTTCCCAAAGAGGGGGAGAGGTGGGATTCTGATGCTCCGGATCTCAATCCCGTTGAGGTGACGATGCTTCTATGGTGTCCTCACTCGATGCTCAGGGTCAGGTCAGATGCAGTCCTCATTGCTCCTAGTGACCTACTAGTCACTGCTATTCACAGGTCATGGGCTTGTACCCGATACATTGTCCATTTATTCCCAGCAACCCCTCCTGGCATATGGGGTCGCTGCTACTGTGTCACAAACCTTCGGCCTTTCTCCGCAAGGCAGTTTTTCTACGGTGGCCCATCCGGGCACATGGGGTCACTGCAACGGTGCTGCACAGGCTTCTACTATTACTGCACTGCAATATTCAGACTGCTCCCTTCACGGTGGCCCTCTCCTGACATACAGAGGTCGGCGACTTTAGTTCTCACACAGACAACAACACAATTGGTGCAGCAGCCGTCTCCGTACACCTTGCACCAGGAGTCCACTCAATAAGGGACCCCACTGGACCTTGCTTCCTCCAAAGCTCTCTCCTCATTGGCAAAACTGGTCTTGGCAAGCATGTAGGGGCTGCTGCTCCAGGCTCCAGAACAGATGGTTTTGGTTTCCCTGAGTGATGTCCCCTAACACAGCAAAGAGACTAGCAGGCCTTGGCCCCCAGCCTAGTCACAGGCCAAAGTCTTGCAGAGCTTCCCCTCCTCACACAGCCCGTCTGGCTGCTTGGCAGATGACCATTTTTCGGGGCTCAAACTCCCCTTCGAATAGTCCATTTTTGGACACCAATTGTGATTTAGAGTCTGGATCTTTTAAGTTTTATGTTGGGGTTCTGATTCTTTTGAAGTACACACTTCTCTCCCTCTTGAAAAGCCGTCTGTCACAGCAGGAGAGACCCTGAAGCTGATAGTCCCACAATACAGGCCATGGGAGTGACTAGAGTTCATACCTGGATGCCAGCCACAGTGATATGTGCATCAAAAGGTTAATCCCGGGCTCCAAGACCCACTCACTCTTCTATGATTCCCTTACCTGTCCGATCTCCTTCCTGAGAAATTTCTGGGCCCCTTCCTTGTGATCACTCACTGAATCAAAGAGCACCCTTCGAAGTGTACAGGGAGAGCCTCGCTCACCCTCCCCAGTGTGTACACCGAGCTCACAGGAATGCAGTAATACACAAATCTGTCTTCCTCTACCTCCTCATGTATTCACCATGCAGACGTGGGCCTATCAAAGTGGAACCCAGGGTCCTCCATGTAATGTACCACTACAGGTATACTTGTGCACAGTATATGTTCACAGCACACACACTGTCCAGAAGTGTTACCTCATGTATTGCGGCATCACAGACACACATATACTCAGCATGCATATTCCCCTGTGTGCACTGCTCAGTACTGTAGCGTTTTTGCCACTTACAGGCAAACATGCAGCTAGCACACACATTCACCATGTGTGTGCTGCAGAACATAACACCCTTCACGTATGGTACTCCTCGCAATTAAACAATCACCCAGTGCATGCACTGCTCTATCCCTGTACTGTACCCTTCCCAGGCACACATGCAAACAGTACAGAGTCACCACTCATGTACTGTGCAGCACTTTTCATCTAACTGAGTGAGGCCAAGGGGCGAGTTAACCACACAGTAGCAGAACTTTAAAAAGTAAGTAGAGCAGTAGGTGTCACTCCAGTGACACCGTTAAAAAAGGATCTGTTCACTCCTACTGATCACTACTGAGTATCCTCCCACCACAGTGCTTGTGCTACTTAACTCTGGATGAAGGTAGTAACTTTCCACCACTATGAGGGTAGCTCTTTGGGCGCCTCTACCAGTCCAACAAGACCACAATCCGTCAGACAGGCCTATGTCATGGCACACACGCATAATCCCTGTTTGCCTATGACAACAAAAATCAGCATTAGGGATCCAGACAACCGTACAGTTGGGTGCTCAGGGCAGGGGTACAGGTCCATTACAGTGCAGAGGACTTTTCCGTCCCAATAATACGTAAAGTGTCTTAGTTTGTTTCGATCCTTTTAAAATGTTTGTTTCGATCAGAATTAGAAAAACATAACATCTCTTGTTTGCAACAGTATATTTTCCAATACTTGACATGTGGTATCTTCAGTAGTCTGGTATTTACTTGCTGCTGGTATATTTTGAAATTCTTGTAAAGTTTATGTATACGTATTCAGGTGGGTAGATGGCGTCTACCCACTCTTTACACAGTGTGGACGCTGTTTCTCCTGCCAAGAAGTTGGGCCCCACAGAAATATGCTGATCTCGTCCAGGTGTAATTTTCCGACACCGGGACGCAGTCAGCAGTTTCTGCACGTTTGTCTGCTTTCATTCTGAGCAGCAATCTGCATGCAGTGGTGGGGGGAATTGTCATCTTTCAGCTGGGCCTATAACAAAGGCTGAAATTAAGGGGCCATCAGGCCCCCTTTTGATGGAATGAATATCTGTTGCAAACGAAGATACCTTCTTGTAAATAAGAAGTCAGGTAGTCAGTCATGTAGATTATAAGATGTAGATTTATTGTAGAAGTTATGTCTTAGGTTACAGTGTAGTCGTGAATGCATCACTGAAGAATCCAAGCAAATCCAGTAAGTCGATTAAGAGTCTTTATTGTATGCGAGAGTATATGATGGAGCCCATCCTCCTACACCCTCCCCGTGGTCCTGCCGTAACTGCCCGAACGATAAGCTGAGTAGTACTAGGCAGGAGCACAGAACGTGGAACCACACTCGGAAAATGCACACCGGAGCGTGGGTACAAACGACAGTATAACATAGGAAAACATGGCACTTGAAAGAAAACAGGAATGGAATACAAATAATGCAACTGTAGAATACCACACATCTCCCTCCTTAATAATAAGAAAAAATTACAAAAATTCACACAGAAAAGTCTTGCAAATAACTTGGTTACTTTGACATCCTACCTCATCTAGTAGTAATGTTCCCCTTACACTCAGCTTCCTTTAAACCAAGATGGTTACCTTCATTTCCTGACCCCTTGGCAATGGAATCAGCTAAAACGGGTACGCATGTATCTTCCAAGGAGACATCACTAGTAGTAATAGAGTTCATGTTCTTCAACATAACCCAATCTGCCACACCAACTTCACACGCATTCAGTTTTCTTCCTGTACCATGGTAAATAATCTTCCTATTATTCGGAGCCCTCATAACTTTGGACCCAATACTTTTGAAATCTACTTCCTCTTCCAAAACTCCTGAGCTCTCTGTTTCAACTAACTAGGACACAAACCTTTTGGAGATTGCCTTCCTCCTAATAAAGTAAAAGGTGACACACCAGTGATGTTGTGTGGGGTTATTGTGATAAGCCCACACCTTGCTTTGAAGAAAATGATTTACATATTCTCCACACATCAAAGCAGTTTGAATCCCTTCCTAAGGACCATTGGCTTGAGGCGCATATAATGCAACATTATAGTGTCTAATGCCTTTGTCCTTCAAAAATGCCTCCTTACTCTCTGACACAAACTGCACACCATAACTGGTGACTAATTCTTCCGGATACACTTCCAAAGTAAAAGCAGTGTGACCAACCAAGAGATGATCAGCTGAAGAGACAGGAAAAAAAATATGGAGGCACCCGCAGCGTATGCATTCTGATGTATGAGGCTAGTCGTTCAGGCAGTAACATCCAACTTTGCCTGGCCACCACATTCCGACACATTAACAGGCTTTCAATTAATGTGTGCCTGCCTCGGGCCCTTTCCGGGTGCAACAAGGGCAACAAATACTCCGAAATCACACCAAAACTTACAGAATGGCTCTCCTGTGCGCTGGAACGGCTGTCTTCGGCCCAAGAATTTACCAAAGGTCCACGATGAACGCGGCAGATGGCAGACTCGTGGATGGCCCCAGATGCCTCAAAAAACATAAATCCCACATTGTTGCCAATATGTAGCATTGAATGCATCACTGAGGAATCCAAGCAAATCCACTCGAATGATTAAGAGTCTTTATTGCATGCAAGAGTAAAAGGTGGAGCCCGTCCTCCTGCGTCCTTCCTGTCCTGTGGTCCTGCTGTAACTGCCCGAATGATGAGCTACAGAACGTGGAACCACACTTGGGAAATGTACACTGAAGTATGGGTACACGCGACAGTATAACACAGAAAAACATGGCACTTGAAAGAAAATTGGATTGGAATACAAGAATGGAATACAAATAATGCAACTGTAGAATACCACATACAGGTTATAAGTAAGATGGTAAATGCCCCACCAGGGCACTCACCAACATTCCATTATGTCACACTCACACTGGCTGAGCAGCAGGGTACTGGGAACTATGGAGAGGGCGGATAGCAACAACACAGGTTACAACAGTAGCCTGGCTGGGAGCTGTCTGGAGCCTCACACCTAGATGATGATGATGATGAGGCATTTATAAAGCGCGAGTAATACCCAGGGGTGTCTAGGCGCTACCTGCAGTGCATTCAGTACAGAGGAGGTAAGCCGATTAAACCGAGAACAGCCAGTTTTTGAGGCCCTTCCTGAATTTGAAGAGACTATTTTCTTTTTTCAGCGTGATGGGCAATGAATTCCACAGGCTTGCCGTTGTGGCTGTAAAGCTCTTGCCGCCCCATCTTACCTTGCTGGTTCTGGGTACAGTTAAGTTTTTTAATGAGGCCGATCTAAGGGTTCTTGCAGGGAAATAGGGTTTCAGGAATTTCATCAGTTGTGATGGCCCCATGTTATTAAGACATTTAAAAGTGATACATAATTATTTAAATGGTATCCTCCTTGCCACTGGAATCCAGTGGAGTCCAATCCGTGCCGGGGAAACTGAGACGAACTTGGGGATGACCAACAGTAATCTAGCCGCTGCATTCTGGGCCGTTTGAAGTTTGTTATTGCTACGGCGTGGAGCACTGGAGAGGAAACAAAGGAACACAGCTTATTGCTTCAGAGGTACTTAAGACAGGCATGCTTTTGACTTTGCTCAGTCCCTGTAAAAATATCAGATGTGTTGGTCTGTCCCAGTATTTACACAAATAACAATTAAGATACTACTTTTTTGTTGTCATTCTTTTATAGCGCTACTCATCCCAATACAGGGTGTCAGAGCGCTTTACAGCTCACATGTACACATTATACATTGACAATAATTCATATGAGTGTAAATCAATGTATAGGATGTGTTACATAAGACAGTGAGGGTTATATGGTGTCGGAGGCACATGTCCTTCATAGCTCACTGTGCTATATTAGAAGGATAACAATATATAAGCTGCAAGTAGCACAGGATCTCTGTTAAAAGCAGGAACCCACCTACCCATCTACATGAAGTACAAAGCTGTCATCTGCGTGTCACATGATGTGCTTTGCAGGAGACATTAACCCCTTATGCTCCTTTCAATCAAAATGAGGACTAGACAAATCTCAGATCTCTCCTGCAAGGGCATTGACCTCCAGAGTTATCTTACCATTATTATTATTCCATAGATTTACTGGGCACGCAAAGATCTGTACAGCAGGTACCTTAACCCCCATAACATATTTTAAAATACAGATTTTTCACCCAATTAAGCAGGGCAGATTTACTGCCGCGTTTCTCCGTTGCCAATTTCTTTGTGGCAGAGTTTAAAAAAATAAATGTATAAGTTGAGGGCCAGATTTTGTGTCTGGGTTGCGTAACTTTTTTGGCATAACTCCGACGCAAAATCTAATTTGTTAAATATTGTAATGTGATGAAATGTTTTCATGATAGATCTGCTAAACATATGTGTGAGGTCTTAAGATCTGATGTCACTTCTTGTGAGTTTATGGCTGTGATGCCACTTTTCTGTGATGCCATGTGCAATGTCACGCTCTGTGATGTCCGGCGCCGTGATGAATGTGAATGTATGTGAATGTTGTAGACTTGTAAAGCGCACAGCTGCCCCAGCAACGGGGCGTCCCGGCTCTGTAGACCGCTGGGGAACCCGTCCTGGCTATCCCTGTGAGATGGTCCCTTTCTGGGTATCTCCAAGGTGAAACCAGGCATCCCCGGCGTCTGTGGGGGGCCGTTGTAGAGATGAGGCAAGCTTAATGCCCAGAGTTGCCGAGTGTGTTCCGGTTAGAGTAGGTACCGAGGCGAGAATTATCGAGTCCGTTTTGACCCTGGTCCACAACCCTGCCACGTCTGGAATTGAACCCTGGTCCCTGGCCGATTCTCTGCTTACGGGTCTGCCGCCTCTAACCAGTGAGCCACACCTCTCACGGACCATGATGTCACTTGCATACAGCCTAACCTGGTTATTCCCCTCTTCTTTTGTTAGTCCTTTTGCCCTACATGTATTACAATTGTGTTGTGTTTTAGAAATGATTTTACATACTGCATGCAGCCTCTTCCTTTCACACACTCTATGCTACACAAAGACTGTCATTTTGTTGAATAATTCACTCACTTTCCAGTAAGAGAAAAGTAAACACCAATCTCCATGTTTAGACAAGGATAAACAGCAATTTATCAGCAGACATTGAGGGGACCTCTGTCTTTGAATGCAAAGCAAATACTACCAGATATAACAAAATGGAAAGCATCTTTGTCACTCATGCTTCTGTGAACCCCTGCAAGGTTATCCTGAGGATGATGCAGCACCGCCCTCGAACAGGGAAGACGCAGGAACTGGAAGGCACCCCTGGAAAATGTGTTCATGCCCCATTTTGTACCAAGAGAGTGCACTAATTGAGTCCAACCATTTCAGGTGGATTTTAGGGAGCAGATTGCATACAAGTTACACGAAAATTGTGTGTGTTGCCTAAGGTTGTTTGCCTGGATGATCTCAGTCCATTAACCCCTTAAAGTCCCCTGGTCTTCAACCTACCAGGGTTTTTTTTTTTATTTTGTTTGAAAGTTGTATATAGCGCGAACAAGACTCTTGCGAGTAACAGAGCGCTTTACAGGTCATAGGTACAGATCTGAAAGTCATAAAGATTAGTGACCGTGTAGTCTTTCATGAAGCGGTAAGCGGAAGATGCGAAAATGATCCTGTTACTCTGATGTAGATCTCCTTTTTGTTAGTTAGTTCGTTGTGGTGTCTGACGAGGCTAAAAGACAGGGATAATAACGAAAGTAGATCCCGGAGCTAGCGGAGCTCACCTATTGAGCTCCTGTCCCGTCGGCCATCTTGATGCATCTCCAGGTTTTCCTCGTGTCTCATATGTCTGGTGCGTTAACATGGTTGACCCAGTCCCTGGTGCTGCTAACATCCCTAGAGATGTCTGAAGCTCCTGGAGGGCCATGCAGGTCAGTGTGCGGAGGAGCTCAGAAAAATCCCAGACAGGTGAATGACCAGTCGAGGTCGCATGCACCTGCTGGCCCTACGGGGAGCAATCCTCACAGGACCGCAAAAATGCAGATTCCATAGAGATGTCTGAAGCTCCTGGAGCGCCAGGCCAAGCAGGTCAGTGTGCGGAGGAGCTCAGAAAAATCCCAGACAGGTGAATGACTAGTCGAGGTAGCATGCACCTGCTGGCCCTACGGGGAGCAATCCTCACTGAACCGCAAAAATGCAGATTCCATAGAGATGTCTGAAGCTCCTGGAGCGCCAGGCCAAGCAGGTCAGTGTGCGGAGGAGCTCAGAAAAATCCCAGACAGGTGAATGACCAGTCGAGGTAGCATGCACCTGCTGGCCCTACGGGGAGCAATCCTCACTGGACCGCAAAAATGCAGATTCCAGTGGAAAATTCCACTTGCCAATTATGCCACGTCAACCATGTTAGTGGTCAGTAGATCAAGATGGAAGAATTGGGCGGGTTACGTGTACATCCCATGACCACTTGTAGGACAGACGTATGGATTGTTAATACAGTCCAGCTCTGCAGTGTGCTTCTGAGCACCTGATTCCACTCCTGGATTCTCTGATTTAGGGGACATTATTGTGCCCCAGGGGGAACACCTAGTGGAAAGTGCTGCTATAGTTCTATCTCAACAGTATTTAATTTAGATTAAGTATGTGGCAGCTCTTTCCGGATTTTGGATCACATTCATTCAGAAATAGCGTTTGATCAGACCTACTTCACTCAGAGGGCGGGCGGTGGGTGGATGTGAGCGACAGTTTAGGGCTGACTTTAGGCCTCTTTCATTTTTGCGCGCGACAGATCTGATGTAGGGGTCACGCTAGACCATACCAAGAAACAGAATTTTGACGAACTCTATGGTGGCGGGAAAAGGCAATCCTGGGCTGTGACTAACGACGTGACGTGACCCGGGCACATTTAGCATGACGTGGACACGCTTGCACTCTCTTGAGCACGCAGCTTTGGAGATAGGGCTATAACCTCTCTCTCCTGCATCCACATTACTAATGACGGAGATGTTGTTTTGTTATCTGCTGCTTGTGTCACGCAGAAGCCGCTATTGTGGCACTCTAGCTTTGCGGAGCAATTACAGGCGGGCCGTCTGGGTATTTGCTTGCAGGGAGTGTAGCTTTACTAAGACCCATATGGAGATTTTGGGTGAAGGGCACGAGGTCCCGCAGAGAGACCGCGTAATTAGAGACACTTTTCCTGCGCATTATGTTTAAAATGCAAATTCGTTTTTGTGAAAAGAGTTTAGGGCACTTTTAATAGTGGAATGGTTTTTAGTAATACTCGGGCACAATGTATCAAGTGCAAACCTTTTTATGTCTCGCGTACTAGACAGCTGTGAGACCTATTGTGGGCTTATCAAGGGCATAGAGGGGGTTGGAGCCCGTCCGTAGTTCACCACTGGATGGCTTTCCACTGATCCCTGTAATTAGTGAATCCCTGGTGGGTAAATGCTGCTCTCTGACAACAGGGCCTCCCTGCACGACCGAGGGCTACAGAATGACCACAAAAGAAAGCTGCTCTACACCTGGAGTTATCTGAAATGTAAACGTGACAACGGTAGTGTAAGTAAACTGTAAACTTGAAGTAGAGGTTGTGGCATAACGGCAAGAGCTGGGAAACCAGATTCGAGTCTCGGCTCTGGCTCAGCATCCTGTGATTCTGGGCACATGTCTTAATCTCCCCGTGTCTACAAAAGTGGTGCGTCCTTGTGTAAAGCAACTGGGTCTCAAGTAAAGCGATCCTGCAAAAACATGAAATAGTGAAAGGACAATAAACCAATGCCGGGAAAGTTGCAGTCACAGTCAGCTCTTTAAAGCCGCCTGAGTAATTCTAGCCGCGTCATTGTTCCACCTTCTTCCTAAAAAACACGCCGTATGAAGCAATGTGAACGTAGCCGCTTTAGGAGGTAACAGTCTGCGAATAACTTTTCACGAGCAGTGATGTCAGGCCTTAAATGTCTGAAAACTCGAGGGAGGGAGGTGCGCGGGAGGGGGTTAGATCGCTGAAGGGGGGAGCTAAATGACGACCTTACACGTTGTTAGAAAATGCCTGGGGATTGCTGTCCGGCGGTCTCTGGCCCAATTGATCTCCACTTAAGCAACGCACTTGTGCTGTAACACCCCCTGCCCCCACCCCTTCCTAGAAGGCCAGAGGCTGCCCGAAGCCAGTGCTGTGAATGCTACCAGCTTGACAATGGCCCTGAAACAGGCCAGTGTGTGGTCAGATAAGCCGAGAGAGGCCCAGTCAACGGAATAAATGAGTTGTGTTGTCAGATAATAGCCATGCACAAGCCCGCGGCATGACTGCATCCATTCCCCGGGGAATCTGGAAAGCGTGCACGGGGGCGGGTGAGAAGGCCGGACCCTCATTCGCTCTGGTTGCACGCCAGCTACTTCATACATGTGCGGAAAACTCCCGGCTGGACTCCATGAAGCACCCTCGCGCTTGCTCACTCTCCCCTCCCTACCCCACCCTCTCCTCCTGATATTTCTTTCGGAGATGGAGACTCTCCCTACCTTTAGAATGTACATTTTTGACACACTTGTTTTATTTTAAACACCAAGGGCCTGGTCTCTAGCCAGAGAGGTTACTCCTTAGCGCCCACCTTATTGCAGGCGCACTGTCGTGGCACTAGTAATAAGGCGGGGCGGCGGTCCGTCACGTTGGGACGAAAAAAAACAGCAGCCAAACTCTGAATCAGACCACAAATTCTTGTCCCATTTTCGAGCAGCGTGCCATACTGTGTGTAATACAATTTAAAAACAGTGACTTGCACATTGTCAGAGCTTTCATCGCCGGTTGGTACCTCTTAGCACTATAAATACACATGTTCCCCAGTTCACCTACCAGGATTCGGTTCCAGGACTGTCTGGTTAGACACGGAGATCTGCAAGGATCTCATTAACGAATTCACCTCTCATAACATTAAAGAATGCGCTTCTCGCAGATTAAATTCAGTTCAGTAAATCTTTATTTCGCTGATTAAAAATCAACATAAAAAGTACAAAATACAAATACAATATACAGTGTACAGTATATTTACATTAGATCTGAGCCGACGGACATTAAAAACAGGTTAAAAACGAAACTTTAAAAAGGCACTTTGCAAAGGGCACATTACATTATTCATTTATCATTATTCAGTCACGGGTATTCCTCAATCTTACCGACACTCTCAAGAAATTTACAATCGAACACAAAGTGCGGGTGTCCACGGCCATTTGTAAGAAATTCAGGGCACTCTTGGCTTCACGTATTTTGGCCTCCTTTAGGATATGAACAAGAAATTTGCGACGGGGGATTTGATAAAAAGAACACAGAAGTACAAAATGAAGGGTGTCCTGCGGAGACCTATTGTCGCAGCCGCAGGCACCCTTCTGCTCAACCGTTACTGTGAAACCTGGAGGATAAGCTAAAATGTGGTGTAACAGGTTGAGCCTAAAACGGCACATTAAAAATCTGTCCTGGTGATTATGCATTAGATATAAATAGTGCTCCATTCCTGCTCCATTGCTCACTCGGTGGTGTGCTATAACTGATTTCTTTAAGGAGTCAGTGCTTGCTCTTTGTGCTTCAAATTTATCCAGTAGCTCTCTTTTAATCTGGTGTCTACATGTGGGGGTAATGGAGGTAGGATCACTGAAAAGAGATAGGTGGTCGATTGAATCCAATATCTCTTTTATGTACCTCAGCCATGGGATACGTAGGTGGTTGTCCATTTGCAAGCAATCCCGAGCTATTTGCCTGCTTAGTTCCGCTGCGGGATTCACCCATAACCTAAGCCATAGCATAGTGGGTCTCACCTTTACCCAGTCGGTGATATAAGGTAACCCCAGTTCTGTGTGTGTTATACCTGCTGGGGTACCCTGTGGTAGCTTCAATATCCTCCTAAAAAATGTATCTTCCTCCAGTTGCAGGGGCCTTACATCTCTAAATCCCCAAACCTCCGCTCCGTAAATGGCTTTTGCAGTGCTAACCGCCACATACAGATTCATCACCTGTTCCGGCGACCACCTCCCCAGTCTACGAGCAAAGTTATTAATAGCCCCATTTGCCGATACCAGCTTTCTGCATCTATCCTCCATTAACAGATCAAAATTTGTATCCCCGTCAAACAGTAGACCCAGATAAGAAAAAGAGCTCACTGTTTTCAATTTGTGTGACCCTATCTTAAAAGCAAATTTCCTGCTTGGTTTCTTGCCAGCTATCATGACATACGATTTGCTCAAATTTACGGACAAATCTAATTCGCCCATAAACTCCACAAATCCATTGACCAATTGTTGTAGGCTCACAGCCGTCCTGGCAAGCAGGATGGCATCGTCAGCATACAGTAGAACCGGTATGTGACGATTTCCAGCTTTGGGACAATCCACATTTAAGGCAACCAACCTTCTCTCCAAATCATTGATGTAGAGAGAGAACAAAAAAGGGGCAAGGATACACCCCTGCCTCACTCCGCTCGTGCAGGGGAAGGGATCCGTGCACCCCCCCCCCGTTGTGCAGCGGACCCTGGCAGTGGTGTTCCAGTGCAATTCTTTTAAGATGTCAATGAGTCCAGGCTCAATTCCCAGGTTGGTCATCAGATCCCAAAGTTTGCTCCTGTTAACATTATCGAAGGCTGCCGCCAGGTCCATGAAACCCATGAATAGTGTGCCTTTACCTGCCTTTGTGTATTTAGTTATTAATAGGTACAAATTCAAGCATTGGTCACTGGTAGACTTGCCTGGCCTAAAGCCGTATTGAGTGTCTGCTATAATGTTATGTTCTTCTGTCCATGACATCAAGCGACTCAAAATTGCCCTGCCCAATAGTTTGGCCGATACGTCTATCAACGATATTGGTCTGTAGCACTGTGGATTGTCCCTACACCCCTTCTTAAAAATAGGGACAATCAGTGCGTAGACCAAGACCGTGGCAGACCCGTGGCAATTGCTGCATTTAGGACCCTCGTCATAATGGGAGCCCAGAGATCAGGGTTACTCAGGTAAAGGTCAGGTGGCGTCCCATCAGGCCCGGGTGCTTTGTTGCGAGTTAGCCCTCTGATTGCTTGGGTAATTTCTTGGAGTGAGAATTCGACCTTGCCCGATCGGCATTCCTCCCATCCCGCTGTAGTCACAGTATCACTTTCATGATTGTACAGACTCTTAAAATGTGCCACCCACTGGTCAGGAAGAATATTGTTACTGATCCCCGGGGAGTTTTTCTCTTGGAAGCAGGGCCTATTGATAATCCTCCAAAATTCGCTGAAGTCTCTATGTTCCCCCGCTTCCCTCAGGTCCGCCCACACTTCTGCTTGGAGCGTAATCTTCCTCTGCTTGACCTTTGTCTTGTATACCTTTCTACATGGGGCTACTGCCTGTTTGTCCCTAGGGTAGGTTTTGAGACATAGTTTCAATTCCCTAAGTGCTCTCGCACATTCGGGATTAAACCAGCGTGGCTGTGTTACAATTTTTACTGGGCCTTTTGCTTTCAGGAGTTCCCCTATCATGGTGGTTAGTACCTCAAAGGCAGAAACCAAACACCCACCTTCTACTAGGGGATCAAGACAATTTGGTGTTTGCCTTTTATCACCAGGGATTTATAAAACTCCTCTGCATTGATCTTAGCCCATCTTAATCGCCTCCCCTGGTCTGTTGGAATCAGTATAGAGGCGGCCTGTTGAGTTCTACCGCATCCGTCGCTGTATTCTAGGACCATTATCAGCGGGTTATGGTCGCTAAAGGGGTTCCAGTCTATTCTCACTTCCTTCACCCTGTCCTTTATGGCAGAGGATATCAACATAAAATCTATAATTGAATAACAACCTCTGCCCTTAAATGTTGGAGTGAGGAAGCCATCCCTCCCTGGGGTTATCAGATCTATAGTGTGGGTCATGGCAAAGGTGTCCAGAGTTTTCATGAGGCTGTTTCCCTCCCTGTTATGCTCGAAGTGAGGCCCACTTTCTACCGGACAGGATGACCAGTCTGCATTTGCGGGAATCAGTTTGGGGCAAAGATGGCAGTTAAAGTCACCCATGATCAAAACTGCTGGTTCCCCGCCCCTTCTCTGTTGTTTGGTCTCATGCCTAAATATATATTTTTAAATTTCAGGTGTAAACTGTATGTGTTTTATTTTATAGGTATTTACCTGAATGCCCAAGGCAAAATAGTTGCAGAATATTCTGTTCTTTTTTTTTTTTTAACCATGTCTCTGGCCACGCCCCCTTTCTACTCCGGATCACAGTTCCCATACTTTTTAGGTCTCGCTGGCTCGGAGAGACATTTTGTAGATGAGACAAAGTGCTGCTGGCTGGCCTAGCGCTTACGTTCACACGAGCGTGCACGCGCCAGCAGCACTTTGAAAACTCGTGCTTTAGCGCGCCATCGCGATCACATTCGCTTTCAGAGCAATCGCAATCGCGATGACTTTCGCTTTTACGGCCGCGCGGCGTTACTTTTACTGCCACGCGGCCAATGCTTGTCTTAGTTAACAAACATGACAGCACCTTTAAAAACTTGCAGTCAGAGTAAGCGATGATCGAAAACCTCTTGTGCTCGATTGACTATAATGTTGCTCCACCTATAAAAAAGAAATTAGCGCACATAGAGGGTACAGATGACAACTGACACTTAATTCAATATGACCTGGTCGCCAGGGAGCAGAGAGGTTTCAAGTTCCTGTTTAAAAACGATCACTTTTAATAATAATCTGGTCTAAAATGGGAAACACTTCTGAGTGTTTAAAATGCTCATACGTTTGCATTCTAAAAGATCTCACACGATTATGTGCCAACTATTTTCAGGGTTCACTCATGCACGGGCTCTTAGAGCAACAGTCGACCCTTGGCTCGGACCTTCCAGTTAATTTGATAGCTCGCCCACCTATAAAATATGCATTGCATTGTTTATATGTTTGCAAAGTGAAAATCTCAAATGCAACCCTACGTGGCACTGTTGCTCTGGTGCCTTCATACGGGATTTCACCTGCTTCAGCGATAAACTCATGCAACTCGCAATTTTGCGCGTCTCCAGGTCAGGAATGACATGACCTCAAAACTCCGGAACCAATCATTGCCGGAGTAGAGACGCCGGAAGCTTTCAGATGTTGCAGTAACAGGGGCAACACAGGCAAGGCTCAACCTCGTCATGCATCCTGAGCCCACAGGACACAGACTCAGAGGCTTTCTGGAGGCAAGCAGCCTTCCTGCGACTTAGGTCCAAAGAAAAGTGTGGGACAGAGCGTCAAAACAGGTTTCGCCCATGACGCCCTTTTAAGCAAAGGGAAGCTCGGAGGAACTGGCCGTGCTCTGTCACTGCGCCCTCAGCAGTGGCTGGGCAAAGCAGACGCTGCTCCCTCAGCCCCGTTGCCCACAAACAATAAATAGCTCACAGGACAAACTAGAAATGGTGTCCCGTCTCGAGGTTAGTTGTTTAGCTCTATGTGAACCCGGAAAACAAACGAAAAGCGACTGCCTTTGTTGACAAGGACATAAAAACACTAATCATACCTGACAAACTGGCGGCATACAGTACGATTGCCTTTTTTAAATACGATTTTTTGCATGTCTTTGTATGTCTATATTATGTAGCAGTATTTAGTATTTCTTTTATTAGTATTGAAAAGCTTTAGCCGCCTTACTTTCCAGGAGTGGGTGTCATGTGGCTGGACTAAGCCCTGAGTGCTTGTTAATGTATGAGGGATCTTTGGTCATCTCAAAAACACAAAGCATCACGCTCTAGTTTGTTTCTCTCTCAGATTAATTAAAAAGAGAAAGCTATTTTTTTCCACAGCAGCTCACTTTTCACTAAATTATTTAGTCGGGACTCCAAATGCTAGCATGACCTATTGGTTTTGCCTGTTTGTTTATAGCAAGCCACTATTACATTTTTTGAATGCTAGTGTAATAGTTGGAAATGATTGTTACCCCGGCAGCTTCTTGTGGGTAGTATTCCGTTATGTGTTTTGCATGTGGGCAGTGCTTTTGGTTGTAAATGCACGTTGGCGCCGACCCCAAAGAATCAGTCGAGCCTCGGCTGCTGGGTCTTGTACCCTGTATAAGCGGGGAATCATAAGCGACCCTGCTGAGGTCCTGGAACGTGATGCTTCTGTGTGCTATAAACGATCTCTCATTGCGACCCGGAACCCTGCCCGAAGTGACCTGTTACATAGCTAAAAAAAAAAAAAACCATTGGCATAGCCAATAGGTCTCGCCTTTGGGACCTTATAAGTGTTTAGTTATCCAGCATCAAGTTTTGCATGGCTAAACACTTATAAGGTCCCAAAGGCGAGACCTATTGGCTATGCCAATGCTTGTTTAACATGCACCCAGTCATCAAATTCTATCTCAGCTACTCTCACCCCCCATTTCACATCCTAATAGTCCTTACATGCATCTGTTCCGTACCTCATCTTTTGACCATAAGTCCACCCCAGAACAACACAACCAAGCAGGGTTATATTTTGATCTTGGCTTAGTGCTTGCTTAACACAAATGGTGGCAGGCCTGTCGCATCAGTGCACGTGACAATCTTCCGTAATGAAGAACTAATGTAGCCATTTCAGGGATGTGGAATTCCTATAGCCCACTCCCAGGACATATTGTTTGGGGTCAAGGGCAACAAGTTTTCATGTGTATTTTGTCCTTGTCACAAGTAGGCCCAAACTCCTGCAGCACAAACCATTTGGCTGCTAGTTTGTAGTACCACATTATGGGTCAGGAAAGAGCACTGTCTGCAGTTAAGGTAATATTTTTTTCTCCATATTTTAATGCTGTTCAAACTTGTATGTAAGGTTCAATAATTGAAAGCCTTTACTATTAGGGTGAGCGCTCTAAGTACATTTTGTAAGCTCTGACTGCACTACTGACCGTGGTTCCAGTATAAAAACAAGCATTTGTATAGCCTATAGGTCTCGCTTTTGGGACCTTATAAGTATTTCGTTTTGCAGCACAATATCCTTGGTGCAACAATATCACCTGTTGCATGGCTAAATCTTGTACCTTATAAGTGTTTAGCCATGCAACAGTTGATGTTGTTGCACCAAGTATATTGTGCTGAAGTTATCCAGCACAATATCCTTTGTGCAACAACATCAAGTGTTGCATGGCTAAACACTTATAAGGTCCCAAAGGCGAGACCTATTGGCTATGCCAATGCTTGTTTTGAATGACATTCAGCCTCTGTGGCAAAGAGAGAAATTATTCACAACTACGTGGGGCTGGCGAGCCGGTCCCTTAGATGTGTGCAAAACAGAACTGTGAAAGAGAGAAATTACCCAGCAACTCACTTTGATGTTCCCAAAAAAAACAGTTCAATTTGTTCAAGAATACCAAAGGAACTTCAGCACTGAGCATTATACTCGGCATAATTCATACATGTGTGTTTTTTTCCTACCCCCCTTAATTGGCCATTTTTAAGTCTGGCCTTAAGACAGCTTAAGTAGTTTTGTGGGATCATATAAATACATGAAGAAAAAAATACATTGAGAAGACCTTCCAGTCATGCTCCTTCAGCATATTGTTGTGCTGGAGTGCCATTTACATTTAGAATGATCCCAGAAATGTGGCTTTGGGGTGTCAGTCCCAATTCAAAGCACACATACTATTGTATGCACCTCAGCCATAAAACCATCTATCTCTTCATCCGTGTATACACCCACAAAGCTAAGAATCCATCTTGCTCAGTTCATCCAGTAACCAAACTTGACTGCATATGCCCATATGTATGTTGTCTAACTGCATGTGTCTGTATGTGTTTGCTTACGTATGCTTTCTGTTTGTTTGTGCTTACCAAATAACCACATACATATTATTAAAACAAAAGAAATACCCCAAAATAATCCAGACCTTTTGGTTTTGCCGAGGATTGTGTTGTAACCTGAATTTGCTATAATGCCTCCTCTCCATAGTTTCTCAGTTCCCTGCTGCTCAGCCAGTGTGAGAGTGATGTCATGGAACGTTTAGGAGAGCCTATGGTCAACGGAAGTATGAGGGCGATGGACCTGTTGATGTATGCACTTTGATTCTGACTGACATTACTGAAGGGATACCGGTGGTGAGTGAACCAGCATGAATTGCAGACTGTGTTTAACTTTGAACGGTTGAATCGTAGCTGATGAGCGTTTAACTGATGGCTTATGCAGTATTGTGCAGCAGTCTTGGTGGAGAGTGTACTGGTAGCATTGGAACTGTGGTTGAGGCTTATTTTCGGCCCCATCGTAAATAAATTATAGGCAGTGTGTGACTCTTTTAGCTCTCACTGTACTTTGCATGCCGTTAGGAGCGTGAGCATTTTGTGCCGGATCTGTGTACCTCTGGGCCTACAGTCAGTTTACTATGTGAATGTTTAAGTGAGATGTCACTCACAAGAGAGGAGAGGGTTTGTGATGTGTTTGGGTGAGGAGTCTCTCACCGGGGTTGAGGATTTGAGTAACTTTGCAGAGAATAATGTTTAATGTTGTGATCTTGGAAGATGCTGTCAAGTGTATTTTACTAAATGCTATACTGAATGTTTAAGTATGATATTATTTTGAAAAATTTTGAGCAACTCTATGCTACATGTTAGTTGCCATAATATTTCTGTTTTGTGTGGGGTTCTATTGGATGCAAGAGTCCAAGGAAGTGTCTATGGGCGTCTGTGTGGATACACCTTAAACTTGCACATGTATGCAGAAGGGGTGAGAGTCATTACAGTTCATTATTTAAGATGATCCTCTCTCAGAGGTTTAGGAGATGTTGTAAGGGTCATGTTGTGTCGCACCCTAAATTTATGAGAGTCCTTCCTCAGGGGTTAATGATTGTCACGGTGGGAATGCATTGTTTGAGATACATCAGGTGTATATTGTTCTTTCTCCTCCTCGGGGGTTGAGGAGGTGTTAGTTGGGGTCAATGCTGTGTTGCACCCTAGGTTGCAAGAGTTCTTCTTCAGGGGTTAAAGATTGCCATGGTTGAGGTGAATTGTTGAGATTCATTTGGTTTGTATTGTCCTCCCTCAGGGGTTAAGGAGAAGTTAGTTGGGGTCATGTTGTGTTGCACCCAAAGTTTGTCGAGTCCTTCCTCAGTGGTTGAATATTGTTATGGTTGAGAGGGTTATGCTATGTTGCACCCTATAGGTGCAGAAGTTCTTCCACAGTGGTTCAGGATTGTTGGAGTCTTGTGTTACACCCTGAGCTTACTGTACGTCCTTCCTCCGTGTTTAAGGATAGGTAGGTTTCCTTGTTGTGGTGTAGTCAGGGCCGAACTGGGAACCAAAACCGGCCCTGGTAAACTGCTAGGCTGGAGGGGGGTTCGGCCGAGCTGTTTGCTAGGGCCGGGTTTAGCCGATTTTGTTACAGGGGGCCGATATTGCCGAACCCCGTAATAAAAACAGCCCCCCAGAGGCCAAAAAATGGCTCCCACCGTAGCGGCCCACCGGGGAAATGCCCAGTACCTGCTACGGCCAGTCCGACCCTGGGTGTAGTCCACCTTTGATTCCTCCTTCAGTGGTTGAGGAATTATCCATGCTGTATTGTGGTCCATCTTTGTTTCCTCATTCAGAGTTTGAGGAACCATCCTTCCGTGTAAGATTATATGTAGCTATCACATACTTTGTAGTCACATATTTGTGGGTGTGAAGGTGTTGTTATGGGGGCTGTCTGAAAAGTTTATAGGGTTGAATAATGTTTTAAGACTTATTGATTGTTTTATTTTTCCACCTTGCGTCCTGTTGTATTTTCATGTATTTTTCTAAGGGAAAGCGATGTAACCTGATGTTGGTATAATGCATCCTTTCAATAGTTTCTCAGTTCCCGGCTGCTCAGCCAGTGTGTGCGTGATGTAATGGAATGTTGATGAGTGCCTGTCACAGTGTCAGTTGGAGAGAGAGGGCTGAGTAGTGAGGATGCTGCTCCTGATCGGGCATTTATTTATGACCTGTAACCTAAGAGATATCTTCTTAAATAAATCTACATTTTGTAACCTACATGAACCAGCCTACTTTAATTACAAAACATTGTTTAGAATCTAAGCCAGACACATCCCAGGTTGGGGTTATTTTTCTGTGTAAGGCACCCACCTAGAAGACACGTCTAGTGCTCAGCTGTCGATCGATGCACATACTATTTGTTGACATAATGTGGAGGGAGTAAGTAAGGTCCACAGCTGAGCACGTGCAAATCACCTCATCAAGAGGTCAGAAATGCACATTAAAAGAAAACATCAATGAGCAGCCACATACTGTGGTAATCTTTAAGCACAGTTTGCACCTTTAGCAGGCAAATGTTAAATATACAAATTAATTTAGTTCAAAGATCATTTACCACCAGGCGTATGATCAGTAAGTTCGTAAACATACTTCCAAATTCAGTGCATAAGTTTGAATTTATTTCTGAATTTCTTTAATCGAACAATGTGTTTTGCAAAGTCAATAAGCTATAAGCATCTCTCAGACATGCCCACTTTTTCTTATATAAATTTCCATAAAATATCAGTGGCGAGTTACATTTTTAAAAGTTTCAATTGCCTACAGAAATCGATATCTATATTTTATTTTCCAATTGTGTTAGTATGTTGTATTTTTTCATTTCAATATAGAAATGTTGTTTGACAAAATACTAGGTACAGAAATGTTATCTGACATAAATATTGCATCTTAAATATCATGTCCCCATAGGTGTAGATCTTCTGTATCTACTCCATTGGGGCAATATTTTGATGAACGATACGTAGGGCACAATATTTATTTCAGACAATATAATGGCAATAATAATCTGGAATCACACTAAATCATTTTTAATTTGAAGTTACTTTTCAGTATGCTAAACTATGAACAGAACCACCATGGATTTTAACTACCTTCTCTCATAGCCATATAGCTATATGTATATTTATAAGTATGATTAGAAACATCCCATTTGGAGAACTATTGCGAATTAAACGCAATTGTTCGAACTATAATGATTTTATAGCAGCAAAGGATGCAGCAATGAAAAGATTTCAAAGTCGCGGTTATGGTGATTCCATTTTAAGACAAGCCGAGGTTAGAGTCGATAGGCTCGAACAGAAAAGTCTATTGGTGACCAAACCCAAAATACCTGACACCAAGAATGATGATGTACGAATTATCACCACTTATAACAACAGATCCAATGCTGTGGTGCACATTTTTCAAAAAAATTGTCATATTCTGCAGACGGACAATATTTAAAAAAAACATTTACCGTCTCGCCCTCTAATAACCTACAAACGTTGCCAATCTTTAAGGGATCATCTAACACACAGCCATTTTAATCCCAGTACAACAACTAAAAATAGACTTAACATCTCAGGGTTTTTTCCATGCCTACGCTGTAAGGCTTGTAAATTTAGCAAGAAAACCACGACCTACACTGGTAGACCAGGGGACCCTAGACCAGTAAGAGTCATAAAAAAACTCCTCAATTGTAATTCGGATCATGTAATATACTGTCTAGAATGCCCATGTCAGAAACGCTACATTGGTAGTACAATCAACCCAGCCAAAAAACGCATTTTAGAACTTATGAGTGCCATAACAAATAAAGATGCTAGTTATGCAGTGGCACGTCACTTCGAACAATTTCATCATAGTGATCGAGATCTCCTAAAATACTTTTGTATAGACCAGGTGGAGAGAGGAGAGAGAGAGGGTGACAGGATTAAAAAGCTACGCATTTTGGAGTCTAGATACATTATAGATCTCCAAACAAAGGCCCCAATAGGGCTCAACAATGATGAAGAGCTCTGGGTACATTTAGAAGCGTAGGATACCAATTGCAGATTCAGAATACCTTAGGATTGATTTTCTTCCAAAGAAAGATGTGACATATGATTAATTAATGAGTTGGAATATAACATCATGCCCATATAATGAACGAAAACGTGGATAATTGAAAAGCTTTATGAAATGAAGTTACCGCCTGTTGAATTGCCCATTAAGGGCACAATTATGACACTAATTGGGTCTCGGAAGAGAAAAAGAAAAAATAGGCACATGTACAATTTTCAAAATAATAGTTACTGGCAGTTTTCTTAAATTGCCATCACTTCAGACATTACACATTGAATTTAACATAGATGCAACTGGGTAAACCAAAGAACTGAGAATCTCCATGACCTTAAGTTGATCCCAATATATATATTTTTTCTAAAAGTATGATTTATTAATCAATTAATTGTTTTGTAATAATTATTTTATATTCTGTATGTATATATAGAATTGTTTTACACTCACACACTTTTATATTAAAGGGACAGTATAGAATTCACATGCAAAAACACTACATTACAAGATGGTCACCAATTGCAGTAGTGAAACATAAGGAAAGGCTAGTGCATTATTTATGTTAGTGAAAAACCATGTGACACATCTGCTCTATGTGAAATACTGCCGAAATGACACGGAAAAACTGACATTGAAAAAGCCGCGAGGCGAAACGCGTCTGTCAGAGAAGGGGGGTCTGCACTAATAAAGTATTTTTACTTTAAATCTCCGTTCCCGAGTGTGCTTTCCATCTGGTATCGGCGATCATCAGGTACCTTGTCTACGAGTATATTTATATTTATATCTATATACTTATATTTTATACAGAGCAGTCAGTTAGATCATAGTTTCTATAGGAAGTGTGTTTTTTGTCTCACTAATAACTTTGGTGCCATGTGACCAATTTTTATGAAACACTACAAAAAAAGTTAATCCGCATAGCACCTTCATGGAAAGTTTTGGGTGATCTGTCAAGCGCCAGGATACCCTCGTACAAATACACATAACATAACAAGCTGGGCCAAAAAAAGGGGGGCTCCCAAGACATTGTTTTTCCATATTAATTCACATAGGAAAATTTGGAAATCAATACAGATAATATGGCCAAACTGAATTACCCAAAATTTTGCAGACAGAACCTTTTCAGAAATGATGTTTTTTATTATTTAGAGTAAATCTGTTTAAACATGAATTTCTCAAAAAAGGTTAAAGAGGTGCTTGGAGTGGTCATGAAGGGGTAAAAAGTCAGCAATATCTAGATGGTTGGTCCTGCGTGAGTTCAGCAGAGCCTCTGGAAGGCCAAGAAAGCTTTCCCTCCCGTCGGCCTTTTCTGACCAGTACCAAGCTGTCTGATTGGCTGGCTGCAACTTGGATAAAAATGTTGCGACTACCAATTCAGGACATGGTGACTTGGTCCCCATGTCTGAATTTTTTTGAAAAAACATATGTGGGGGATAGGGTTGGGATAACCTGGCCCGCTAGTACTTGTGGGGGAGCCCAGGCCCTGCTCTCAACACTCCCTGGCACACAGCTTTCGGGTTGTTGGACACCCACGGGGGTTTGGGTAGAGGGCAAGTGGCCAACCCCACGCCATGCACAGTCAAAAGGGGGTTTGCCACCTGCGGGGGGTTGGGTGCGCAGCCTGGCTGGGATCTTCCCCCTAAACAGAAGATTTAAAATGGTCCAAGAAAGCTCATCTGGACATTTGCGGTATTGACAATCAAAGTGGCTTCATCTGCATAGATGAAAAGTGGGAGCAGAATGGAACCTCAAATGATTTGACTATAAGTGCAATACACTAATATCGATTTTAAAATAACAGGGAGCCATTTGCCCTGGAAGAGCAGCAGATGTTTGACCATTCCTACAGAGGCAAACACGTGTAGTGTTTTTGGGTAGACTTGGCGCCAGAAAAATATATGGCTATGGCCTACACATATCATTTTGTGTGCTGCTGCCCCTAGCATTGTTATTTCATCAAATGCTTTCCAAGACCAAGGGGAATTCAGCAGAAGTGTGGTTGAGTGGGACCCATCGAGCATACCTACAGTAGTGCTGGAACAAAAATCACCAACATTAAAGGGATTGTGAAAAAAACGAAGTGCCACACAGAACAAGTGTAGCAAATGAGTCACACCCATTTACCAGGGGAGTAGTAAAGGTGTGGTCTGTGTGTAGCTAGTGGTGCATTTTGGAGCACACTGTCGCAAATATGTTAATATAGCATGCTATGTTAACTCCGATTATTTACAAACATCACAATTCCATTGAACTGACCGCTAAATGTTCACAGACTGCCGCTTTACTGATCAAACTATATATATATATATATATATATCCGTACATCAAGTTTACCTTGCTTCGAAGACGCCACACACGTGGAAGTTCAACCCTTTATTGATGTGGGCAGTAGTGATACCTTGCTTGTTACAGCTGGAAAAGCGCCATACGCGTTTCGGGCGTGCTGCCCTTAATCATTGGCATGCAGGTAAAGTCCCGACTGTCTTTGCTGCATTTAAACATTTCTCGGGCCCGCCCTGGTGGACATGCGCCCCAATGCCTTGTGGGTATTGCAGTTCAATTCGTGAACCCCAGTGGGTGCAGACAGTACTTTCTTGCATAAAATTTTTTTGTATCCAAGTGGTTATTCTGCTGTACAAACAGGTAGGTACACTGCAAATATCAATCCCGCAGCAACGGACTTCCACGTCCCTCTGGCACCCAGCATGACAGGCGCCGAAGGACCGCACTTGCAGTGGGGCATCCTCACGACGAGGCTTCGCCGCAATTCATCTCCGTACATCAAGTTTACCTTGCTTCGAAGACGCCACACACGTGGAAGTTCAACCCTTTATTGATGTGGGCAGAAGTGATACCTTGCTTGTTACAGCTGGAAAAGCGCCATACGCGTTTCGGGCGTGCTGCCCTTAATCATTGGCATGCAGGTAAAGTCCCGACTGTCTTTGCTGCATTTAAACATTTCTCGGGCCCGCCCTGGTGGACATGCGCCCCAATGCCTTGTGGGTATTGCAGTTCAATTCGTGAACCCCAGTGGGTGCAGACAGTACTTTCTTGCATAAAATTTTTTTGTATCCAAGTGGTTATTCTGCTGTACAAACAGGTAGGTACACTGCAAATATCAATCCCGCAGCAACGGACTTCCACGTCCCTCTGGCACCCAGCATGACAGGCGCCGAAGGACCGCACTTGCAGTGGGGCATCCTCACGACGAGGCTTCGCCGCAATTCATCTCCGTACATCAAGTTTACCTTGCTTCGAAGACGCCACACACGTGGAAGTTCAACCCTTTATTGATGTGGGCAGAAGTGATACCTTGCTTGTTACAGCTGGAAAAGCGCCATACGCGTTTCGGGCGTGCTATATATATATATATATATATATATCTCACAAAAACACCAGTGTGTGAATCGGACTTCACAGACTGACTATCATTTTCACATCACTAAGTTAAGTGTAATGATTTATTTTGATTTTATTCAGCATTTTTGCTTCCATCCCACTTCAGAATTATAAAAGCAGTGCTTCTTTTGTGCTTTCCTAACTGCTGGTATATTTTAAAATATGTGTACAATACATTTACATGTATTTACATTTTATTGTGTTCGGAAAAAAAATGCCATGATAGAGCCTCTCCTTTCACATTCCTGCTAGAATGCCACATGGTTCACTGTGCAAAATCCTCTCACTTTGTAGACAGAAAAGAAAACTAGCACCAACCTCTGTTAAACGAATACCCAGCAGTTTCTGAGAAGACAGAGCCTGACATTCGACCTCTGGCTTTGAACGCACAGCAAATGTAATAAGATAAAGACAAAATGCTGTGTCCAGGGCAAAAGTGTGTCACTTTCACAAGGTTGCCATTTGTCCACAAGATAGAAGCGTCCTTAGGGACTAGAACAGTGGCGGCTGGCTTGTACCAAGGGTGGTGAGGCAGAGGAAGGGCACAAAAAAATATATATATATTCACTTACCTTCTTGCAGCGCGAAGTCCTCCTCCCTCGGGTGTCTTCCAGGAAGCTCCCGATGTAGGAAATTGCACTACCCAATCCTGGCGCTGCTTTCTCACCATGAAAGCAGTGCCAGGATTGGATAGAGCAGGCTCTCCCAGCGCTCCTAAGAGCACTGGAGGCCTGCGCTTTCTTTAGCCCAGCTGACTAAAACAGCTAGGTTAGAGACCTTCAAAATGGAAATGTCTGGCTGCCTGGCCCAAGTCGGCCAGCCAAAGAGACCTGCTCAATTTAAAGCGCATAGCTTGCTGCTGCCGCCACTCGGCAGCACTAGCCCCGCCCCTTCCTGATACTTCATTCAGGAAAGGTTGCTGAAAAATAAAATGGTAATAAATAAACTTTAATACCATTTTATTTTTCAGCTCTGGGGCCTTGTGGGACGATGCTCATCTTGTCAAATGGAGGAGCCACCCCTGGAATTGAATAACATTGTGGTTACTATTTTACTTCTGAGTTCAGGAGACTCAGTGGGAGCAAGTCGTAACGAGTGAGCTCGACAAAAAAGTGGGTTATGCTATTGTACTTACTTCAATGTATTCTTTTTTCCTGTGATACACTTCTTCTGGGAACTTCATTGCGCTCTAAAAGTATATTATATCTCCAAGCTTCATGTGACAGCGTGAAGCATGATCATCCCCGGGTAATGTAGGGAAAAAAGGCTTGGACATTTCAAGAAGGATACACCATGTACTCTAAAGATGTTGTGCAGTTCTCTAGAGACATCTCATGGTGCTAAGTAAAAGTGCCTCTGTTCGTCTACTCAAGGTGGGGTTCTGTGTGAGTAACTTGTTATAATGAGGCCCTGAACATAGAACTTCAGCATCTTCATGTCCAGGAGTAGGAGCAATTGCAGGAGACACAGATGCACCATGAGTTGAGCATGAATTCTAAGGAGGGGTAATAGTTTTCAGAACCACCTCTGAAAATATTTTGCTGGTCCCAGCCATTCGGTGGCTAGATGTTTGGGCACCAAGTGGTGGGGGAGCAGGGAGAGATGCGAAAGTGTAATATAATGTAATGTAATGTAATGTAATAGAATCTTATAAAGCGCACTGCAACTCGACGAGCATCCTGGCGCTAAAAGAGGGAAAGCAGGGAATTAGAGACAAATATAGAGATATTAAATTTTTAGGAAAGAGCCAAGTTTTAAAAGTAAACGAGAGACCCAAACATCATTCAGCTGGCGCAACCCCAGGGGGAAGAATAAAGGATTCAGATGGAAAAATATTGAATATTTGGAAAAAGCCAGGTTTTAAGTTGTTTACGAAAGACCAAAAGGTCTTTTATCTGGCACAACTCCAGGGGCAAAGCATTCGATAGTCTCGCAGCTGCGACACTAAAAGCTTGTCCCCCAAACCTAGCTCTTCTAATTCGAGGTACTCCCACCTGGCAGGCCGTGGAGGATCGAAGGCAACGAGAGGGTATATACCACCGAAATTTAATATGCAAAGGTAGGGGACCCATACCATGCAGTGCCTTGAACACAACACAGAGGGACTTAAAATAAATCCTCTGTGTTATGGGGAGCCAATGTAGCTCCGCAAGGGCCTGAGTGGAGGAAGAATGACGGGGGCGCATCAGAGCCAGCTTAGCTGCCATATTCTCAACTCGCTGCAATTTCCCGATCAGAAATCGAGGGGATTCCAACAGCAATGAGTTACAGTAGTCCAATCTGCTCAGGATCACACTCCTGACTATCAGGGGATGCACATGAACTGGTAGCAGGGGGAGAATCTTCCTCAAAGATCTTGCAAGAGAGAAACAAGTCCCCAGAGTCTTATTAACATGTGACTCCAAGGACAGCTTTTCATTAAATATAACTCCCAAGTTGCGGATTGCCCCAACAGGTGTGCATCGGGGTTTTAACCTATTTGTAGGGACCATGTCAGGGATGCACACTGGCTTTTTCCTCTGTCTTTTACTGATCCAAGATGAGCAGCAAAGTGTCCGTGACACTCCGAAGGGGTGTAGAACTTCTGCAGAATTTCCAGCAGAAACCACGCAAGTTCTTGGAAACTGTGGAGCTGCAGATTAGTCTGAAGAACTATGACCCTCAGAAGGACAAGTGTTTCTCAGGCCCAGTCAGGCTCAAGTCCTGCCCCTGCCCCAAGTTCTTGGTTTGCATCCTGGGAGACCAGCAAACATTGAGATGAGCCCAAGGCTGTTGATATGCCCCACATGGACACAGAGGCACTGAAGAAGCTCAATAAAAACAAGAAGTTGGTCAAGAAACAGGCTAAGAAGTATGATGCCTTCTTGGTCTCTGATCCTCTGAATAAGTGGATACCCCTTTTCCTGAGACCTGGTCTAAACAAAACTGGAAAATTCCCTTTGCTCCTGCCCCACAATGAAAACATGGTGGCAAAGGTCGATGAAGTGAAATCCAACTTCAAGTTTCAAATGGAAAAGGTCCTCTGCCTCGCAGTTGCTGTTGGCCAAGTTAAAATGATGGAGGATTAGCTGGTGTACAACATCTTCCCATTATCTTCTTGGTCACACTGTTGAAAAAGAGCTGGCAAAATGTGCTGCCTCTGTACATCAAGAGCACATTGCAGAAGCCCCAGCGGCTGTATTAAGTCCTGCTCTGACAAAATACATTTTTATAAAGCTTGAAAAAAACAAAAGGATGCGCACTGGCCTTACCTGCTATTCCAGAACAGCTGAGGCTGGGAGTTTGGTAGGGAAGGGGTTCTTTCCCCTTTGGAAGCAGGTGTCATGTGATTCTGAAATACACGCGCCCATGTTACAATCTACAGAGGACACAATACTAGCTGCAGCGTGCAGTGCTACTTTTCAGAGAGCAAACAGACACCCTTCCAGTGCCTGCCCCTTGGTGCAAAAACATGTTAATTTATTCCAATTGATGTCAGCAGTCACCTCTAAGTTGAATGTGGTTAGAACAATTTCAGTGAAGGTCTGTCTGAAGAGAGCGAAAAATAAGGAACCAGATTTGTAACCGTTGGAGCAAGGGGTTCCTGTCGCTGGATTCTTGTAGCAATCAGGATGAAATCCTTCTCTCAGAGAGCCACTAACCTATGGAAGTCTATCCACCACAGCTTAGAACTCAACACACCCTTTTTCATTTAGAAAATTGCTAAAAAAAATCTTCTTTATCTCATGAACCTAATTCTCCTTCTAAAATCTCACTTTTGAGAACCCAACTCTACAGACCCAGAGTGAAAAGTGATTTAGTTCCCTTGATGTACTTCAGTTTTTCAGTTTCACCCTTCCCGTTTCCACTCTGTTGCAATATATGCATGTACCATTCTCAACTTTTTGGGCCTGCTTACATGTAAAGCACACCAATACAATGTGGTGCAGATTTTCTATCGAATAGTTGTAAATAAAAATAGCTATTGACTGTCTATCTAGTTTTAAGTTCCTCTAAACACATTTATAAGGGTTGACTTTGGTGAGTAACTAAAGTTCCGAAGTATTATCTGAAGAACTGATTTGCCAGCTCAGTATTGCCTTTATCCGAAAACGGGATTGGAGTAGTCAATCTCTAGTTAGAAGTTTTAGGCATGGCCTTTGAGACAGGTTTAGCTGTTTTGCCAGACTACTGATTCTAAAAAAGCCAAAAAAACATAGATACATAGGGGACCTTTTGATCAGTCGGCTTCATCCATTGGTCTGTTTGTCATTCACATTTTGCTTCCGTCCACCACAGCTTGGGGAAATGGGCCAGCCCTCTTCGCCCATTGCCTCCTTTCACTTTGAGTGAATGCACAAAGCCTGTGCACGTTGTTCACTTCCACCTAAAAATAGTTCCTTACTCTTCTGTGGCAAAGCTGGTTCAAAGTATGCTTTTCATTTTTTTTTGTATTAGCTTAAATTCAGGCTTTTTATTTTGCCTTCCCTTCCAGTGCCCAATTAGATGATTGTTTATTGTCGGTCTCCTTTTCAAAGTCACTCTTCTAAAATGTTAAAGTAACATTCTAGTTGGGTGTGCTTCCTTAGGTGGTCACTTATTCTTGTCACCTTCACAAACAAGCATTGGCATAGCCAATAGGACTCGCCTTTGGGACCTTATAAGTGTTTAGCCATGCAACAGTTGCATAACCAAATACTTATAAGGTCCTAAAAGCGAGACCTATTGGCTATGCCAAGCGGCCGTGTGGCCGCGAAAGTGATCGCGATCTAACATCAAAGCGGCCGCGAAAGTGAAAGTAATCGCGGTCAAGCGCGCGCGCACATGCACTGTAGCTCTAGGCTGGCCTGGTAGCACTTTTTGGAGCCCTCTCAATAAGTCTCGCCAGACCAGCGCATGCGCTGGGTCAGGCGAGACCTAATAATTACAAAATGCATGGCACAACAGAAAGTGTTGTTACTTAGAAAAAAGGATCAATAGTTAAAAATGGATATCAGTATGGAGGAGCTTAGCGCGTGATCAAGATGGCCGCGTGAGCCTAGAGCTCCCGAGACCCTCGCTCCCTCCGGCATCTATCCTGTCTATTATCCTGTACTTGATGCCCGGACTATTGGAGAGGATCTGCTGCTGAGGCGGGAACCGTTGTCCGGGTCGAAATCGCCCACCGGAGACCGAAGTTATACTGCCTTGAAGTTTGGGGCCTAATCCCCGCACGGTGCCCGGGACTTGCGTTGGCACAGTGCCCGTGCCCTAATTGAACAACAGCGGCCTGGTCGGGGAGGAGTCGTCGGAGGTGGAGGGGATTTCACTTTCGCTTTCGATTTCGCCTTCCAGTCTCCAGGGCGCCCGGGACGGGGCGAGCGCGGTGCCAGCCACTGGTTGCATGCCCATTTACCCTGTACGGGCCAGGAGATTGTCTACACGGCAGATTGAGATGTCGACCAGGTCGGACGCCGAAAAGCAGAAGCCCAAGAACACCAGGCGGGGCACCTCCACCCAGACTAATACCATGGACCGCTATGCCCATCAGAGGGGGTCCCCGGGCGAATCGGGCCCTACGTCGGAAGCCTCGAAGGATGCGGCGTCCCCCTCCACAGAATTAACCCTGCAGGACATCATGGGGGCCATCGAAGGGATGAAGTCCTCGATTGGGCAGCAATTTGAGACCCTGGCACAAAAAGTAGATGCCATATCGATAGATGTCAACCTGGTTCGGGCCGACCTCGGCAAAACTAATGAGCGGGTTCAGTCCTTGGACCTCAAGACTGCCGGCCTCCTGGGCGATGTCTCCGGCCTCCAGCAGGAAGTCCGTACTCTCCGGGCAGCAAATGATCATTTCGCCCGCCGGTTGGAGGACTTCGAAGGCCGTGCTAGGCGCAACAACGTCCGCATCATTGGGGTCCCGGAAAATTCGGAGGAGCAGTCAGTGGACCTGTTCGTGGAGGACCTGGTGGTGAACCATCTGGCACCCAAAGGCCTTAGCAAGTTCTTTACCGTCGAACGGGCCCATAGAGTTCCTGGCGGGAGGCCCAAGGTGGGGGCCCCACCAAGGCCGATTGTCGCCCGGATCTTTAATTTCAGGGATCGAGATGCCATACTACAAGCATCGCGGATGGCCGGCCCGCTGCCATTCCAGAACACTACTGTAAGCTTTTATCCGGACTTCACTCAGATGGTGCAAAAGCAGCGGCAAGGCTTCATGGCGGTCAAGAGAAGACCGCGTGAGATGGGACTAAAATATGCCATGCTCTTTCCTGCGAGGTTGCGGGTGGTGTTCGAAGAGCGAACTTTCTTTTTTGAGGCACCCGACATGGTCGGAGACTGGCTGGACACTCTGCCCCAAGGGCGGCCTGGCGTGGAACGCTCTGGTGGCGCAGATGGTGCCGGTGACGAACATTGAACCGGGACTTAAGTACCACGACTCCGATCCCTCCGGGAGGTTGATAGTCCGGGGGGCGGCGGGGGCAGTAGGGGAGCTTTTCCTCCTCTGGGTTCTTTCCGTAGACTAGTTTTATAAGGGGCGACAGGCACACTGCAAGTTGGGGGGCACTTTAGAGCTTACGCAGGGGTGCAGGGTGGGGGGTGGGTGGGGTTTGTTGTTGGGGTTGTTGTTGTTTTTGGTTCTGCAAGGCGTTATGATGCAAGTTCCTGTGGTTCGGGTCGGGTTCCACGTGGGTGGTGGTGGTCTCCTTACATGCTGGGATGGGGGGTAGGGGCCTCAAAATACTCAGTTGGAATGTGAATGGCCTGGGGGATCGTATTAAGCGTGGGATTGTACTGCAATTTCTGAAGAGATGTGCCCCTGATATTGTCCTCTTGCAAGAGACGCACTTGATTGGCAACGCGTGCCATGCACTCAATCGTAAAGGCTATAAGTTTGTTGCGCATTCCGGGTTCACCTCGGGTTCCAGAGGGGCGGGAATACTAGTCAGGTCCTCTCTCCCATTTGAGGTTGACTCTACTACTGTAGACGATAGGGGGCGCTTCGCGGCAGTAGCGGGACGGTGGGAGGGCAGGACGCTGGTCCTGGTGTCGGTTTATGTCCCCCCTGCATTGCAGCCCACTACCCTAGCGGACTTAGAGAGGACATTACTGGGTCTCCCAGAGGGCGTGTTGGTGGTGGGTGGTGACTTTAATGCGGTCGGCTCCGGCCTGCTTGACAGGCACCCGCAGAGGATTTCGGGGGGGGCTCAGAAGTGGCTTCCTGATTTCATAGACACCCTAGGGCTGGTTGATTGTTGGAGAATGTTGCATCCCACACAACGGCAGTACACTTTCCACTCAGGTGCGCATGGCAGTCTCTCCAGAATTGATTATGTCCTCACTCTGGCTGCACACGCTTCCAGTGTCTCTGAGGCCAGGCACATGGCACGAGGTATTTCTGACCATTCTCCGGTGTGGATCTGTATGGATGTTGCCAGAGGAGTGGGTGGCAGGGTGGCCCCAATCAACCCGTGGCATCTTAGAGACCCTGTGACTCGTAGTGCGGTACTTAAGGCGATCGACCGTTATTTTCAAGAAAACCTCGGTTCGGTCACGTCGGCGGTGTCCTTGTGGGAAGCATTCAAAACCGTGATTCGGGGTGAGGCCCTCTCCTTGATTACAGCGGCCAAGCGTCGGAGGGACGCGGAGGTCGCCCAGCTTGAGGCGGAGATCGCAGACCTAGGGCTGGCCCTGGAGGATGAGGTCACGGAGGAGGCACTGCACGAACTGAGCCTTAAGCAATCGGAGTACAGGGCCCTCGTGACTGACGCAGCCAAGGCTCTGAGTAGGGAACAGCGGGGCCGTCTGTACGACGTCGGGGACAAGGCCGGGAAATTGATCGCGTGGCTGGACAAGAAGGAGAGGGTCAATCGAGTGGTGCCGGACCTAGTGACGGAGGCTGGCGTCCTGGTCACGGAGCCGGAGGACATAGTCCAGTGCTTTGCGGATTACTTCCGCACGGTCTATACATCCGTTTCGGACAGGCCTGTGGAGGACTCATGTGCACTCCTGCGCGATCTCGCCCTGCCTTGCCTCTCCGATGTGGACAGGGACGACCTTGATGGCGACATCACGGTCGATGAGATTGCGGGGGCGATCCGTTCTTTGCGTCCGGGCAAGGCCTCGGGTCCGAATGGTCTGCCCATTGAGCTCTACAAACTCCAGCCGGACAAGATCGCTCCGCATCTACGAGCCATGTTTGTGGAGGCGCGGGCGACGGGTTCCCTCCCGCTCGACCAGCGCCTGGCAACGATCGTGGTCATCCATAAAGATGGCAAGCCTAGAGACGGGTGCAGTTCATACCGGCCGATCTCGCTCCTTAACGCTGAGCCGAAGATCCTTGCTAAAATCCTCGCAAACCGGCTAGTCAGGGTGATCGGTGACCTGATCCACCCCGACCAATCTGGATTCATCCCGCATCGGAATACTGCGTTGAATCTTAGGCGCATTCATGGTGTGATCGCAAGGGTCGGGACGATGCGGGAACCGGCCGTGGTGGCGGCGCTCGACGCAACGATGGCATTCGACACGGTTGAGTGGGCATATTTGTGGGCCGCGCTCGCGAAGTTCGGCTTCGGGCCCGGATTTGTGGGCTGGGTGAGGCTCTTATACGAAGGACCTCTCGCCAAAGTTGCGGTTAACGGGAGGGCCTCCAATCCATTCGACTTGGGAAGGGGTACTAGGCAGGGTTGTCCCCTCTCGCCGCTGCTGTTCGCTCTCGCCCTTGAGCCGCTAGCGGCATGGATACGGTGGCACCCAGACGTGAGGGGGATTCGCTGGTCCCCCGATCACGAGGACCGCATCTCCCTCTATGCTGACGACATTCTGCTCTATCTTACCTCACCCCGGAAGTCCCTTATAGTTGTCTGCGACATCTTGACTTCCTTCGGGAGGAACTCGGGGCTCACCATCAACTGGGGTAAGTCATATCTGTACGCCCTGTGTGGAGACGCTCCGGTTCCCCCGCGGAATTGCCCGATCCAGATCGCCCGGGAGGGCTTTCAGTATCTTGGGATCTATATTTCAGCCGATCCCACGGTACGGTATGAGCGAAACCTGCTCCCTCCGTTGGCGCGCCTGCGGCGGGATGTGGCAGGCTGGAGGCGGCTGCCGCTTTCCCTCCTCGGCCGTGCGGCGCTCTTTAAAATGATGTCGCTTCCCCGCTTTCTCTATGCCCTGCAGAACACCCAGGAGCTGGTCCCGGCCAGTTACTTTCGGGAGGTTGAGAGTCTACAGCGTTCGCTGCTGTGGGACGGCCGCCCGCGTATAGCGATAGCAAAATTAACTCTCCCTTGGTATGACGGTGGTATCGCGCTTCCCGACATCCGGAGATACTATTGGGCCTCCCAACTGAGCGCAGTCAACCACGGAGTCTACGGTCCTGCGCTTAGCCCCGGCTTCGCTATGGACCGGTGGTTGTTGCGGGGTGGTGGCTACTATAGAGCACTTTATTCAAGGGCCCCGGCTGGATCCCTCACGGGGCCGACCGGGGTGGCGGTGCACGTGTGGAAGGCAGTCACGAACTCCCTGGGGTGGAAGGATAGACTCACACTGGCCACTCCGCTGTTTGACTCGGACAAGCTGGGGAAACTCTGGAACTCTAAGGGTTTCGACAAATGGGACCTGATTGGTATCTCCAGGGTGGGGGACATGCTGGCCAAGGGGCGGATTAAGTCGTTTACAGAGCTGCAGACGGAATATGCGCTAGAGGGCACGGAATACTTCCGGTACGCGCAGGTACGTCATGCGCTGCGGTCGGTCCTCGTTGAGGGGGAGAAGGTGCCCGAATCCTCTCCGTTGGAGGACCGGATCTTGGACGGCCATGTGCCGGAGAGCACAATCTCTCTCATTTACAAGAAGCTGGTGAACGTCCGTACCGATCTCCTTCTGGGGGTGCGGGACCAGTGGACTAGAGACGGTCTTGAGCTGGACGATGAGGACTGGCAGTGCGCTGTCTCCTCCCCGAAAGAGGTTGCCATCCCCGCCAGGCTGCGGCTGGTCCAGCTTAAGATACTCCACAGAGTCTATGTCACTGGCCCCCGGTTGGTCCACATGGGTTTCTCCGAGGACGGGCTGTGTAAGAGGGGCTGCGGGATGGTGGGCACCTTTCTGCACATCATATGGGAGTGTGGTGTGATTGCGGAATTGTGGAAGCAGATTCATGTTGTGATGCAGGAGGTCACGGGTATTGTGTTGCACTCAGAGGCGCGGCGCTGTCTCTTGAACGTGTGGGGCCCTACAGACTACGATGCTGCGCAGACTCAATGGGTGACCCTTGGTAATATGGTGGCCAAGCGGGATATTGCACGACTGTGGGGATCCCCTAGCCCGCCCACCCTAGATGCATGGAAGGATAACATGGACTGGTGCATGTTTCGGGAGAAAACAGTGTATTGTGCACGGGGGAGGCCCAAGAAATGGCACAAGGTGTGGGGGGGGTGGAACCAGTATAGGGGATACATCTGCCTGCCTCCTGCCACTGACCCACCAGAGGAGCACCTTTCCCCCTAGCCCCACTTCCGACTTGAGTTTTGCGGATGAAATCTGATAGAAAGTTAGTGCCTCTGCCTCTCCCTCCCCTCCACACTTGAGGGCTGATCTGATGGTGGATATGGGGCCGCCTCATCGGTGGGATCTGACGCGAACAAATGATGTATATTGCCTTGCTTGTTATGTTTTTCTTTAAAAATTGAAACCTTTTTTCTCTCCTGCATGACAGCCATAGAAGACTACATATGTTGATTGACGAGCTGCCGAACCTCCGGGTTGTCGGCTGAATAGCTGTGTATCTGAAATATCCGAATAAAGGTTTTTTAAAAAAAAAAAAAAAAAAAAAAAAAATGGATATCAGTGAATGTTTTTAAATTTAAAATGTTTAATGCAAGCATATGGTAGCACGGTTTGGGTGGTGCCATTTTTTATTTATTTATTTTTCTTTTTGTGCCGAATGTCTGCAATAAAAACGTTTCTAAAGGAACCTTCGTGTCAGCCGAGCAAGGCCAGGCTTATTGGTTAAGTACTTGCACTGGCTATGCTGAATATGGCTCTTTTTCCTCAGCCCATCACCCCACATGTTGTGCTGTTTGGGGGCTTGTAGGGCTTGAAAGGGCATGTTTTGGTTCAGTTCTCCTCTGTTCTTGAGACACTTGTATTCACCGTCGGGCCGGCTAGTTCTAAACCTGAGAAGCACTTCAGTACTAATGTTTCACACGAGACTCACACAGGCGCCGCAGCCCTCTGTGACTCTTTCCAAGTCCACCCAAATTACAGGATCCTTTTATGCTTTAATTGCCGGGCTGTATTTCTGTTATTAACGCCAGCTTGGCAAGCCGTCTTGACTGGAATGTGTTTTTTTGGAAACTTTAGACCAAAGAGCCTCTTGTGTCTCAAGCGTATTTCAAATTTCACTGCCTGCTGAAATGTACCAGGGGGAAATTCCCTGTAAAAATGAATGCATTCAGATTGCAGTGTGCCAAACACTGAATTCCGCGTGTAACGCCCTCTTTTCAGAGATAAGTGCCTGACCCCGCAGTATTTACCCCATGCATAGCGCGATTTACATGGACTGGTAAATATCTCATCCCATCTGGGACACTCGTGATAAACTGGGAATTGTCAGAATGTAAATGAGCAGTTCAGTTGCCATATTGTATCTCTCTATAGGAGGAAGGCCGACTCCACAATAACACAAAACAGATGATTTATTTCAGAAAAGTGCTAGCAGCACTATACAAATCCAACACCACATCACAGATCACAAGGTTTTTGGGGTATTTCCTAATAGCACATAAAGCTAACTGTTCTGACATCATGAGAGACTTGCAGCCATGCACCGAGGAAACACACCACTTCCATTCGCAAATCACTCACCACACCACACTTTGCCACCAGCAAGGTGTTAACACTTCAAGAAGCACATCAAAAGAGAAGGCCACACAGCTCAGTGCATCACACCTTTATTCGATTTCAATGATTTCGTTTTGATGTAATCAACATTTCTATGCCCCTTCACATCTCAGGATCATCGCTGGTGCCTGTATTGTCAACAAATACAATCGCCTGTTATGTTATTGAATACGGCCGCACCACCATACATATGTTATATACTTTCTGTCATTGGTGCAGATAGAATTGTACCGTTTCTCCTACATTGGCAACAATCGTAAACCTTGATCATTTTTCTCTATAGTTTTTGGAGGACTGTCCCCTCAACTACCTTTTCCATACTCGGTGCTTTCCTCACATTACAGTTCTCCTAGTTTCTACCTTGCTTGAGGGTTTCACAATCCTCCAACACAGGAATTCCAATTTCTGCTTCCTTTGCCCATCCACCCACCCTTAATGTATTTGTACGTTGAATTTCCATCCTCATAGCACTTCCTTTGTTATATCGTCGGGTGTCAAGTGGTAACCTTCCACTCTTTTCTTTACTTTTTATAAAGTCATCGCACAACACGGTTGCATTCTGAACTCCTTCCTAAAAGGTCTTGTTCAAGTGCTTAACATGATCATTGGTCTTTAGGTGATGAAACAATTCCCACTGAGTTAAGATGAGGTTCCATTACCGTCTACGGTACTTGATTGGTTTTTGTCAGTAATGTTGACAGATTGGCACCGCTTCCCTGCAAAAATGTCTTCCTTTAATTATTCAAGCCCTTCAGAAAACACATCAGCAACATGTTTAATACTGGACCTTTTCGAGTAGTGATCTACTTGGAGATCATATGCACTAGACTCCTAATTTTACTACTACTAAACTGAGACAAAATCCTAACTTTACGACTTTCAGTATTCATAAAAGACATTTAGTAGAAGTAAAGTTAGGAGTCCTAACTTTACTACTACTAAATGCCTTCTGTGAATACTAAAAGTAGTACGTTTAGGATTTTATCTCAGATTAGTTCTGTGAATCGGCCCCATAGAGAGCAAGGGGAAGGTAGAAAGCGCAAAGATGGGTAGTTGCTGAAAGAAATTAGTGAGGTGATTGGGATGTGTTGCAAGTGCTGTGTTTTGTCAGTGGCAATGGGGCTAGTGGTTACCAGTAGGGCCAGACTGACGATAGCGTGCATCGAGCATTTCCCCGGCGGGCTGTAGGGGTGGGGGCCGGTTCTGTGCCAATGGGGGGCGGTTTTGTCAGTGGGGACCGGTTTTGGAGCAGTGCTACAATATTGGCCACCTGTAACAAAAGCGGGTGCTGTGCGTCTTCCTAGCACGCCCCCCTCCTGCTCCCTGTGCCGTTCAAGCAGCAATCTGCCAGGGCTAGTTGCTGTTCCCAGTCTGGCCCTGGTTGCCAGTGTGGAGAAGAGGGCATGGCAAATATAAGGGGAAAGGTGACCCCTCCTGTGCTACTCTTTAACTATCCAGTAATAAAGATGAAACCCAGCGATGGTTGTATGTCGAAATATCAACTACAGAAAGTTACTGTGGACAAATTATTGAGACGGTAAGTGCAAATAAGTGTAGGGTTACTATGCCTAATCCACATACTTTAGATATATCTATATTGCCAAGGGCACATATATGAGACGTTAAGTAAAGTAAACCTTCAGTATACATACTTACCTTGTCAATGTTTTAGTCTTTGAAATTGTGGCCAAAATATCTTGGTAGCATGTGGTTTCTGTAGCAATATTAAGGGGGACAGCCCACAGCAATGGGGGCGTGCTTGCAGGGCATTGTCTTGAGCCCTTTTCTGAACCCGAGATGGGATTTTGAGGTCGATTCTACTGTTTCAGCTTTCCGAACCCTTCGACATACCAGGACGTGGCCTGGCTTCCGATCTTCTCTTCCATGCACTTCCTGGTCGCTTGTCTGGTGGTATCTGTAGTGCCAACCCAGGTAGATATCGTGTTAGTGCAGTAGAATTCACATATCCCTGAATACACTGCATAAAGCAGATGCCACATGATAAACAGGGGACGGTAGATTCAATATCTGGTAATATTTCACCTTTTAGAAGAAGTACATCCTCCCTTCGCAGCACATGTTGCGCCTAACTAACGGAGCACTGAAAGATACAATGAGCATTTGGCAGATATGTTCTGTGGAGTCTGGCTATTCGCTGCTGCTATTTTAGTTTTGGCAACCCGACTGCTTGAAAATAATGAGATTTTCAAAACACAGCCTTGGCAAGCGTTCCTTCATCCTTTCAGTGTGAGAGCAATTTATGTGGATGACTAGTTGAGGTTTCAGCTGGCCATACTGAGTAACTCATGAATTGTTACCTCAGTCAGATAATATGCTTTCCACAAGCGGATTTTCTTTCTGTTTTTACATCATAACTGCACGTCTGTGACAGATAGCCCCTTCCACTGTCCTCACAAGACCGGCATAGCCAAAGCGAGCTGCAGCTTTCCCTTACAAAAACTAGATGCTTCGTTGAGAGAGGTAGAGGACCCTTAAATTTAAAAACACATGTATGGGCGCAAGATTCAGAATTTATTGACTAAATACGCTGATACTTTAGTCATATTGAAAAGAATTACTTTGGGCACTTTACATTCAATGTCTAGCTAATGGCATTGCTAATGGTTCACCCATACCAAACACCTGGAAGGGCACCCAGATCATACCGGTCTATAAAAAGGGAGAGCGCTCAGACCCTGGAAATTATAGGCCTATAAGCTTGATAGATTGCATACAGAAGGTGGTCGCTAGGTTTGTCCTACAGAGAATCCAAGGGTGGATTGAGGAGGAGGAAGTCCTGTCACCACTCCAGGCAGGTTTTCGCAGTCATACAAGCACCATAGATCAAGTATTTAGGTGTCTGTTAATATATTGGCGGGTGGTTCTGTTGGGGGAGGGTATGCTATTTGCGGCTTTTGTTGATCTTAAATCAGCTTTTGATTTGGTTCCTCGAGCAAAAATGTGGGCAGTTTTTAAAGCTCAAGGTATGCCAACAGATATTCTAACCTTTTTAATGAAACTTCATGAGGATAATTTTGCCCAAGTTAGATGGAACCAATCAGGTAGTGTCACAGATACATTTCCAATTGCTAGGGGAGTACGCCAAGGGTGCGTACTAGCCCCGACCCTTTTCTCCTTATACATCAACAGAGTGATCAACTATTTTAAGCAAACCCCGACCGACGCTCCAAAGTTGGATGGTAAGTTGATTCCTCTGTTGATGTTTGCAGACGACACCTTATTAATCTCAAAGACCCAACAGGGTCTTCAAAAAGCCATTGATGTGTTTGAGGTTTTCTGCAAAGATCATGGGCTTATTGTAAATGTAAGCAAGACGAAGTTTATGGTTTTACACACGTCCAAATATGTAAGAGGGAATGTGCAAATGAACGGGGTCAAATTAGAGCAGACTAAGGTCTTCTCATACTTTGGTATAATCCTTGCATCAACGTTAGAATGGAAACCGCACACTACCCAGTTGATTATAAAGCATGCTCAGTTAACTGGTGCATTAACAAAAGAGCTCCATTCCTCATACACCAGGCCTATGATACCAGCACTAAAAATATACGACGTAAAGATAGGATCGGCAATTCTTTATGGGGTAGAATTGTGGGGCTTCAGTAAACTCACCCTGATGACTAGGGCCCAAAATAAGTTTTTACGTACAATCACTGGCCTTCCTGTATCTACTCCGTTGATTCCCCTCTTTTACGACCTAGGTGTCCAGTGTCTAGAGGATATTGCCCGATATAGACCAGTGGCTTACTGGAGGCGACTCTGGGTTACCCCAGAACTCTCACAGTATGCTTGGGCTTTTCTGGACGTTAGAGGAGCTGATAAGGCGCAAAAGATTTTATGGATGCGGGAGGTCAAGGTACTTTACTCTGCTATGGGCCTAGCCAGTTTATGGGAAGATCCTACAGCACATATCTTTCCCTCTAGAAAAATTCTAAAAGATTTATACTGGTGTGTGGTTTCAGCAAAAAGATTTGGCTCATGCATTGGTCCGTCATTAACTGCGGATTTTATGGTACTCAAAGACAGGCCTCTGTTTGAAAGCTATTGGGACTGTATTACAGTTGTGGAGGACAGAAAGAGATACCACCAATTCAGGGTGGGCACTCTTCCTATTAATTCCTTTGTTGCCAAATGGAGAGAAGGCCTTAACCCTGGTTGTTCCTTCTGTCCAACACAACGGGAAAGCATTGCGCATATTTTATTTATCTATCCGGAGTACAAAATTCCCAGGCGGGTTTGGCTTAAACCTATTTGTCTTCAATTGGGCTTCCAGACAGGTGGTGAGGCCCTGCGGTGTCTTAAAACTAATACTTCTCAACCTGTGATTATCGCTGTTGCAAAATTTCTCCATTGGATATGGGTAATCCGTGCACACAAATTACGTCTTATATGAATATCTTAGTCCTTTTCTGTAAATACCCTTTTTATATTATAAAGTTTTTAAATATTTTAAATCATTTTTAACAATGAGATGTGTATTTATAACTGTAGTTGCTATGCACGTTACACTTTATATTCTATGATGAAATCAAGTTCCTTTTTCTTTTCCCTTTGTTTTTCTCCTTTTAAAAATTGTTATATATTTTAATGATGTCTTTTATGATGAAAATCGAAATAAAGACTTGAAATTGAAAAGAATTACTAATTATTTTCTAGCTAACCAAGTGAAATTCAAGAAATGCAGCAGCCACATGCTCTGAAGTGAGTGAAATGCACTTGGACAGATAAACCCACCGGCTCTTAGTCAGGAGTAAAATTACATAGTTTAATACTTTGAAAGTGTAAGCATTGCGCCGTGTTGGCAGTTTGTCTTTAGCTGGCTCAAAATGATATCAGAGCCTCCAGTTTCTTGTCCTTTCCTATTGTGGTGAGTCAATCTGCAGAAACTCTAGAACTGAGTTTGCCCCCTGAGGCACCTAATTTCAGGTATTTTGATATAAATCTTGGATTGTACTTCGTCAGTTGTGGGGTCGTTGCTTCTTTTTGACAAATGGAATCTGCCTTGGACCCAGCAGGTCAAAGACAAATTCTGGACGGGACGCCATAGACAGCCTCCAAGTAACCCCACATTCTTGTCCTCCAATCTAGCTTAGGAGAGCTTGGTGTTTCATGTGTCATCTTCTAAACAAAATGAATGCCTTGAGCCAGAATGTTTTTGTGTCAATTAGTCTCATTCTTTGTACGACGAATACAAGCCTTTTCAGCCACTATGCACATGCCTTGTCGGAAATGGTAAAACTGACCGTGGTAAGCCTACTAGAACTAATGCAGAAGCCCTTTTCCGAATTGTTGAGCACTTGCTTGGATGGCTCCAAATGCATTCTGAATTGTATCTTAGATTCTCTGGATACAGTGACATGACTCATGGACACCACGTTCATCATCCTACCCAGATATGCAAGGATGTGATCCACCGGCTTTTTAAGAGATGTCCAGGCCGCTGTTATGGCCATGCCCTTTGATGGTTAGTGGCACTCTGGTAAGAAGATTGGCTCCTGCCTTCACGGCCTACACATGAAACCCAGCAATCTCAGCAGAGACAGTACTCTCAGCACTGCTCCTTTTGAGGAACTGTTGATCAAAATGTTACCATGGTTAACAGCAACAGCAGATGTAGTAACCTCTGTCCTATGCCAGATCTCAAAGCTTCATGTGGTGGGGGAGGGTTTTCCACCAATTTAAAGTCGATCACGACTGACTGCTGGGTCACTGTCTGGTCTGCAAAAGCCTTGCCTTACCTTTCAGGGTACTCCCTCAGGGGTGTGCAACATGAATATCGAACCCACAGTATTTGCTGGGATAGAATATCGACGACCAAATATTGAAAAAAAATATTTACAGTTAAGTGTAGATTTTCTATACCTAACTCGACTTATATGTATGTATATGTAAGGTAGATGTGGAGTTAGGAATTGTAATTCTATACTTCCCTTTATGCACCCACCTTTCAATATTTTGCCCCTCAATATTCTGTCTTCAATATTCTTGTATCTCAAAATTGTTGGTGTTGTTATTCAATAATACAACCTCTCTCTGAACTATATTCTCCCTCTGCCAAGATATGCTCTCGGCTTACATTTTGATTCTAGAGAGAAAGGGCCTTTTCATGCTGAAGTGTCCATAGATATTACACCTCTGGAAGAAAGAGGCACTGGAGTTTCCTCCCTATACTTCTTGTTCCCCAAGTAGGATGTGGGTCTGAGACCCATCCTTGATCACCATTTTCTGAACTTGTTTGTTTGGCAGGACAAGTTCAAAGTGCTGCCACTTAGCTATATGCTGATGGCTGAGAGTGTGGAAGATTGATTGGCAGCCCTGAACCTCCTGGACACCTACTTCCACCTTCCAATTCTCCTTGCTTACCAGGAGTTACCTGAGGTTCATTGTAGTATCCCAGCACTAGAAGTTCATTTAAAAGAAATGTTTTTATAGAATTTTCAAAGTAACTGACTCATTATTACAGATATCCGCAAACGCCACCAAAACTTGAGTAAAATGATCAAATATTAGGATGTGATTACTCCACAACCATCAATTTCGACAACCACCAGGCTTGTGTATATACACACATTGACACGTTGCATTTCAGTTCAACCAGCAGTCAACCATTGTACACATCATATTCTTTTATAACTTGGTCCTCAATCCCATTCCTACCATAATCAACAGGTGCCCATTGCAAGTGAAGAATGCTAGTTTCGTAGGACGAAAGGAGCAGAGGTGGAGTCGAGGGTGAGGGATGAACAACAAACAAAAGCCGGATGCTTCGGTAAGGGGTTCAGCATACAGTACTGATCCACCCCATCACTCCACCATAAGTATTTACTTTCATGGGTACATTTCTGATCACGGTGGCAAGAACCACAATCCCCCTGCCCCATCTTAAGGCCAGACTATGATCCCCATTACCCTGTCGGTGGTATTTCATCAGACTTTGCTTTTAATTTGTCCAGTATGCATATCTCCTGTTCCTGCTTCCTGTGCACATAGCATTAGATCAGATCTCGCAACCAATCTCCTCTCCACGGAGTGAAAGGGAACTTACACAAAATAGCAATACATCTTTTTGCAGGTACCAATGATAAATCAATGAACTTAGACTAGAAGCTCATAATTTTACAAATTAGGCTGACAGGCGCACATTGTGCCTTCACAAAGCGTTGCTAGGTGTGATAGCATCACTGAGCAGGAATCCATGTATTTCCAAATTTGGATAACTGGCTTGTAGGCTGTATCATCAATGTGTGCACGGTTGGTTTATTGATGGGCTTGATATCCATGTGCGCGACAGAACAGTGCAAGGTTTTCGGTCGTTACTTTTCCCACTGAATGATGCAATGGGGAATTCCAACAGTGGATTCACTCATTATTTACCTGCTTGCCCTGTCGGCTTACATGTGCCTCCCTTATCAGCCTACACCGTTTAGGTCATCTTTAATAGCACTTATTCTAAGAGGGTTACTCTACCTTTTTTCCTCCCATCCGTTCATTGTTCCTCAGTGTGATTTGAATCTTGTGTTATCTTTTCTGATAATCTCCCTGTGAGCCGATGCACAGTTATTCAGCTCGACTTAATATTTTGAAGATATTGTTATTAGTTGCAATAACTTATGCAGTTGCGTTGGGAAACCTCAGGTCTTCTCAGTTAGCCCATCATTCACACTTTCTTACCTGGATAAGGTGGTCCTGCGTAGCTGCCTATCTTTCTTGCTAACATAGTTGTGGCCTTTCATGTTCCTTAAAGTTTTGTTTCCTCCCCTCACTCATCCCACCAAAGTGGAGGAGAGATAGAGTAGCCTGTATCCAGGCATGCAATCGTCTACTACATGGACCACACTCAATTAGAAGAGAGTGGATGACTAGCTATTTGTCAGAGCCAAGAAAGGCAAGGCAATGACTAAGTTCACTGTTTCACGCAGGGTTATCCTATGCATCAAGATCTTATACGCATTGGCCAAGAAAGACCTTACAGAGATCGTTGTGCCCACTACACTAGGGCCAATACTTTTTGCCAATGAGCAGAGGATGCCATCTCATCAGAGAGGTGAAAATATAGTTGAACCCAGCGGCACTGCAGACAATAGGCTACATAATAGATACTTCACAAATGGCAAAAGAAACTTGAGGAATACCCTATGCCATCCCCTTTATACAGCGCACAAAAAGATGCACTATATTCAAAAGCATTGAGTATAGAGGGCTTGCCGGTGTAGCCAAGCTAGATATATTGAGATCTATTGTGTCCACATCGAATGGAGTTTGCCTATCTGCACTCTTGACAACTGATGACCTAATTGGTACTTTATAAAATGCATAGAAAACTCAAAGAAGGGCTTGTGCCATCTCATTTATGCAGTGCACCAATAAACACACTACCTTTAGATGTATTGGGAATATAGAGCCTGGGTGGTGTAGCCAAACACTGTATACTGTGTTCACATAAAATGGAGTTTGCCATGCCTGAAGTTGCTACAAACATGGTCATTGAACATATAGCGCATAGTCAGCAGCCATGCCCATTGTATATAAACCACTAAGGCAGTCTAGTGCACAGGGGCTGATCTTTGGCAAAGTCCTGCGCTTGATGTATTTAGGCACATTTGCCTCACAGGCCATGTGGAAGAATTGGATACATATCATGGCAGACTTTGTCAATGATGTCATTGGTTGAGTTGTTTGTGGTAACGTCAATGATGTAATTGATAACCTATTTAAAACCAATCAATCCTTCATTTGGAATTAGGATCTCAGTCCAGATCTGGTGGCTTAGTGGACTAATGAATCTAATGTAGCAATCCATATTTGGCCTTGACGTCATAGGTTCCAATCCTGGCGGGTTCACTTAGCCGTTCATCTTTTTGCTGTCGATAAAATGAGTAGTATTGAGTTTGGTAGTAATAAACATCTGTTCATTCAGAGTCAGCATAGCCTTCTGGGCGAACATGCACTTTGCAAGTACACATATTATGTTGTCTAGCTGCCTGAATTCATAGCAGACAGGCAAACACAGAAATTAAATCCAGAACCCATAGTAATGCTTGTGGACGAGATGACAGATGTTATTAAAATGTGAGTGGTGCGTTTACAGTGGGGCAATGCACATGAACTGACTGGCTTCTTTATAGATTTAACAAGAAAATGGTGGACATAGTCGTCCAACCATTGCTAGATATGATGGGGTGCTATCGAAAGACCCTAGAACTGCACTGATTTGTAAACCACGGAAGGAGAGATGAATACTCTTCCTAACAGCCAGTCTCATTGCTCAATAGTGAAAGTGAATATTGGCTGAGGTACTGTTGTACATAGGCTAACCCCGATTACACACACCAGGATTTATCCATCCCAATCCGCTTAATATACCAAGACTGCACAATAACCTATCACTCTTTAGCAGAGTTCATCAACCAATTGTACTGACTTTATTGGCCACTAACATAGCTTTTGAGTCAGTTGAATGGCCATTCATATTTCTCTTGATGGAAAATGCACCATAGTTTTTTTTAATCATGGATAAGACTGCTACAAGTCACCATGTTGAGCGCCCCATTGACAACAATGGAGTGCTCCAAACTTCTAATGGCTGGTAGAAACCTGGAGCATCAACATTCCAATGTTTGTTCACATTAAAAGCTGTGAGCAAAGGCCTCACAGTGCCCGAGGGGATTTCAACCCCCTTGGTCTCTGTGAGGCCTTTGTTTGACAAATGAGAACATTCTGCTCTCTAGTCGCAGAATATTCGAATAGCGTTGGAGCCCTCCGTAGCGGGCATTACCGGCCAATAAAGGCCCGCTCCCTTGTTAAAGTCCCTCCCCTTCGGCTCTGGCCTTCAACACTGGAGCAGGCCTTTAGTGGCCGGTAGAGCCTGCTACGGTGGGTTAAAAGGCCATAATGGTACCACATGTGAATCCTTCCTGTTAGAAAGAGGCACCAGACTGAGCTGCCCGATCTGCCCCTATTATTCTCCTTGGTGCTGGAACCTTATGTGGAATGGATACGCAAGGACACATTGAACAGGGGGTGGATGTGGGCTGTCAACTTAGATGTCTTTATATGTGGACAGTATACTGATTTGTATCGAACATCCATATGACTCACTAGATCAACTCAAAGCTCTGTTTGATAAGTATGGTAGCAGTACTGTATCCTGCATCAGTTAGTCAATATCCTAGCTATTCCTGATTAAACACAGTTGGGCCCCCCATATGTGATCCCAATTCCCTTCATGATAGAACATACTCATTTCTGCTATTTGGATGCTTGAATTTTGACGAATCCCCAGGCATTATACATGGGCAACCTGGACCCGCAACTGCTGACTCTCAGCACCAAGGTTAAAAACTGGAGTAAGCGCTCCTGTCAATGCTAGGCAGAGAAGCCTTGTTTAAGATGATTGCACTACCAACATGTATTAAAAAATACACCTAATCCTACACCTGATCATTTCTTTAAGAAGTTATATGATTTAGTATGACCTTTACTATGAAGAATGGTAGCACTGGGATAGCAATGACAACCATCCAGAAGAGTAGCCGTGAAGCGGCACAAAAACTTCTTGTAGATGAGTAGATATTTGTCCTACAGGACCAGCTCTCGGAACAGATACATTTATTGGAGGAGGAAGGACACACTCACACATTCTCTCACACACACTCTAATTGTCTCACACACTCTCATTCACTGTCTCACACACACTCTCTCTTCCAAACTCACTCTTTCACAAATACTCTCTCTCACACACCCACTCTCTCACTCTCTCTCTGGAGGACTCCCACTGAAAGAAATGTCACTGGTCACAAAACCATTGCTTGATATATGGAATAAATTTAACCGGTAGATGGTTAGGAAAGGTAAATTAACTCCCAAAGTGCTGCTGTGAATGGGAGCTAGATTATGACAACTGATGCAGTCACTGGGTTTAAGGAGTGCGATATCATTAGGATATACACACTACGCGACGTGTGGAACCCAGATGGCATACTACCATTCTCACAATTGCAGGCGGCTTGTGTGGTATCTTGGTGATGTGCTATACACTTAATGATTCACCAAACTTTAAATGCCTACATTTCAGAATAGGAACTAAATAGGAGGAGGCACAGTGGAATATGGATTAATTGGAAGCCAGGATGACGAAAAAAATTCCTGTCACTCACAAAACTCTCCTGACAAACCCACAGCACACAGAACAATCTGGTGAAACAGAGAGCATCATGGAAGAAGGATCTAGGCAATATTTACCGCAGTCATGAGACGAGGACCCGCCTATCCCAGTGAGGTATCCACAGGATCAGGTAAAAGCACGGGCAGTGGATGAACATGCAGTGGAAAAAAAGCAGCACGCTAACCAAAAAAAACCACTGTAACAATAGTGGCACTGAAGCTAGCCAGTGGTAAGCAGTGGGTGAGCTCCAAGCTCTCTTTAAGCTGACAAAATGGCTCACAGCCAACAGCGCATGAGCTGTCTAAGACGAGACCTAAAAACCAGGACTGTCCCGGAAATCCAGGACGTCTTGTCAACCTAACCCAAAAACATTCTTTTTAAAAAATATATATTTTTATTAAACAGTACCGGTGGATTGGTCAATGCATACAGTAAATCAGCAGTTACAGGTGTATCACATTTACGCAACATAGGAGGTCATTATATATAGTAATACAGTGCGAAAAAATACTCAGGATAACAGTAGTGTAGATCAAGAAGTCAGTGGTTCGTCAGTGGGGGGGAACATACGGGGGTTCACATATTGTGCCACGATAAACGTTCCATTTTGTCCAGATGGCTATCCATTTCCGGGGACAACCACGTGACACATAAACTGTTTTTTCCCGTACCATGCACCAGTCCATGTCAGTTTTCCAGGCAGCAAGTGTTGGTGGTGTCGGTGCTCCCCATAAGCGAGCGATATTTCGCTTAGCTATCATCTGGCCGAGCGTTGACCAGAGTTTACCTTTCGTGTTGAGATCCGTGGGCTCCCATACATTTCGCAGACATCTTTTGGCTTCGAGTTGTATTTCAACCCCCCACACATCACTCATACATTTATGTATCTCCTTCCAGTACTTGTGGATTAAAGGACATTTCCAAATAATATGCAGAAAGGACCCCTCCAGGCCACAACCTCTCTTGCAAAACCCCTCCTCGCTTCTTCCCAAAAGAACCAGTCGAGGACCAGAGAGATATACACGATGTAGGATTTTTAATTGGACCAACCTAAGTTTTGCTGAGATGGCAACCTCCTTCGGCGAGGATAGCGCTTCCTGTCATTCCTCGTCATCTAATTGCAGGCCGTCCCGCCGCAAATTTTCCCGCAAGGCAGTGAGAGGGTATGGGGTGTTGCGTATTAACTTCTTGTATGTAAGTGAGATAGCTTTGTCTGATAGGTGTCCGTCCAGCAATCTGTCCTCGAACGTGGAGGACTTCGGTAGGTGAGACCAATCTGAGATGTTAGCCTGAAGGGAGTGCCTAACTTGCATGTACCTGAAGTATTCTGATGCGGCTAACTCGTGCGTCTGTTGTAGGGAGGCAAATGTGACCATTCTGTTTTTTCCCCAGAGGTCACCATTTCGTGAGAGTCCGATTAGGTCCCATTTATCAAACCCTTTAGTGCGACCCAGCGTGCCCAAGGATTCAGAATCCCACAGTGGGGTGGCAAGTGCGAGTCGCTTCCCCCATCCTAGCGTGCGGTTTGCCATGTGCCAAACCTGCACTGAGAGCCGTGTGGGGCCTGTCAGGAGAAATTTATTGGATCTGGAATACAGTGCCCTTGTGAAGCTACCGTCCGGGAGTATCCACCTGTCTATCTGGTATCCGGGGTCATCCCCACCTCGATAAATGCACTGGTTTATGGCTGAGAGATGTGCTGCCCAGTAGTATTTTTTAACGTCATGGAGTGCTATGCCCCCATCGTACCAGCCGAGTGTCAATTTTTGAAGCGATATGCGCGGTTTACCATCCCAGAGTAGGTCTCTCTGGGTGGATTTGACGTCTTTGAAAACATTTTGTGAAACTGGGTCTGGGAAATTCTGGGGGGAATAAAGGAAACGGGACAATGCCATCATTTTACACAGGGCTGCTCGACCCAACAAAGATAGTGAAAGTTTTTTCCAGGCATCAGTGTCCCACTTGAACCTCTGTAAAGGTGGGAGGAGGTTCCGTTCATAGCGCATCTTGGCATTTGTGGAGATGAAAATACCTAAGTATTTGAATCCATCCTTCACCATTTGAATTGGGCAGTCTTTCGGGACCGTGGGTGGGTCACCGTGCAATACGTAGAGGAGCGATTTGCTCCAGTTAATTCTATATCCAGAGTTTCTTCCGAAACTTGTAAAAATATCAAGGACCACTCTCAGGGACTTCCGGGAGGAGGTGAGATATAAGAGGATGTTGTCCGCATATAAGGAAATTCGGTCTTCCCATTCTGCTGCCCACCTAAGTCCCCTGATGGACGGGTCCCTCCGTATCCAGGCTGCTAGTGGCTCAAGGGAAAGCACGAAGAGCAGTGGCGAGAGAGGACACCCCTGTCAAGTTCCTCTTCCCAGTGCGAAGACGGTTGAGATTTTGTTGTTTACCACCACTTGTGCCAATGGTTCAGTATAGAGGAGCCGCACCCAGCTGATGAAATTTGGCCCGAATCCCAGCTTACGTAAGACTGCCATTAGATAGGCCCATTCAAGGGTGTCGAAAGCCATTGTGGCGGCGAGTGACACCACAATGGCGTCTTCTTGGATAGTAGTGTGTCGCCCCAATACACCATGAAGCCTCCTATGATTTAGAGCGGTGTTCCGGTGTGGCATAAAGCCCGATTGGTCTGGGTGAACTAGTTTGTCTATTACTTGCCGTAGCCGGAGTGTCAGCAGCTTCGCAAGGATCTTGGGCTCAGCGTTCAGCAAGGAAATAGGTCTATATGAGGTGCATTTGTGTTTCGGTTTACCTGCTTTGGGTATAGCTACCAATGTGGCAATGCGTTGGTCTAGTGGGAGTTTGCCCGTTTCTTTACTATCTTCAAACCTGCACTTTAAATAGGGGGCTAGTTTGTCAGGCTTGAGTTTATATAGCTCAATGGGCAGACCATTAGGGCCTAAGGCTTTCCTTGGTTTTAACGCTCTGATCGCTGTGGCTATCTCATCGACTGTAAAGGGACTCTCCAACACTTCAAATTCAGCGTCAGACAGGGTGGGTAGTTGGATGTCTTCTAGGAGAGCTGCGGAGTCGTCTTCCGGGAGTGCAAAACCACTCCGGTAGACTTGCGTGAAGTGGGTAGCAAACTCGCGTACTATGTCATGTGGGTCAGTTAGTACAGCACCTGAACTACTCCTAAGCTCCGGGACTAACCTATTAGCCCTTTCTTTTTTATCCAACCAGGCAATCAGTTTGCCTGCTTTGTCTCCTTGGTTGTACGGACGTCCGTCCTTCTCCCTGGCTAAAGTTTTGGCGGCATCTGTTGCTAGTGCTCTGTACTCGGCTTCTTTGAGCTGCATTCTGTGGAGAGTAGTTTGGTCGTCGCCTGTCTTTGCTGCCTGCTCGAGGCGTAGGAGGTCGCATTCACACGCGACCATCTGCTTATTGTTTTCCTTACGCAGTCCTGCTATGGCTGAGAGGGCTTGGCCCCTAATCACTGTTTTGAACGCTTCCCGTAGGGTAGAAGGGGAGTGTACTGTGCCGTCATTTTCCTGAAAATAGTGGTCTATGTTCTTAGAGAGTGCAGCTTTAATGTCCGGATTACGGAGATACCATGGGTTGATGGGCGCCACGCATCCTACCCTTTTTTCACCAATAGTGAGATGTGCCCACAGGGGAGAATGGTCAGAGATACCCCTCGCCAGGTGTCTAATTTCTTGTGTAATAGTGTTTTGTTGTATGGGCATGAAGATGTAGTCTATTCTAGAGAATGTATGGTGAGACCCTGAGAAGAAAGTGTACTGTTGGAGGTCTGGATGGCGCATTCTCCAGAGGTCTGTGAGGCCGAAGGCTTCGATGAAGTTGAAAAGCCAGTTGTGCTCAGCATTAATGTCTCGGGCGGGTAACGATCATGAACCCCCGATACCACCGCATTGAAGTCCCCACCCAGTATGAGTTGTCCTTCAGGAAGGGAGAGTAGGAGCGCCCCTAGGTCCTTATATGATTGGGTCTGAAGACCTGGTGGGATATATACAGCTAACAGTCTAAGGGTTTGCCCTTCCCATTGCCCCGTGACCACGGCGAAGCGTCCGAGTGGATCCGCCCATGTGTGTTTGATGCTGAGTGGGAATGAGTGTCTGAGGAGGACACCCACTCCACGTGAGCCAGAAGCGAAGCCTGCATGCGCCACCAATTGTGTAGCCCCACCTGTTTAGTGCCTTACAGGAGTTGCCAATTAGGTGTGTCTCTTGGAGCAATGCGACATCTGGGGAGTGTCGCTTTATATATTGGAGTACTATGCTTCTTTTCACCTTGTCCTCGAGCCTATTGACATTCCAACTGATAAGCTTTAGACTCTTATCCCACTGCACACTCACTGCAAAAAATCAGGGCGGTATCACACCAGTGCAACATGTGACACAACCAATGCATGTAATGACTTGTTCTGCATGACCATAGATCCTCCCTCAAATCCTCCCCCCTCCCATTTTGACATAAAGAAATTATAATATGACAAAAATTAACTTTCTTAACCCAAAACTGCCCCCCTCCGTGCTACCCTGCCACGTAGGTTTGAAACTACCCACATCCCCTACTAGCAGAGTGCCTATCGCCCCAAGAACAGTTCAAAACAGTTGACAGGGGAAAAAGAGGGCTAGCACCAGCTCCGGTCGCCTAAGGAATGCCCTCACCCATAGAGAGAACTTGTGAGGGTAACAGCAAAGTAACTTACAGAGAGATCAACCGCTTCTTAGAAGACATCCTCCACCCGCCCCACTGCAAAGGAGTGTATACATTACAGGTTGTTGAGGTGGGTTCGTAGGGTCAATAGTACAGAGTTCAGAACGGTCAGTCCCCTTGAACCCTTAGCGTCTCTGGGCTACTAGACCTCGATCTCCAGGAGCTCTGGCTCTGCTTGTTGACGTCCGATCTACCAATCCGGTGAATGGACGCGGGCGTCTTTCCATTTGTCACCCGCAGTCGCCGCTGACTTCCGGGCCGCCACCCTTTCCAACCAGTCCTGCACCTCCGATGGGGCCGTAAAGAAAAGGGATTTGCCTTCTGTTAGGACTTTGAGTTTCGTTGGGAAGAACATCATGTATTTGATTCCTCTTTCTCTGAGCTCTCTCTTGACCCCGTCGAAGGAGCACCGTTCCTGCTGGACCCTAAGCGTGAAGTCAGGAAAGAATCTCACTGTTACATTTTCATATTGTAGGTCTCCTTGCATTCGGGCTGCCTGTAATATAGCTATAATTCTTCAATGAACGTTTCACATATAGAACAACATACTAATAGTGGGACACAATCCTGTATCCAATAGGAAAAATAACATCACAAAACACACAAGGACATTTCAGGCAAGACAAAAGAGCTTGTTTACATTATCCAATGTTTAAAGCTTTTACACAGCAACAATTGCACTTTTTTACACAATGAATTAATGTGCATGTTGTTTAGTTAGGGTCGACGACGTTTCGATCCTGTCACAAAGATACTAGGATCATCATCAGGACATAAATGTGTGCTAGCCTGCTTATAAGAAATTGCCTCTGAAAAAAACAATAAAGGAAAAGATAAGCGATGATTGAGAGATGAAAAAAGAGGATATTAAAAGCGGTAATTACGCAACAACGATATCAAAAGGTGCCTAATTACATGCTAATGTGTGAGCATGCGTCTAGTAAGAGGAATTAGTGATTAAGGAATGCGCGGGTGATGTGCGTGTGGGGAACGTATGTTCTAAGCGATTGTACGATAGATGAGATTGCGAAGTGGCCACTTAACAGGTGCCTACGAATAATTGCGAACATAGGTTCAGCAAGGAAGCGTGCATGAAGGGAACAAGTGCTCCAATTGCTAGGATGATGGATGGTGTAGCGGCGTGAGAACAGCGGAAAGGGGCAAGCATTATGGGTGCTTACGAACGGCTGGTGAATTGTGGGCTAAAATAAGGCATGGTAACGGAGAGCAGCAAAAAAGCGTTCACCCTGTTCGGGGATCCGTAAGATTAAACGGAACAATGCTGCGAAAATAATTGGCGCGTTGGAACCGTGAGATGGTGCGGTCCGGTGGAGATAGCAGAGCGTAAAGTTTTCTGAAATTAAAAAACGTCGCATTAGTGAAAAGGTTGTGAGAAAATTAAGTGTAGCCGGTTAGTGAGGGAGAACAAGGTACCTTGGATGAACGGGGCTGAGGTCCAATGGTTGAGAATCCAACACGGACGGAGTAATTGTTCGTGGCAAAGTGACAATGCACTGGAAGGGAAATTGGGGAGAGGGAGGGAGCGCACGCTTACCGGAATAATGCCGGGTCCTCAGGTTAACTGATCCGAGTGACGAAGCGGCAGTGAAGTGCACGGGTTTACATACCGTGAACGTGTGCGGAGGGCTAGAACGTGTAAGACCGGCGCCATCTTAGGAGAGTCAGAGTAGAAAGAGATGAGAGACTGGAAGATAATACGGAGGGGTTACAGCCAGCGATAGAAAGAGAAGGCTGCGCAATGAGCAGTGAAAGGGGTAGAGAAACCCGTGCACTTCACTGCCGCTTCGTCACTCGGATCAGTTAATTAACAATTACTCCGTCCGTGTTGGATTCTCAACCATTGGACCTCAGCCCCGTTCTGGTTCATCCAAGGTACCTTGTTCTCCCTCACTAACCGGCAACACTAAATTTTCTCACGACCTTTTCACTAATGCGACGTTTTTTAATTTCAGAAAACTTTACGCTCTGCTATCTCCGCCGGACCGCACCATCTCACGGTTCCAACGCGCCAATTATTTTCGCAGCATTGTTCCATTTAATCTTACGGATCCCCGAACAGGGTGAGCGCTTTTTTGCTGCTCTACATTACCATGCCTTATTTTAGCCCACAATTCACCAGCCGTTCGTAAACACCCATAATGCTTGCCCCTTTCCGCTGTTCTCACGCCGCTACACCATCCATCATCCTAGCAATTGGAGCACTTATTCCCTTCATGCATGCTTCCTTGCTGAACCTATGTTCGCAATTATTCGTAGGCACCTGTTAAGTGGCCACTTCGTGATCTCATCTATCGTAGAATCACTTAGAACATACGTTCCCCACACGCACATCACCCGCGCATTCCTTAATCACTAATTCCTCTTACTAGACGCATGCTCACACATTAGCATGTAATTAGGCACCTTTGGATATCGTTGTTGCGTAATTACCGCTTTTAATATCCTCTTTTTTCATCTCTCAATCACCGCTTATCTTTTCCTTTATATCAACCCTTTCTTGTTTTTTTAACAGGCAATTTCCTATAATCAGGCTAGCACACATTTATGTCCTGATGATGATCCTAGTATCTTTGTGACAGGATCGAAACGTTGTCGACCCTAACTAAACAACATGCACATTAATCCATTGTGTAAAAAAATGCAATTGTTGTTGTGTAAAAGCTTTAAACATTGGATAATGTAAACAAGCTCTTTTGTCTTGCCTGAAATGTCCTTGTGTGTTTTGTGATGTTATTTTTCCTATTGGATACAGGATTGTGTCCCACTATTAGTATGTTGTTCTATATGTGAAACGTTCATTTAAGAATTAAACGGTTTGTCCGGCTGGACATCCATAATATAGTATCGATTCTGGACTACATTTATTCTACCTTTATTCAAATCATTTAAGGACCACTGTCTATTATAATTAACTATCACCCAAGGTCCATGATTACCTTTTGGGTTGCCTTGTCCCTTTTCAAATATAGCCTGTAATATAGCGTCACGGTCCCTGTAATTGAGTATTTTTGCAATTACAGTCCTGGGTGCCGCTCCCGGTTTGGGCCTGGGGATTGACACCCGGTGTGCTCTTTAGATTGTGAACAGGGATGAGAGCCGCTTCGGTTTGAGGTGGTTTAGGATTAGGTCCTCCAGGAAGAGGTCGACACTTGGTCCCTCTGAACCCTCCGGGACTCCAACTACCCTGATGTTGTTTCGGCTGGCTCTCCCTTCCTGGTCTTCAGGTCTGAGTGCCATCTGACGGTGTTGGTGTACCAACTGCTGTACCCGCTCTTCAAGTTTTTTTGTGGAGGCCTGAAGGTCTAGGATATGCATTTCGTTAACTTTGACTCTCTCCGTAGTTTTATTCATATCTGCCCTCATCAGGTTCATCTCGATAGAGACTTTCTCAATTTTAGTCTCTAGTGTGGCACCCAGCACCTGGATGGCCGCCATAATGGAGGTAAGAGATGACTCGGTTTCTACATTGTCCCCACCCTGGGCACCTTCTTCTGTGGGAGTGTGCTTTGGAACTGCATACTTATCAAGTTTGTTCGTTTGGACTGCTGCGCTGCCTTTGGGCCTCATCTTGATAGTGTTTGCGCCCAGTCGACCCAGCGGGCGTGGTACGTCCCCGCCAGCACAGAGTCTGAAATTTAACGATGTTGCATTAGTGTGTCACAAGTGTCTCAGTCCGCACCGTAGAGATGAGGAAGCACCGAACAATCAGGCACCAGGGGTGGGTCAGGAAAGGTCCCGTCTGTCCTACGGGCAGATGGCATATGCAAGTTATGGGACGGCTGGAGGCAATATGGTGTGCTGTCAGCTACGGCCCGACCGCCACAGGTTGACGAAAAAGATAGGCCCTCCGCTTTATGAGTCGCTATTCCTGCACCGTGTGTGGTCGATGTGGAGGATGTAAAGTGACTTGGCCTGCTTAACACCTGCACCCTTGGACCGGAGAGAGTGTATGAGAGGATTCCCCCGCTACAGAGTCCAGGGTGATGTAGATATAAAGCGCCACACCTGGGGGGATCTCAACCCCTTCTCGACTGGGCTGTGAGTGTTACAGAGGGCTACCAAAGTCTGACCCCCTCGGGGCACAACAGTCCAGGCTCGCAACAATCACGGTTCCCCCCGGGTCCCACAAAGGCGCAGACACTGGGGAGCCGGCGCGTCTAGAATTCAGCCCGCAAAGGCAGCCCCGGCACCACGGGCCCACTTAGTAGTTCACTGGCCTGGCTGCCCCTCACCGCCAGGGCACCGCTGGATTTGTGGGGATCAGGGGGAGTCTCCGGGCCTCAGCACTCCCGCACCAGCTTTCGAGTCTCCGTGGATCAGAGCAGACAGTCCACACCAGCACACACTCACTGTCCGCCAGCGCTTGCCGACCGAGCCTGCCGTGTCAGGCCTCTTGTCACCAGGTGCCACACACGTAACTTCTTACCGGGCAGTAGCAGGTTCAGGGCAGGCCAGAGCCGTCAGCAGCGTAGCGGGCACCAGCAGGTCGCCCCATCCAATCCTCTCGACTCACCTCCGCTTCCGCAGGCGCGATCACCATCTGCCGAGCCCTCCAGCGCCGGGGTGTCCACCGCCTCTGTTTCGAGCGTCGCTGGCCCCTACGCTCTGGTGTGGCGACGCCACCCCGATCTTTCGGCCCAGCGCTGAGTCGAGGCCCGGACCGTCCCAAGGACCCCAGCAGTGCGCGCTCCCGCTTCCCCGCACTGCCGCCAAGGTTCACGCGGGCTGCTGGCCCTGAAGTATGCGGGCCGCCGGGGTATAATCGGAACACCGGGAGCGAAGGTATGAGGTTTCAGCAGCGCTTTGGTCGCACAGTTGGGATTCTTTTGAGGAGTCGGTTTCGGAGGCATTTGCGCGTTTCCTTCAGGCTGCGCGCAGCCTTCACCGGCGCTCCCGGTTACACTGCAATCTCGGGATTCCTCCCCCAGGTGCCTCTCAGCGGCCTGGTTTTTCCTCTGAAAAACGTTAGGGGTTAGATTCAGGCCCCCTCAGCCGGATTCATGACGGATTTTTGGGTGGTAAGGCTTTTCCTCGCGGAGCTCTACTTTCAGGCGGCCATCTTCGCCGGCGCCAGGCCACGTCCTCAGAAAACATTCTTAAACCAGGTTTTTGTTGTGGCAAACAGAGATATTTCTCCGGAGCAGCTATACCAGTCTACCAATGTCATCAGGAGGCTTGTACCAGCGGGACAAGTTGGAGTCGGACCACTGTGTTCCAGGCAAGTGTGATATAAATTCATACAGTCATTTATGGTGTGTGGTGGTGGAGCAAACAACTTTTAGGACGCCCCTCATAACTTTTGTCCACTGCTGACCGACTTACAGATTGCTTCGGTTTCATGAGCAGCAAGGAGAAAAGTTTGCTAGCTCGTGGACTTGTAAAAGGAAATGTAAAGTTTGTAACACTCGCATCTGTCCTCCAACAAATCTGCAAAAAAATGTACACCATCCTTCGGAAGTGCATGAATACTGATGAAGAAACGTTTATTGCCTATTTGCCATCTAAATGTAGGGTGCATGTTCGAAAAGAAAAAAAGTGAATGATCCATTGCAAAAATACATAAAAAAAGAAAACTTGAAATAGAAGCAGAAAGAGAGCAGCTACTGGCCAACCACCTCTGGGACTGAACTGGACCACTTTTTATGAGGTTGTGCCGAATCTCCTAAACAATATGCTATCATTCACAGAGAATTGAACCAGTAGCGGAAGTGGGCTGACCCACTGCCCTGTTTACTACAGGCTGTGGTGGGTGCCAGCAGACTGTGAATGATGCATGAACAGACCAGTGGATGAAGAGGGCTGATCAAAGGGTCCTCTATGTACTTTTATTCTGAGTTTTTTGGGAAAATAGGGGCCTGGGGATACAGCTAAAGCTGTCTCTAGGCCAGACCTAACAATTCTTTCATATGAACTGATCGACTTGACCTTAAATACAGAACCAGCTCTGTGTCTCTGTAACATTATCTCATCAGACGTGTGAAAGATATTTTCTTTGCAGGCACCTTTCTAGGGCTCACAGACGCTCAGTGTGTCGATATAGTTTCCAGACTGTCTTGGATATCTGTTTGGAAGCTACTGTGTTGTGAAAACAGGAAGAAAAAGACATATCCTGGCCAGAGTATCACAGGTTTTGTTTCCACTTGGAAACAACAGGCTGGCTGGTGAGGACAGCTCTTAAAGTATGTTGTTTTCCTAAACCTTATAAGGTGAAATTCTGACAGGGTCGAAGGAAGTGCCGGAGGAGGAAATAAATGAGTCATTCCTCATTTTTTTTTGCTGCAGTCTTCGGAAATATTATTTTCGTTTTGCTTTCTTCGTAGGGGGTCAGAGGATGGAAGAGGGTGGGATAAGGGGTCATGAAGCTAGAGCGGCCATCAAAGCACTCATCTATTTCTTTTGGCTCCATCCCCAGGTATGGTCCCCTCATTATGAAAATATAGGCCTCTTAATCCTTTCATTATTTTGAATTTAAAATCACTTGAGTGTTTATATAAATATTGAGCAGTGCAGATATTGTGATGTTGTGAATATGCACACACTCTGCAGCTGTAGTGTCTATAAACTTGTGAAGTTGCGCGCAGGTCCTGAATGGATAATTGAGAAGTTTAAATTCCCTTCCCATAATGCATTGTAACAATTATGGTGAAGCTGAGTATGGTGGCTTAGTAAACTAGCCCATCTAGTGCAGTGATATGTGTTTGAACCATGGTTAAAAGTTTAAATTCTTGTGGTCCCACGCAGCATTTCACCCTCCCTAGGGTAATCAAAATTACCATCGAGTTGGGTAACAATAAACCTCTTTTTCAACGCCAGGTTACCCACTGTTGAAAGTCTGCTTTGCAGGTACAAGTTATGCTGTGTAAGGTAGTATCAGGGAATACTGAGGTATATATAGCACTGTTGAATGGTGAGTTGCAATGACAAGGTATTCTGAGTCAGGGGAAATATATAGTGCAGTTGACATGTTCATAAACTCTACACATTTATAACTTCCTTTATGTGAGAAGTACCTAAAATGAGCGCTTATGTTGTACGTTACGCAGCCATTTTATCTACTCATTTCTGCGCCACTGTAGGGTGAAGAGGTTTAAAAGAGAACTGCACAGGCTGTGTTATAATGCACTGGGCTATGCAAAGGGTTTGATGTACCTTATGGTTAGACAGTATAAAATGCATCTAAAGTTCAAGGTGCAGTGGGGTCATGCAGGTGTTTTGAAGTGATGACTTGTAAATAGCTGCAGTCTTCATGCAATACAAGGCACAGTTGAGAAATGTGATGCTCGGAATGCAAACAGAGGATCTGCTTAGTAAGGGGCTACAGTTGTAAAGAGACGGTTAAGCCCTTGTTCCACTGGCTCTCATGCTGCTCTTCTTACAGGCCCATTATGGATATTGGAATGTCCTAGTTGTGGCAGGAATAAAAGATTAATTCACAACACTAGTGGGAAACAGAAGCTCCCTGAGATACATGTCTTAGTAAATGGGAATTTGCCGGAAGGTCCACCTTTGATGGTGGCCTGCTCCTTATCAAGTTGCCTCCTGCTCCCACGGTGAGTTGTTGGGGCAGAGAGCCAGTAGCGGCTGCTACTGGGGAGTAGTAGTGGGGGAGGGAGAGTGTTAATAAAAAGAAAAGGGGGTAAAAAATAAAGAAAAACGCAGTTACCTTCGAAGCGGACGGCTCTCCTCCGTCCATGACACAGGAACAGGAAGCACCTAGGTTCCCTTAGCCAATCACAATGCCGCCTTACAGCAGCGTTGTGATTGGTCTGAGCGCTGTGGTTCATCACTCAGACAGGGCCAGGGAGCCTGGGCATGTTCCTCACGAGGCTGTGTAACGCAGCCTGATGGGGAGCATGCAAAGTGCCCCCACACTGTTTGGCCAGCCCAAGACAGCCAGCCAAAACAGTTATGCACACTTTAGAGTGTGCTCTCCACTCCTCTCCCTGCTCTGCGGCTTACACAGACCTGCCCGCCGCACCTTTAGAGTGCCAGCAAATAGTGAAAATAAAATTATAATAACGTTATTATCATTTTATTTTTCTTGTGGGGCGACGCGACTCCACCTTAGCGGAGGAGCATCCACTGCAGAGAGCCAGACTGAGTTGGTTTTCCAGGAGAGTTTCCTTAATTCATACGACAGTCCATGGGTGGGGACACACAACTCCCTGCAGAAGCTGTGAACCGGTGCAGCTTTCTAGAAACACTCCTACTGAGCATGGGTTTCCTGGGATCGGTTTATAATAAGTTGACAGGAAAGAAACTGCGTCACGGCCGGTCCCAACCCAGCTGCGAATGGAGGAGGAGGGTTATGTGTGGGGATAGCTACCCCACCATGTAAAAAAAAAACTAGCTACAGAAACATCAACCAAAAGACATCCTGGCATTGGCGAGAGAGGAAGCTCCTTCATTAAGAGCTATGACGCCTTGTGGTGAAAGCCATAAGTACCTGAAAGTCAAAAAGCCCATCCACCTGCTTTCGACCAAGACCATCACCATCGGGACATGGAACATGTGGAACTTGTATGAGACAATCAAGACAGCCCAAGTGGTAACAGAGATGAGAAAATACAGCCTTGCCCTTCTTGGCATTAGCAAGACTAGATGGGCACAGTCCGGACAGAAAGGACTGGCTCCAGGAGGAACGTTGCTGTATTCTGTACACTAGAAAGAGAATGCCCCACACACTCGGGGAGTAGCACTGATGCTAAAGCCAGCAGCCAACAGAGCTCTGATTGGTTGGGAAGCCCACAGTTTCAGAATCTTCATAGTGACCTTCTGCACAAAGAATAAAAAGGATCAACATGAATGTTATCTAGTGCTATGCACCTACAATAGCAGCAAAGAAGAGGAAAAAAGAACAGTTTTACAATAGACTCCAGTTCATCCTGGAGAAATGCCTTGAGAGACATCACCATATTGTTGGGGGACCTCAATGCCACGATTGGAAGCATCACTTCCAACACTAGGTACAAAGAAGTCATGGGCAACAATGCCTTGACAACATTAACGAGAATGGTGAAAGGCTCGCAGATCTCTTTGCCCTGAATAGTCTGGTGATATGCGGTAGTTTAGTCCCACATAAAATAGTAAAAAAGACAACACGAATGTCACCAGATCATTCAACAGAGAATCAGGAAATATTGTACCCTTTTGGCTGATAGTTCTGACTTCCCCGCTGCCTCCCCCCCCCCTGGTCATCTCTATTGTCCTCCTGATTCTCTACCTGGTGTGGTGGGATCCCCCCATCGGCGCTCGACACCGTCTAGACTGTTTCTCGCCTTAAGTTTTGTTTTATTGTTCCTTTGTTTGTTCTTTTCTTTGAAAATTTAAAATATTTGTATCCTGCCTAGCTTCTGAGTTGCCGAGAATATCTCCTGTAACCCTGCTGAGCCTCTGGGGAGCAGTCGCTGCTTCGTGATGTCACGCAATTGACATGCATATACTAGCGGCCGGCCCTGGTGGTTGTAGGCCCATATTTGTAATGATGCTATTTTGCACAATAAAGTTTTTCAAAAAATAAAAATAAAAAAAACAGAGAATCAGGTCGACTGTGTCTACGTTACTAAGAAGTTCAGCGGGTCCCTGCAGGATGTGAGAGTGATGAGAGGAGCAGACGTGGCATCAGGCCATCACCTTTTCGTGGCCAGGCTAAAGCTGAAGAACGCATGGATGAAACAAACAATAGTGATATAACACCACCCTTCTCAAAGACGCACATAAACTGAGTGCATACTAAGTCACCCTCAGTAACAAGTTTTAAGTCCAGCAAGAACTAGAACTTGACAGAGACCCAGTGGAAAGTCAGTGGGAGAAGATCAAAGAAACAGGGACATCAACCTACCAGGAGGTACTCGGTCCCTAGAAAAACCAGCATAAAAAATGGATCTCCACTGAAATTTTTAGCAAAATCCAGGAGAGAAAGGAACAAAATCTGCCGTCAACACCATCCGAACAAGAGCAGAAAAAGGGAAAGCTCAAGGCGAATACACCAAAATCAACAAGGAAGAAAATAAAAGTTTAAGAGCAGAAAAGCAAAGATTCACTGATGGTCTTGCCACAAAAGCCTAGGAGGCAGCAAGCCATGCAAACATCAAATAACTCTACAACATAATAAGGAAACTCTCTGGCAGATATAGCATGCCAGAAAGACCTATTAATGACAAAGCAGGGAAGACAGTCATGGGTAACAAAGGTCAACAACGAAGATGGGTGGGGCACTTTGTAGAACTGCTGGACCAACCTGTGCCGCAGTCTCCACCAGACATACAGCCAGATGACAAGGACTTGCCAATCGACTACAGCAGATCAACTAAGGAAGGAATACAGCAAGACATCCAACATCTGAGAAATGGGAAGGCAGTAGTACCTGACTAAATTGCTGCAGAGGCACGGAAAGCAGACATTGAAACATCAGTAGACATGCTCTACCCCATGTTTGGAAGGCTCTGGGAAGAGGATATCTTATCAACAGAGTCATCCTGAACAGAATGAAGGAACAAATAGACGCTCGGTTGCGAGCAAACCGGCTTCCGCAATGATGGATTCTAAACAGACCAGATTGCAACACTGTGCATAATCATTGAGCAGTCGATGGAATGGAACTCCCCCTCTATGTTAACTTCATCGACTATTAGAAGGCATTCAACAGCGTGGACAGAAACCCTTTGAAAACTCCTTCACCACTACTGTATGCCAGATAAACTCATAAGAGTCATCAGGAACTTCTACGACATGCAAGATAGTCCATGGAGGACAACTCACGGAAGCCTTCCAAGTAAGGACCGGAGACTGCCATGGCTCCTGTTGGCCATAGACTGAGTCATGAAGCCATCCAGTGCATGGAGAAGAAATGGTATCAAATCGACACCTTGGACGCAGCTCGACGACATGGACTTGGATAGGCAACCTTGCCTTACTCTACTATATCCATCTGCAGATACAAGAGCAGACCAACAATGCACAACTTCGCCTCAACATCTACAGGGGAAAAACCAAGATTCTGAAGACTAATACTGCCATTACAACTGCAGTCACTCTTGCAGGCAATGCACCGGAAGAGGTTGAGGCCTTCACCTAACTGGGCGGTTGTCATAGACAAGCAGGGTGACACAGACGCCGACGTCGAAACAAGAATCAGCAAAGCAAGGGTTACCTTAATTCAGCTAAAGAAGATCTGGAGCTCCATGGACCTAACTCTGCAAACCAAGATCAGGTTTTTTTTACATCAATGTAAAATCACTACTTCTGTATGGAGCAGAAACTTGACAGACAACAGTTACCACCACCAACAAAGTCCAGACCTTCATCAACAGTGGTCCGAGGAAAATCCTCCAAATCCACTGGCCAAACACCATCAACAAAGTGACCTATGGCATCAGACTTTCCAACTCCCTGCTGTGAGGGTCTGGGTGCACTATGATATAGCTGTGAGGCCTTATGCTGGAGTACACTCAGGGATACAGTCTTGTGTCGAGTCAGTATTGTTTAATTAACCTTAGTTCACTAACTGTGGTTGTGAGCAGTAAGGCTTAGCAATGGAACATAGTATGAAGCATATAACCGTATCAAACAGAGTACGAAAATCACACACCACACCTCAATAATTTATAAAAAATAGGGCATCATTTTATGAATTTTTAGAGACCTTGATCATTGAAACTCATCGGAGGGTTCTGCAGAAAAAGATTTTAGAAGTTATTATCACTTTTAAATGCACCCGCAAATAAGCATTGGTCAACAAAAAGTTTGTAAACTTTTCAAAAGTTTGAAAGAGTTAGTGTAGTTACTCTGGCCAGGGTTGGGTGTCCAAATCCGGCAGGGATGAGGTCTAGGGGGGCAAAAAGGATACTTTGGACAGTAACCTGGCCACCAGCATGTTTCTACAGCAAGTACCAAACTTTACAGCATAGCTGCCATAGAAGTCAATGGAGTGGTCCTGATGCCGAGGGATGCAGGCAGACATACTCAAAAAGATGCTTTGTTTGTGGCGTGGTCCACGTGAGTGTCTCAGTAGTTCCTTGGACCACAGGCATCATTGTGTGACTTTGGAAATGGTGATTGGGGTCCCTCGAAGTCCTCTACGTTGCAGTAGTCGGACAGCCTATGCTGCACTACTGGTCACGCTGCACGGTGGTTGGATACAAACTCTTTGATGGGGGCTGGTGTCCCTTTAGTACGATGAATCTGGACTCTGATAGCACTCCGGCAGACTTGGGTGCAAGATTTGTCTATCTTGGATTTGTCTCTTGTCGTGCCCATCGACTGGTAGTGGCAAAACGTCTGCTATGGCTACCAACTTGTCAGTTTGGGCTCTTTCACCTCTTGCAACCCTGGAGCCCATTCCGGGGGTTCGGCTGACTGATCCCTCTAGTCCCTGCTGTTGGTGAAGGCGGGAAATCAACTTTTCCCTGTGTCAGTAGCCGCAGGTCCAGTCTCGCTAGTCTAAAATTGCAGCAGGTGCAGTCTTCTCAACTGTGCAGCCTCTCTTTGTGCAGGTAAAAGGCAGCAGGGCAGTCCCCCTTCGGCTCTCTTCTTCTCCAATGTGAATGGACGGGAAGGGTGCCAGAGCTGCCCTACTTATCCCAGGAACGAGCCCCGAGGGGACATGTGGTCAGTAGCCAGTGGGCTACTAGATCTCCTCCTCTTTAGTGACGAGGTTCCTGTGATGTGTGGCATCTGGCTATGCCAGAATTCCCCATTCTTGCCCTTTTCAAGATGGCACAACCCTTCTTCGTCTTCAGTAGCAGTGTTGACTGCCCTAGAGGTGTGGTTACCAGTGGACTATATGCCCATGGGAAAACCATTTTGGACACGTTTCCCTTCCTTGGCTTTGTCTCTTAACTGTCTGCAGGAACAAAAGGCATTGTGCCCAGGGATGTTGTCACAAGCGCCCCTTCAAAGGCGGCTTCATATTTGAAGCCTGCCTTTTGGGCTAACACCCTGAGTGGCCAACCTGGGAGAGTATGTCACACCTCGCTCTGCGGCAACTGGCTTTGTTCCTAGGCCTGGGAGTCATTCACCCATCGCCTCAGGTGGTCAGAAGCCTGTCTGTGTGTCAGGGCATTTTTGAGGCCACACTAGCTGGAGTGCAGAGTGGCAATTTTCTAAATTTTGCTTAACTTTAATAGTGACTTTAAATCTGGCCTGGGCATCAGAACGGATGTAATGCCACAGTTAATTTGTTACCTTACTTGACCCAGATAGCCAGTCTCATTCAGAAGTTATCTGGGCTGGGGTGCCAGCCGGTAACCCTGTGTTAGCCAATAGGAGCTCCCAATCTTTCCACAGCAAAATGTCAATTTGGATATATATATATATATATATATATATATCTCCTACTGGCGGTAGGTAGTTATAGTTAGGACCACGTTTCCATAGGAAATCCGCAACATTCTATTTTGAATAACTTTTGTGCCGGTCGACGAATCCTTGCGAATTTTCAAAATAGGTGGGGCGCTACGCTCCGCTCCTACCCTGAAAGTCTCGGGGGGATTCGTCAAGCGGGGGCTGAGATAAAAGGGGGGTCCCAAAACGCGTTTTTCCCATGCATTTTTCCATAGGACCTTTAGACACAGCTACAGCCCGAACGGCTGAACAGAATTACTTGAAATTTGGCAGAGAGGTAGTCCTCAGGTCAAGGAAGTGCCTTTTGTAGGTTTGGTGTAAATCTGTTCAGTAGATTCTGAGAAAATAGCCTTTAAATCAATATATATATCTGAGCCAGCTTACGGTGCGCTTACGGTGCGCTTACCGTACGCGTACGGTGGCATGCGCGAGCGCGATTCTGATTGGCCCTTAGATCTTAGTAAACATTCGAATCGGTCGAAACCAGGAAGCGGCGGCCGCCATTTTCTCTCTCGCACTCTGAGGGGGGAGCTGATAAACAAATGCCAAAAACATATAAAGGGGCTGTTTAGACAGCGCCCATGCACATAACCATGTTAGTTGAGTCTTCAAAGATCCCCCAAGGCAAAAAACGGTAATTTTTTATTTTTCGATAATTTCGCTGATTACGCTTACCGTACGCTTACCGTACGGTAAATAATTATTAAAAAAACAAAAACCTACTCTCTCCACCCCGTGTGCAAATGGTGGGCGAAGGCCACCATTTGTGCATGGCATATAAGAGCACAGCATTTCCCCAAAAAATTTCAATAGATTACCTATCACAAGGAAGCGCATAATATGTCCTCCATGTGCGCACGGTGCGCGAAGCGCATCGTGTGTAGATGGCCCATCTAGCGTAACGTGGGCACGCGGTGCGCGTAGCGCACCGCGTGCCCACCGTGCGTGCACGGCACTAACTGCGTAAAGTGGGCGCGCGGTGCGCGAAGCGCACCGCGTGCTCACTGTGCGCGCACGGTGCGCGAAGCGCACCGTGCGCGCACGGAATGAACTGCGTTAAGTGGGCGCGCACGCCACGAATGGCGTAAAGTAACTTAGCATTTAAAAAACCGTACAAATTCACTGAAAAAACCATAGGTTTCACACACGTTATAGTTAGGAATTAGCATTTAAAAAACCTTGCAAATTCACTGAAAAAACCATAGGTTTCACACATGTTATAGTTAGCGGAAATTTTACTGATAAAAAACCAATGAAATTCCCCCGTTATAGTTAGTGCAGGAAACTATAACTCACGCGACCGCAATCTTCTGCTGATGACATATGTGTCTTTATGGAAAAAAATATTTGTAATATATGTATAGCTAAAAATTTATGGAAGAAGACATGGGTAAATAAGTGTCTAAATACAGTATTAGCATCAGCAGAGGATTGCGGTCGCGTGAGTTATAGTTTCCTGCACTAACTATAACGGGGGAATTTCATTGGTTTTTTATCAGTAAAATTTCCGCTAACTATAACATGTGTGAAACCTATGGTTTTTTCAGTGAATTATATATATATATATATCCCTGCCGTAGGGCTCCATAAATAGTGCTGGGTGAACACTCTGCCTTGCCTGCCCTTGGTACCCTGGGTAACATATACCAGGAACTTGTAAGTAAGTCAGTACATACTAATTGGGTGTTGCCAGTTTAACATAACTTTGGTATAGGGTTAGAACACTGGCACTGAGGTCTAGTTAGCAGGCCACAATGCACTCTCAAGAGTCGAAAAACCAGCAGCATCAGACCAAAATTGTGGAGGTGAACATGTAAAAAGAGGCATTTCCATACACCCACTCATGATGAAATCCTGAAAAGACACTGGGGCTGGATAGGTTACACCCTCTGAAAGCCTGCATCAAACACTACCAGACAAACCCTGGCCTGGAACCCTCAAGGGAAAAGAGGAAGGCCAAGAAACACCTGGCGCCGAGGCCTCCTGGCTGGCTGCAAGGAGACGGGTTACACCTGGAGTCAGATTAAGAAAGAAGACTAGGAGAGAGATGGGTGGAGGGTCTAGGTTGATGCCTATACCCCACCCTCCCCCTGGAGGGGTGGTAGGAATAAGTAAAGTAAGTAAGACATGAAAGACTGGAAAAAGATGAAAAGGGTTTCTTGGTTATGGAAACCTTTTGAAGATCAGTTGATGACTGATTATCATTTGCTTGCCAATAACTACTGCATGAAATACTTCCCACTTCCAGCGCCTAAACAAACAAGTTAACTTGGAGAAGAACAACGAGGGAGAACCAGCTCTGGTGTCTGCCTAGAAGAAGACAGCGGTCTGGACCTGCTCGTCTTCGTACCCAAGAATGGGAAAAGCTCCTCAGAGGTCACAATAGCTGTCTCCATATGGTCCCAGATACATAAAAGACAAGAAGGGGCATCTTTCTTGTGACGAACCAGCAGACCAGCCAGCAGCGGGAAATGTGCAAGAGTCCTAGCTGAAGACACCTATCTCCTGCTGGTGTCTGTGTCATGGTAAACTGGAGAATGCCCTTAAGAATTAGGACCTTGGGGGTGGGACGAGAAAAAGCAGCTGCATCATAGAGAAAAAGCTGGAACTTGAAAAGATTTTGACCTCTGGAGAAACGCGACTAATTCCTAAGGTTACCAGAGAAAGGCACAACGTTGGCGGACACAATTTTCAATTTCACCCTACTCTTATATGTGCAACAGCGAGAAAAGATGCTTCAGTGGACCTCATGTGAAGCCATCCTTTCTTTTGGAGGCCTGTCTAATTATTGCTCTCAACCTCGTCCTGCTGGGGGATTGTGAATTTAAACTTGGAGTGCAGAAAGGCAGCAAAGCAGCTTCGACAGATACATTTTTCTAGTGTGTCCCACTCGGAGCCTGTGGTGCCAAAACTCAAATCTTCAGTTGGAGGCTTATTTTATGTATCCAGATGAACCCTTGCCGGTTACAGCATCCTGCCTTGCTCCACTAACATTTTGACTTCCATAATGTCATCTAAGTAAGGAGGTAAAATTGTTAACCATAGCCACACCTCGACTGTATCCGACAAGTTCTCTATCGAGGTCGGCCTACAAAGGTGCCTTAGAACTTTTTGGGGTTGATTTCTAGACATTAATGTTGCTTAGGTGCTGCCCACTTTCTCCCTCCCTGCTATAGGTACCAGAAGTAAATTATTTTATTCAGTGAGATTGCATTGCACAGCACTATTTTATTAACTTTGTGGGAGTTAATAGCCTACTCTCCCTTCAGTTAATAATTCAGGATCTCATAAACTGTACGTTAAGTTATCGACCCTGGAAGACGATAGGCTTAGTTTGCCTTAGCAGGCTTTTGGAGTCTTGACTTGCAGATCACACCAGATGATGGCCTCTTACCTCACTGGGTACAGGATGAGTTGCCATTGCAGGTCAGATTTTAATTATATGTACAATGAATGAATGAATTGAGTACTTGTAGATCATACTACCACTCCCAAAGGACCATCTTGGTGCTACTGACCATGCTACTCAATACTTTCAAGATGAAGCCTAGGAGAGCAACTACCTCAGAGGATAAGAGAACAGCATAGTGTATCAGGGGCTGCAAAGATCCATGTCTTTAGCTGCTTTCTAACGGTTTCTTCTCGAAGGGGTTCCAGCTGCAGGACACACTTCACTCATACATGGGGAACAGGTAGAGAACAGGCAACAGCAGTTCATGGTTCACTGGCATAGAAGAGATATATATAGCAAGGGTAGCAACATCAAATATCCCCTCCCTCACACACTAAAAAGAGACAGCAGAATTTTTCAAAGAATTGATACAGCAGTCAGCCCTGGCAAGAGCAGTTCACCCTCCTCTCAGAGTATAAGGATCACAAAGTGCCAGAAACGCAAGCATCCTTCAGACAGAGCTCTTCAGAGCAGGTAAATATAGTGCAAGCTTCAATCAATTACAGTCTTATAAAGCGCGACTACTCACCTGTGAGGGTCTCAATGCGCTAGCTAGCATGTGCAAGTTTCACTAGCACACTGGTACAACATAGGCCGCACAGTGTATGTTTCATGCTTACATAGACAGGTAGAAGACAGGCAGAGCTAGTGCAGGCCTTACTAACATGCAGAGCAGGTGCAGAACAAACAGCAGCACTGCAGGATCCCCTCACAGTCAGAGCAGAGGCAGCATGGGAAACAGTCCTGCTCAGCCCCTCTTCCCTCTTGACTTCACTCTTTCACCCAGCTTCCTGTAAATCTACTCTGACTGCTACCACAATGTAAACATGATAAATATATTTGCTAAACGTGTGTACTGTTTAATGGCTGTCACAGCCTTTTGCCTCATGCTATGCAAACATTCCACCAATCGAATATAGACGCATAATACTGTCCTGGAGCCCTTGAGGGATGAGGACTCCACCTCAATAAAATAAATGGAGTGGAAATCAGTTGTGTGTTCTATCTATTGCGCACAGGAGTGAATGTGGGATGGTGGCCTGGGAGGGACAGCAGACCACTGTCTCAGCATTCATTGTCGCAATGTGCCAGCACTGTGCTCCCTGCTAGCTTCACAATGCCACATAAAAAGAGGCACAATGTGATAGGATATCTCAGTGTGTATGTAGAGAAATGCTGTTCTTGAAGCCAGTCCCCAAAAACATGTAGCGCATTTGCTGTGAGAAAGTGACAGCCTACACAATGGGATTGGTTCCCCCTAGGCGTTGTCAAATAAGTGCCATTTCGCGCTTTACAAGGGCAGGCGGTGTCATAAAACTTTGTGCACCCATTGCGACACACCCCTGTGATTGCTGCTTGTCTGTGCCACTCACGAGGGAGGGGTTCGCTGTAACTGACAACTGCGAATCACAGCACGCTATTGTACCCTTCGAACTAACACCATTCACAGTTAGTTGCTTTCTCAGTGGTCCCTTTCGTAATGGAAACCAGCACTCGTCTTTGGTGACCGGCACTTAATCTTCCTCCACAAACTTTGATCCAGAGCAAGAGAGAAAACTGAAAAAGGAGAAAGAAGAAGGTAGAGAAAGATGCAGCAGGGACTAACAGAAAAAGCAAAAGTGGAAATGAGCCTGCAATAGGTGATAAAGAGGCAGGGAGTGTTATGTTAGGTGGTGGATTAAAGAGGCATGAGGTGGAGTCAAGACTACGCAGGCGTGGTATTCCGCAACCTAGACATTCCATAGTGCTAGCCGCGGACACCTGACCAAAATGTCGGGCCCAGACACATATTAATTTGAAAAATTGAGCACTAAGCATCCTAATGCTCTGCTGAGGTTCTTCGGCCCACCATGTGACACACGATATCTACACCCATCACCCAGTCTCCAGGTGAGGAACCGATATCGCACAGTGGCAGGGAAAACGAGCTGAAAACCACTGTAAATAGTGGTTCTCCAGCTCATTTACCGAGGCCTGGAACTGGCAACATCCATAAACGTTTTTTAAATTTTTTTTGGGGGGGGGGGAGAGGGCTTTGTGGCAGAGTGGGGTTCAAAAGTGCCTCCTAGGTACTTCTGGCACGAAGCCCCGCCCTTTCAAGGCCCCGTCCATGGGCGTCCGCAGGGGGGGCAAGGAGGGGTGCTTGCCCCCCTGGACCACCCCTCCTTGCCCCCCCTGCGGACGCCCATGCTTAGTGTCTGTCAGTCACTGCCTTAGTTTGCTGCTCATCTTTTTATTTACTCTCAGGTGTGCATTGATGGGAGATTTATATATTTATAGTGTTCTGGCGCGTGGTGCCTGCATCAGGAATTGCCTTTTGTTTAAGGTGTAAGTTGCACTTCCAGGTTTCGGCGGTAGTCGTCTGTCTCTGTCCTTTGTTGTTTTCATGGCACCGCTGGTTTCTCAGGTGGCTGCTGTTTGTTCGCGATGGGTCTGGTTCTTCGCTCTAGTGAAATGCGCCCTTCGGCTGCGTTGTTGTGCTAAGAAGTGTGCGTTTCTTCGTTTTACAACACCAGGCTTCCCGCGGAGCATCTGCCTCTTGCTCTGGTGTTGTTTTTTGCCCTCAGGCTGCTCCCCGCCCCTTCATACTGATGGAGCGGGTAGTACAAACATTTGTATACCCCCCCATTCTGCATGTTTATATTAATTTGAATAATCAACTAATAGTAATCTTATTAATTTGTTTGAAGTGAAAGACTTACCAACTATATTAACAAAAGAATTACACGTGGGAATTGCACTTTGCATGGCTAAACTAATTGTAAACTAACATATGTACGCATACTAGTAGCAGAAAATTAGAATATTGCATGATATATGTTGCTTTTGTGATGTAATTGTGAGTTGTGCTTTATTGAGTGAGTATAAACACTTTGGATGTTGCTTTCTGCTAGATAACTACTTACACATAAGGGAATTAGTGAGGGTTTAACATTTTATTAGCCATTTCTATGTTTTAATTACGTTTTTGTGTTTGTTTTGCTTAAGTTGACCATTTCGGCCTAATCCAAGATGGCTGAACGAGACGTTTAACGTGACTGCTCCTGACAACAAGAGGTTCTGGGTGAAGTGCGCATGCGTCACCGCCAGCAACAATGGCCTAGTCCTGACCCCAGGAGATGTTCCTGTCAAGGACACTCTGGGCGCTTCGCCAACGACAATACAAAGAACTGTCTTAAAACCGGAACCAGCAAGTGCGATGACTTCATTTGCGGATTGTGTGAGAACTTTACCGGACGACCCCAAGTCCACCAATGGGGACAGTCTAAAACCCCAATCTTAATACATTTTGACATTAATTTCATTATAAAAGTAGGTAGGAAAGTGAACTAAAAAACTCTCTTCTTCTTTGATGAACTCGATTTCCAGACGTTATGCAGATGGAGAGGACGGTGACACTGCTGGACAGCTGTTATCCTGAATCTTTGAGAGACTGAATTGCGGCCTGACTTTGATTAATTTAAAGGTTTTTCCCCGACTTGGCTGACTTAGAGGACGACTCTTAGCCAGATTAGGAAAATATACTGTTCTATGGTTTGGATGATGATTCTAACAATTTGCAATATTCTTAGATAAACGATATTTGATTAATTGACAAATGTGTTGCGTCGATTATTTGAAGGAGAAAACGAGGATAAAGAGTAGAGTATAGATAAATGAATGGTTTCGCTAAACTACAAAACAACTAAATGATTCATCTCCTAATGAGGGGAATATCACAAGGTTGGAGTCAACGCATTTAGGGTTAGGTAAATATATTCCTTTCATGTCAGCGTTTGGAAGCCTATTCCTCTAGGGAAGCAGATCAATGAAGTATGAGTGTTAGTGTTATGGGCCGCACCAATTATTGTATTTGAGTGAATTTGCTATTGAGGTATTTGGTCTGCGATGAAGGGGGAATTTGATGTTCCACGCTGCAACATCACCTCTCTGAGAGCCAGTGCCCACTTTGACCCTCTACCTGCCGCCCACCCCCTCCCCCGCCTCTTCTCCCGGTTCACATCTTGCTGGTTTCACACTTAACATCACCTCCACCTCGCATTTTCAGAGAGGGCCCTGGGCTCACTATCACCAACATGAGGAGGAGGAGGAAGAGAGAGGGGGGACAGAGGAAGACTTGGTGGGGTCGGGGAGACGGATACGGTGGGGGGGGTGAGAGTGAAGGAAGAGGGGGGAGAGAAAGAGAAAGAAGCAGTGGGGAAAGAGAGACCGAGAAGTAGGGAGGAAGGAAGATTAGAGAGCAAGTGGAGGGGAGGGCGGGGGACCTGGGTGAGGGAGAGCAGCTTCAGAGAAGTGAGTCCTGTGTCCTAACTCTGCCAGTGAAGACAGCAGGTCCAGAGGAGAAAGAACCAGGCCAGACAGAGTAGGTCCAGGCAGTGTGCACTGAGGCAGGCTCGGCGGGTCCGTAAGAGGGACAGGGCAGGCAGAACAGCTCCAGAGAAGGGCGAGCAGAACTGGACCAGGGCGAGCAGATCCAGACCAGCAGATCCTCCTGAGCAGGGAGACGGCGCGATACACAATCATAATGTGGTGTTAAGATTTTGGGGTGCCAGGGGTGTAATTTTAGGGTTCATGGCGGGTATGAGTTTTGGGAGGGCAGGGGTAATTTTAGGGTTCAGGGTGGGTATGGGTTTTGGGGTGCTAGGGGTTAACTTTAGGGACCAGGGCGGGTATGGCTTTTGGGATGCCACAAAAGAAAGAGATGGCTGTGGCACAACAACCCTATGGTGTATGAGAACATATGCAGCCTGCTTTCTGCCCCCATGGCTCCTCCTGCGTCCTAGTGTTTCTTGTGCCCCACCTGGCACACTTTATGTCGGAGGATGGTGATGACGTTATCATTTTGCCCCCCCCTGGAAAAATTTCTGCGGACGCCCATGGCCTCGCCCCTCCTCACACGGTTACATTGTTCTGCAAGTTGGCAGGTATGAAACTGCACCACAGCTCAGTCCTGCTGTACTAAGTGTTTTAGGGATATGAAGGAGGTGTGCAGTCCCACTGTAAGGCAGAACCGGCAGCACGGCAAATTCAGCGACAATTTTCATTCTTGGGCTCTTTTTTCCTCTAAGAACCCCCGTGAGTGTTTGTATGAAATTTAGAGCTCAAAAGGTGGGAGGTCACTATACCGTGATCAAAATTTCAACCTACAAATATACTCTCTGTGTAAACTTACTCTGCCTATGTAGTAATAGTCCATACAGTGGATGTGATATTTTTGTATGTCGATACTTCATTTTTGGTATTGTGACCTCCAGCCCTCCGAAAACAAGTTATTTGTTCTTTGGGGGCCCAGTCAGTGTTAAGGCCACTGTAATTATGTAGTAAGAGAAGACCAAATTATGCAGCTGCGTTGATGATATTATGGGGCAGAAAAGGGAAATTATGTGGCATAATGCAGCCCATTTTGTGGTGCTATTGCTTCATTATTTTTGTAGTTTTTACCCACCTTAACATAATTATGTACAAAACGCTGTGCCTGCAGAATTTGATCATTCCTCTGGCCCTGGTGTCAACGAACATAAACCAAAAAGTCTGCTGTGCTTAAAACTCTCCCATCAGCTAGGCGTGTCCCAAAATCCCCTAACTGTATTGTAATTTTTGTGTTGCCATTGGCAGCAGCGCACATGGGTGGAATCTGTATCACTGCTGCACTCTCGGGCAGACGTCATCGTTTTTTACCCAGGAGTACAAACGAACCTAACCAGCTGCTTCTGCTTAGCCATTCCAGATGTTTTCGATTTCTTAGATCGTCTCTCCGTTATTCATTTCGGGATTTAATAGTTTTAAGAGCCTGGAGCACAAACACATTTTTGGGCCGAGCATAACATCAGTAACATTAATAATTGTAGAAAAAAATCGGACCCTGATATATAACTTAAAGGTTAGCACTAACGTATTTTCCATTTCGTAGTTGGAAAAATTGATGTCAAATTCTGAGCAGTTATTTCTGGAAGGAGTTTGGAGTCCTGTTTTGCATCTATATGATTATCGTGATAATCCTGATCATTTCCTCTGATGCTTTTGACATGTTGTGATTAATTTTCTTTGATATCCATCCCCTCAATGTACACTTAGACCTTTATTCAGAGGTGGCTGGGAACACTTCCATTAATTACTGAAACCACATGTACTACTAATTCCAGGAATACTGTGGTATCCCAAGTAGAACTGTAAGTGGTTTATTAGAATCGTAGAATTACTGCAGACATCGGCGTTACCGCACCTTATCCCTATTGTAATTTGGGCGGTTTCTGACCAGGGAACTTGCACCAGTTTTCAGTTGATGTAATGTCTTGTGTAAAACACCAGGATTTGGGGTATTCGTTCATATCTGGTGAATTCCGATTTCGCCGGTAATTCAGTTACCATCAGAAAATCAAAGAGTGGGGTATAATGGGGATTAATTACGTGCAGTCTAGTCATCGCAATGGGAAACCTGAAGTAATCAAGCACATTATTCCAGTAAAAGGGAACTATTATAATGCCAACCACCAATTACACCTGGAGTACCCGTCAGTCCCTAAATATTGTAAAATTTTACACACCGTGTACCACAACACAAATATGTAAACATTTGTACAACATTGAAAATTGTTCTCTTGTCTCTCCTGAACACTTTCCACTAAAGGTGTCTAAATAAAAGTCCATTGCAAAGTCCGCCTAAGAGGTAGTCATTCTGACCAGGAGAATATGTATCAAAATCTCCATTTGCGATTCTCAAATAGCGATTTTTTGAGAATCGCTATTTGAGAATTGCAAAACGGGATGTATCTAAAAATTCGCACAAATTTTGCGAATTCTTAAAATTCCTTAATTGCGATTAGCAAATTGCGAAATCGCAATTAAGGAATACCTTCCCATTCATTCCTATGGGCCAGGAGGCCCATAGCAATGAATGGGAAGTCTTTCTCAAATTGCGAATCGCAATTTGCTAATCGCAAATTGAGAATAATTTCAAAGGTGCAAGGGTGTCATGATGACACCCTGATGCACCCCTGAAATTAGCATGTGTGCGCATATGGTGCACATACATGCCCTAAGGCCATGTATGTGCGCCACATGGCACTTTGAGAAATGCCAAAAAGTGCATTTTTCAAAGAAATCGCAAATTACCACCTACTTGAAGTTGGTGGTAATTTGCGATTTCTTAAGGAGAAATCGCACACCTTGGGTGCGTGTTACATAGCATTTAAGGAATCGCAATGTGCGATTTCTTAAATGCTTACGCAAAATTAAGAAATCGCTAAATTAGCGATTCCTTAAGAATGCGAGGCTGAAATGCCTCATACATCTCATTTTGCAATTTTGTATTCACAAACGCTGTTTTTATGCGATTCGCAGCGTTTGCGAATACAAAATCGTTTGATACATATGCCCCATAATCACCAAAGGGGGGATTGATGGAGCGGGTAGTACAAAAGTTTGTATACCCCCCCCCATTCTGCATGTTTATATTAATCTGAATAATCAACTAATAGTAATCTTATTAATTTGTTTGAAGTGAAAGACTTACCAACTATATTAACAAAAGAATTACACGTGGGAATTGCACTTTGCATGGCTAAACTAATTGTAAACTAACATATGTACGCATACTAGTAGTAGAAAATTAGAATATTGCATGATATATGTTGCTTTTGTGATGTAATTTTGAGTTGTGCTTTATTGAGTGAGTATAAACGCTTTGAAGTAATCAAGCACATTATTCCAGTAAAAGGGAACTATTATAATGCCAACCACCAATTACACCTGGAGTACCCGTCAGTCCCTAAATATTGTAAAATTTTACACACCGTGTACCACAACACAAATATGTAAACATTTGTACAACGTTGAAAATTGTTCTCTTGTCTCTCCTGAACACTTTCCACTAAAGGTGTCTAAATAAAAGTCCATTGCAAAGTCCGCCTAAGAGGTAGTCATTCTGACCAGGAGAATACAGAAAACACTTCCTTAGTGTCTTTACACTTTGTCATCCCAATACATTGGTGCAGCTTGATTCATTTGTTGGAGACTCCTCTACAGAAAAAAGTCGACCCGTTTCGGTCGTGACAGTTTATGGCCTGCTCAGGACAGTAATGAAAGAGAAGAAGACATCTGCCTATAGGAAAACATAAAATAAATAAGTATGTACAGCAGCTGTTAACAGGGACATATCTGGCATTTTAGTTCCGACCGAGCCAGTACGATGCACAATTCGGAAAGCCGGATCGAGTCGGAGCCTTCGACACGTAAATGCACCTGGAAGCGGACTTCGGGGGTCCATGACAAATGGACTAATTCTATCACAGTTAAAGGGGGGAGGGGAGGACCTCCAGAGAAAGGAAAATCTAATCAAAAGTTGCCACGTTCCAGCCAAGAAAATGTGCCATGCACTTAATGTGTGCTGTCTACAAAAAGGAATCAGACTATATTCAAGACTATGGAAAGAGTGTTCAGGAATTTCCCACGAACAGCATGCACAAAAGATAGTAATGTTGCCAAGAGATATATGGAAAAAGATGGTTAAAAAATGCCTCAAATTCTAGGAGCACTGCAGAGTAAACCGCGAATAAACCACCTGATTAAATGCACATGGCAAAAAGTACGTTTCAGAACACAACGTATTGCATGCACGAGTAATAGTTTGCATTTATTTATTGTGTGGAGAATAATCCTGACAGTGTGCTAGTTTCACTGTAAAATATTTAGTCCTCTATAAAATCGATATGGTAAATTTCTTATTAGTATGAGACTTGGTTTGGTGGTAATTTAACATGGTCGTCTCATAACACAGGCCGATCATGTGACAAGCGGGCCTAGTTTTCCGGCGTACTTTTTGCCACAGGCATTCAATCCGGCAGTTTACTCGCCAGAATACTTCTTTCTGAATTGTAGGTCTTTAATGGGATCTCGCCCCATCTGATCAAAGCGTCAGCTCGAGATACTCAATGTATCATAGGTGAGTTGTTATCCTTTTGAGACTTTGGTTTGATTAATTTATGTATAGTGTACTCTTCTTGATGTTGTACTGCCTGTGGTGTGGAAAGGAATAACGATGGTAAACGTTCTGTGATGTATGACTGCCTTTCGACTTTGGTTTTCACTGTGTGGCTGGTAAATATTATGCAAAGATTCTCTTTTCCAGTTCACACCGGCCTGCCTTAGGAGTCTTGCAGTGGTAAGCTTTTGGCTGCACTGCTTTGGGACTGACCCAATACCCAGAGTCACTTGGGTGTTTCACTTGGTGAATGTTCAATCCGATGTCTTTGCACTTTGTATTGATCTGCGGGGCTCCGAGGATTTGAAGGCATTTTTTCCATATATCTCTTGGCACTATTACTGTCATTTGTGCATGCGGTTCATGGGAAATTTCCTGAACACTCTATCCGTAGTCTTGATTATGGTCTGACTCTTTTTTTCTAGATAATGCATGTTAAGTGCGTAGCACATTATCCTGGTTGGCACTTGGCAACTTCTGATTATTTTTTTTCCTTTTTCGGGTGGTCACCCCCACCCCCCTTTAATTAAGATAGAATTAGTTCATTTGCCATGGATCATTACAAAGACTATAAGGCAGGATATGTTTCTATTAGCAGCTATACATTGTATTTGTTTTATGTTTTCCTACAGGTAGATGTCTTCTTGTCTTTCATTTCTGTCCTGAGGAGGCCATAAACTGTCCCAACCGAAACGCCTCAACTATTTTCAGTAGAGGAGTCTCCGACAAATGAATTAAGCTGCACCAATTTATTGGGATGACAAAGAGCAAAGACACTAAGGAAGTGTTTTCTGTATTCTCTTGGTGAGGTTGACTACCTTTTAGATGGACTTTCCAATGGACTTTCTAGACATCTGTTGTGGAAATTGTTCAGGAGAGACAAGAGAACAGTTTTTAGTTTTTAATGTTGTACAAATTTGTATATATTTGTCTTGTGGTTTATGTTGTGTAAAATTGTGCATATATATATGTATTTTAGGACTGCCGGTTCCTCTAGATATAATTGATGGTTGGCATTATAATAGTTTCCATTGATTGAATAATGTGCTTGGTTAAATCAGGTTTTCAATGAGGATCTGGTGTCCTATTATGACGATTAGACTGCACATAATTAATCCCCAATACATACTTCTCGTTCATTGTTTGATTGTTCAAGCCCAGGTTATCTGAGGTTATATGGGCAAAGCCCTCCTTCTTTTGTCTGATAATTCTGTTACCAGAAGAAGTGGGAATCAGGGTGATTTGGTAATGAGGGCCTTAATTTTCCTAGAGAAGATTTAGGGAGGTGGTGGTAAAGTTACTCTTTATGTGACCAGTAGCATATAAATCGAACAACAGTGGACACTGGGGAAGGTTCATCCCATCTATTTTCCCACATATGAGACGAGACTCCACTAGTAAAAGGTAAGTACAAAATTACCTAGTCCCATTTTACATTTGTTACTACAAATAGGTAAGTGTCACTATAGCACAGGGCAAACATAATTCCCTTTCCACTGTTCCTAACATTGTGTGTTTCCCCATGCCCCCGGTAATGAAGGCGCATTCCATCAGCCCAATTACATTTTCCTCATATGTTCAGCCACCACCGTGTGGTGAGAGTTTCCGGGCATTCAGTCAACTTTTTTTTTTTAAACCAAAAAAGAGATGCCATTGCCATTTTTGCCAAATCTCCTTTATTTTTTCTTTGAACTACTGCCAGCCATTTATGTCCACAAATGTTTAGCGAGATGAGCACCCTCAAGTCAATAAAGTCAGATGGATGGTTGAATCCATAGGCTGTGGGTAGCGTTTTAATACTTTAGATTGCAAGCAGAACATTACTGTGTTGCATCCCACGTCTAAATGCCTTTTTTGTAACGCTCAGGTTGCGCTAATCTCCCCTTCTGCGTATAATTTTTTTTCAAAACAAATTTTATTTGTGCCCACATCCACATACGGCCTATCCGGCCAAGGTCACTGGGGCATGCAACATCATATACAAATGCAGCCGTAGAGCCAACATCAATACTTTCAAAGACCAAAAATAAATGAAAAAATAAGCTAATGTTCCATAATACATCATTGTGTGCTATGTCCTCGCTATCTCCCCAGCGTTCACCCACCGCACCTCAATGTCCCAAACGCTGTTAAACCATGTGATATTACACACCCCAACATCGCTATTGACCCTCATTCTCTATACCATTTGCCTATTTCCGGTGCTTATTGGAGCTCCCACCAAGAATGAACAATTCCTGTCAGAATGACTTCTGTCACTTGGCTGGTGATTGGTCAGAAGCTCCAGAGCAGGTGTTCCTGGCAGTGTTTCAATTAGCATTGTGTGGGTTATGTAACCTCAAGAGAGATCGATCAATTTATAGTGACTGCAATAATCATTGTTGTACCCAGAGCTCTTCCAAAAGCACAGACTATAAAGGAGTTTTTGGAAGTAAATGATACTGCGGAGACATCTAGGGGGCTTTTTATAGGACACATTGAAAGCATTAATTAGGGAAATCTAAAAGCACTTAAAGGGTCGGAAAATAAATATAAACTATTGGGTACCAGAATTGTTCTGAGGAAAGTGTCTCTACCAATAGGTCAACTGGACATTTTACCGGTGAACAAATAAAAATAAATTACTGCTGCCCCATAAAAGGATTATATATGAAAACAGCAACAGTGTTACTGCAAACAAACCTGAAGAAGCAGATCAGACAAATCTTCTGGTGTATCCGGGGACAAGATGGTGTAGAATACTTCAGGTATAGAGAAAAAGGAGGCACATTCTTGAGTTAAGAGGTTTCATAGGTTTATGGGAGTTCTCGGAGGATCAGGCTGTATTGTTCAGGGAGTGCGGTTCCAAAAACTCACAAAAGACCAGAGAGAGAGCGTTGGATCCATTACAGAGGTCAAGGTTAAACTAGCCATCATATCTTCCAAGTTCTTTGAGTCCCATAGTCGTTATGGGTTCACAGATGAATTCTATAAAGCCTTTGTGAACCACCTAACCTCCAGCGTTGGCAAAGATTTTCCAAAATATAGCGGAAAAGGGGGAAGTGACTGACTGATGAGGGACATCGTAGTCCTACCCAAACAATGTAGGTAAATTCCGGCATGCCCATTCTACGGACGGATTGCATTACTGAATATTGTATCAAGCTCTGTCTGACAATATTAGCCCTTAAACTCTCAAACGTCTCACCTCATGTGGTACATAAGGCGGACATTTGACATTAGGCAATCAGTTCACTTAGTTAAGAAATCCAGTAAGACAAAGATACCACTGGGACTTTTGTGAATGGATGTCGAAAGAGCAGTCAACGTAGTGCACGGATCCTTAAAATGCATGACGAGGGAGAAACATAAGATTTCACTCTTTGTCGGTGACATTCTGGTTTAACTCCGGGATATGCCGAGATCAGTACCTCAACTTTTGTAAGTCCTGAATGGGTTCGGGAAGGCCTTGGGGTACAAAGTCAAACCAGAAAAATCAGAATTGTTGTCATTAAATATGGAAACGACTGCATGTGACAATATGTGAGTTAGCACTGCACTCTACACCATTGCACACTACACGACTTTTCTCAAAGCCAGTTCACTCTACCTATCTACTCTGCACCAAATTACTGTGCCACTCTGCGCCCCTGCACTCTCTGCTACGCCACTCTACTCTAAACCACTGCTCTGTAAGCCAATTCACTCTACACCACTTTACCCAAAACCACTGTATCTATACCAACTGCTTTGCACCACAGTACGTCACTACACCATTGCGCTCTAGTTCATTGCACTCTACTCCACTCTTTTCTACTCTACGCCACTGCACTCTACACCACTGTACTCTGTGCCACTGCACTCTATACCCCTCTAATCTGCACCACTATACTCTACGTCAATGCACTCCACGCCACTCTACTATACACCACTGCACTCTACAAGAGTATAATCTCCAACACTGAACTCTTTGCCTCTCTACTTTATGCCACTCTACGCCACTAAACTCTAAGCCACAAAATTTTACGCAACTGCACTCTAAACCACTCTAATCTTCTGAGCACCACTGCACTTTACTCTATACCTCTGTACTCTACGCCACTTAACTCTACTCTAAAACAGTCTACTCTGCTACTGTAGTCTACGCCACTCTTTCACTCTGCACCACTTTACACCACTGCACTCTACACCACTTTACTCAAAACCAATACACTCTATGCCACTGCACTATTTGCCAATCTGCACTGCACCACTGCCCTGAATGCCACTCTACACCGTTGCACTCTGTCACTTTTGCTCTGTACCACTGTACGCCACTGCACACTAGGCCACTCTACTCTGTACCACTGCGCTTCTACAACACTCTACTCTGCAGCAGTGCACTTCTGCCACTGAACTCTAGTCTACTCTCTACTCTTCTCTGCGCAACTCTACGCCACTGCACTCTACTCTGCATCACTCTACGCCACTCTAATCTACTGTGCACCACTGCGCTCTATGCCACTTCACTCTATGCCTCTCTGCTCTATGGTGCACCACTCTACTCTATGCCAGTGAACTCTACTCAAGTTTACTTTGCACCACTGCACTCTACCCCACTCCATACCACTCCACAACACTGCAGTCTACGCCAATGCACTCTATGCCACTACTCTGTACCACTACCCTGCACCATTCCACTCTACACCACTTCACTCTATGCCACTTCAGTCTTCTCTGAAACAATCTACTTTACACCACTGCACTCAATGCCACTGAACTTTATGCCACTCTACTCCACTCTGTCCCACTGTAATCAATACTGCGCCATTCTAATGGAAGCCACTCTACGCCACTGCACTCTGCGCACTACTCTATGCCACTTTACTCCACCCGTCAACACTATACTCTACCCTGCACCACTCCACTTCACTCTACTCTGAGGCAATCTACTCTATGCCACTGCACTCTACGTTTGGCCACTCTATACCACTGCACTCTATGCTACGCCACTCTTCTCTAAACTGCTGCTCTGTATGCCAATTCACTCTACACCACTTTACTCAAAACCTCTGTACTGATGCCAACTACTTTGCACCATTGCACTTTACGCCACTATGCTCTATAACATTCTAATCTTTGCCACTGCAATCTACACCGCTGCAACATGCGTTACTCTACACCATTGCGCTCTAGTTCACTGCACTCTACGCCACTCTATTCTGCTCTGCACCACTGTACTCTACGTCACTGCTTTCTGCATCACTCTACTCTGCACCACTCTACACCATTGCACTCTACGAGACTGCACTCTGACATTGACTCCAAGGCGCTCTGCTCTGCATGTCTGCACTCTACATGACTGCAGTCTACACCTCTACCACACTCTTCACCACTGGGCCACTCTACTCTGTGCCAATACACCACTCTACTTTACATCACTCCACTCTATGCCACTGTACTTTACTCTGCATCACTCCACTCTCCTCTGTACCACTCCATTCTATGGAGCTTCACTTTACGACACACCATTCTGCAACACAGCTCTCTCCGCCACTGAACTCTGCCACTCTACTCTGCATCGTTTCACTTTGCACCACTGTACTGTACACTAATCCACTCTAATCTACTCTGCACCACTGCACTTTACAACACTCTACTGTATACCACTACACTCTCCGTCACTTCACTCTACTCTGAAAGTATCTACTCTCCGCCACTGCAGTTTACGTCACTCTCTTCCACTCTGTGCCAGTCTACTCTGCACCACTGCACACTACACCACCCAGTTTTATACCGCTGTACTCTATGCCACTGCACTCCACACCAATGTACTCTTTACCAATCTACTTTGCATCACTGCACTGTATGCCCCTGCACTCTACGCCGCTGCACTCTACACCATTGCACTCTACACAATGGCACTCTACAATAAAGCACTGTACGCCACTTTACTCTACGACACTCTTCTCTGCAGCACTGCACTCTTTGCCACTGAACTCTATGCCACTGCACTCTACTCTGCACCACTCTACGCCAGTGCACTCCACGCCACTCTAATCTATTGTGCACCTCTGCACTCTACACCACTCCAGTCTAGGCCACCTGACGCCACTTCATTCTGCAACACTGCACTCTACACCGCCACTCCATACCACTCCACTCTACCCTGCACCACTCCACTCTACACCACTTCACTCTACTATGAAACAATGTGCTCTAAGCAACTGCCCTCTATGCCACTCTCCTTCGCTCTGTGCCACTCCACGCCACTGCAATGAATGCTGTGCCACTCTACACCACTCTACTCTGCCACTGCGCTTTATTCTGCACCACTATACCCTGCACCACTCCACTCTAAAGCAATCTACTCTACGCCACTTTACTCTACTATGTACCACTGCAGTCTGTGCTGTGCCACTGTACTCTAAGCCACTGCACTCTACACCACTTTACTCAAGACCAATGCACCATAACCCACTGTACCTATGCCATCTACTATGCACCACTGAACTTTACGCCGCTATACTCTACAACATTCGACTCCATGCCACTGCACTCTATACCACTGAACGCTACGTCAGTCTAGACCACTGTACTCTCCACATCACTCTATTCTGCACCACTCTATTATACGCCATTGCACTCTAAAGTACTCTATCTGTAGGACTGCACTCTATGCCAATATACTGCACTCTACACAACTGCATCACTATACTCTATGCCAATGCACTCTACACTGCTCTACTCTGCATCACTCTACTCTTATGCCACTTCAATCTACGCCACTTTGCTCTGCAACACCACTCTCTCTGCCACTGAACTCTATGCCACTCTACTCTGCATCGCTCCACTCTAAGCTACTCTAATCTATTCTGCACCTCTGCACTCTACGACACTCTACTCCATACCAATTTACACTATTCCACTTCACTCTATTCTGAAACAATCTACTCTATGCCACTTCAGTCTACACCACTGTATTCCACTCTGCGCCACTGCACACTATACCACTCAATTTTATACCATTCAACTGTATATCACTGAACTCTAAACCAATGATCTCCACACCACTTTACTCAAAACCAATACACTCTCCCCACTGCCCTCTGTATACCAATCTCCTTTGCATCACCGAACTGTGCACCACTATACTCTACAACACTGCACTCTGCCACTCTACACCATTGCACTTTGTCACTTTACTCTGCACCACTATGCCACTGCACTCTACACCAAAACACTCTATACCACTCTACGCCACTGCACTTTAAGACTTTCTACAGTACTGCACTCTCTGCCACTGAACTCTATACCACTCTTCTCTGCGCCTCTTTACTCTATGCCACTGCACTCTACTCTGCACCGCTCTACTGCACTTTACACCAATGCACTCCTCACCACTCTGATTTACTGTGCACCACTGCACACTGACACTGCACTCTACACCACTCAAGTCTAGTCCACTCTACTCTGCTCCACACCACTGCACTCCATGCTAATGCACTGTATACCACTACTCTATGACTCCACTCTACCCTGCTCCACTCCACTCTACCCTGCACCACTTCACTCTGCAACAATCTACTCTACGCCATTTTATTCTACTCCACTCTATGCCATTGCAGTCTAGGCTATCCTACTGTACTCTAAACCACTGCACTCTACGCCAATGCACTCTACATCACTTTACTCAAAGGCAATGCACCCTATGCCACTGCATCTAGGCCAACTACTTTGCACCGCTGCACTTTACAGCACTATACTCTACAACATTGCACTGTATGCTACTGCACGCTGCTTCACTCTACACCACTGCACTCTGTTACTGCACTCTATCCCACTCTATCCTGCTCTGCACCACTCTATTCTACCTCACTGCTCTCTGTACCTCTCTACTCTGCACCACTCTACTCTGCACCACTCTACTCTGCACCACTCTACAACCCTGAACTATACGGCGCAGTACTCTGACACTCTACTCTGCATGACTGCACTCTATACCACTGCACTCTACTCTATGCCACTCTCCTGCACTCTACACCACTGCACTGTATGCCACTGTACGCCACTGCACTTTACGCAACTTCACTCTACGTCACTGCACTCTCTGCACTCTACCCTGCACCACTCTACTCTATACCACTTCAATCTGCGCCACTCAACTCCGCGCCACTCTACTTCACTCTGTTCCACTCCATGCAACTGCAATCTAATCTGCACTGCTCTACTCTATGCCACTGCACTCTATGCTACTCTACGCCACTTTACTCAAAACCTATGCACTCTACGCCAATCTACTATGCACCCCTGTACTTTGTCACTTCACTCTAGTCCACTCTACGACACTCCACTTCACAAATACTCCACTATATGATGATCTACTCCATTAAACTCTGCTCCACTAACACTCTACTCCACTCTATGCCGCTCCACTCTGCAGCACTCTACTCTGTGCCATTCTACCACACTACTGCACTCTATGATGCTCTACTCAACTCCCTCTATGCCACTCCATACCACTTTAATCCACTGTATTCTATGGCACACTACTCCACTCTACTCTATGCCACCCCACTCTATGACAATCTACTCCACTGTATGCCACGCTACTCTATAACACTCTTCTGCACTCTACGCAACACCCTCTCCGCCACTCTTGTTAATAGTGTGACTCTAGAAGAGTAGGACCTATGCAGTATGTGCAATTGCCCTTACAAAATCCTGCACGAATTGTGACTTCTTATGGGAATCTCAGTGCCTCCCCCAACTCATCCAACTCGCTATGGTCTTCCTCCCAGCCTGCCTTCATTTGAGTAATGGATCCGGGGAATTGTTCATTATTTTCCTATATGTGATGGAAATGGCTTGTTTCAAAAAGGGCTCACCGAGTAATCTTTCCTCTAATGGAGAGGGTTCATCTATAATTGCAGCACCATCAATTTGTGCTTGCAGCACATGTCTGACCTGCAAATATCTAAAGGCCTCTGTACTTGCTAACACATATTCCGACAGTAGAGAATCCCGTGGTTTGGGGCTCCTTTCCTTCATATATCTCCGAGGGTGCTGATTCCAATTGTATCCCACTTAGCAAAGTGAGTGAGCTTTCTTCCTTCTATCAGGGTGTCGCTGTTCCAAAGAGGGGAGAGAGTTCTCGGTGTTTGTTTTTTGTCCCACTCCAGGTTTTTAGTAAGCTACATTCCAGGTGACTACTAGTACTTAAGTGTGGGTTGGGAGGCTTCTTGCAAACTTCCAGCTATACAAGACCGCTGGATATACCTTCTTCTTCATAGCCTTCCGGTCAGCTCTCAATGATGCCTCCTCCTGGGGAACAAATGCCCATTGATTAATCACAATAAGTTATGAGGCCAGTAATACTTCTAGATGTCCACGAGGGCAATGCCTTCATCATAGACCTTCCTCATAAGCTTGATGAGGGCAGTCCATGCCAGGCCACCTTGCCGATGGCAACTGGTATGCAATTTAAAGCAATTTACCAATTTCAGGGTCTTGAGCAGCGAAATAAGCCTATAGGAATCCCTAGGTATTTTGACATCTTGTAAAATCATCATTATTGTGCCATAAGTAGGTCACTGGGCAGAACCCATTTTTGTGGTCAGTTTGGAGCCCTTTGTGCTTCGGGGTTACTGAGGCCGTTATCCACTGTGACACCTCAAAGTTTGTGTGCTTTCATTGAGTCTTTTACTGCACATGTGTAATTCGAGATACTGTCACGATAATTTACCGATACCACGATAATGTATTTTGAATTGATATTGTGGTCTATTTGTTCTGTGTTTTTTTTGATGTTTGTGAACCTTAACAGTTACCACCGATACAAAGTAACCCTTGTTTAGGCCAGAACATTGTTAATACTTTATCCATAAGTGACCATGAACATTAGTTGTTTGTGAACATTACCTTTTCGGACTATTAGTCCCATACTCCGATGTGTAAGTTACATGCTCATGTTCTACATGGATATCTGAGCTTAATCAACATTATTTAGTATGCCTAGCCAATGACCTAGCCGTCATTATGTGAAATGGTGTCCAACATCTGTTTAACTACTGCCTAGTAATCACTTGAGATTACTGTTTTCATTGTAAGATTGCCTGTTAATTGTATTTGACATTGGTGTATTATTTTGTAGGGTTTCCTGTTTATTTGAGTTACAGTGGGTATTTTCCAAAACTTTCACAATTTCTGAAAACAATGTGGCTATCAATATTTAAACATTTTTGGTGCAATAAAAAATACTTTTCACTCGGTGTTGGATCTGCCCCTTTTTGCAGGGTCACTTCCAAACTTTTTGCCTTCCTCCTCCTGCTTTTTGCTGAAATTTGTTTTGTTGGCTTTAGGACTGCTAACAAGTGCTAATGTGCTTGTGGTAAATCATAGTAATAACCAAATTGGCATATTTAATTTACTTGTAAAATCCCCTGTAAAGTGGCTGTAGATGTGTCCAAGGCCTGTGAATTAAATTCTACTAGTGGGCCTGTAGCACCGGTTGTGCAATCCACTTAAGTAGCTTTATAACATGGCTCAGGCCTGCCATCGCAGTGCCAGTGTGTGCGGTTTTAGGCTGCCATTTCGACCTGGTAAAAACATCCTTTTGTTTGGGCCAAACCTTCCTTTTTAAAACATACAAGTCACCCTTAGGGTAGGTCCTGGACAGCTCAAGGGCAGGGTGCAGAGTCTTTAAAAAGTTGGACAAATATTGTTAAGTTTTACATGGTAGTGAAAAACTTTTAAATTTGTTTTTCACTACTTCAAGGACTAAATCTTCCATAGGATACCATTGGATTTACCTTAGAACATCGTATAAGTGTAATTTCCAAATGGAAAGAGATAACCAGTTCATGTTTGGTATCTCTGGAATCAAGATTTTAAATCCTAAATTAGGGTGAAGTCAGATTTTAAATTGTAATTCTGATAATGTCACGTATTCCTCCTAGACAGCCGAAAACAATGAGAGCTTAGGTGTGACTGGGTGGACCAACACTCGCAGGATGGAGGGAGTAGCTGGGCGCAGCCTCACTAACACTGTATAGGCTGTGTCTCCGCACAAAGGGCTGCATTACCTCTGTAGTGAATCTGGAGCCGGGGACCAGAAGGCAGGGTATCTGTGCACATCAAAGGCATACCTCCAGAAGCTTCTCCAAACTTCAAAGGCACAACTCTTAATAAAAGAAGAGCCCCAGACACCAACCCTTCAGTACACTAATTGACCTGTGGCTAATCTGCCAGGAACAAGGACTGCTGTGCTGCTGAAGGGCTGCTACTCTGCTGCGCTGCACTCTGCAAGATTCCTGATTTGCTGTGCTGAACTGCTGCATCCTGCCTGGATGAGAGGGACTGGGCCTGCATCTCTTGAACACAGAACTCAGAATGACTCCAAGGTCTAGTTTGCTGGCCTTCTGATCTGAAGCCTCAGTGACATTAATGGCTACCAACAATCTTGCATCTGCACCTGGACTCTGCCATCTGTGAGTCAGTCTTAGCAGGTGGTGCCACCCCAGTCTGGAATCCTTGGAAGTGGGCTTCAGGTTCTTTATCAGCCTCTTTGGATACAGTGGAACTGGTGCATCCCCTCTGCTGTGCGGCACATCCCCAAGCTGACTCCACGTACTCTCCACTGTTCCATGGATTAGACCCATCAGAATGACCCTCATCGCTCCCACAATGCCTTTAGAACCGCCCTTGCACAATGCATCCTCAATGCAGGCTCTAGCATTGCTCGTTGACGAAAGCCCCGACAAAGACGGACTTTGCATCGCAGCTCCTCGGAACTGAGGCATCGCCCGACTACCCAGCGCATCTTCAACACCAGACTTATCTCTGCAAGCCTAATTGACAAGATCCTCAATGGCAGTGAAGGCACTCGGATTGCAGCCTCGCCACATCTTGGAACCGATACATTGCTTCGGATTCACAATGCATTTTTGACCTGGATCCTACAACGCTCCGCAAACCAGGATTGAATGTGCTTTGTTCAGCAGACCTAACTGGGTTGCACTCCATTCCGGTTGGCCTGAACTTGTGACTTAGTCCAGGTCCAGCGCGATCAGTATCCCCATTGGGTGCTTTATGCCTTTTGCCGCAATTTTTATGTAAAACTTTAAAATTAAATATCTCCATTTACACTACCTAGATTTTTGTTGTTTTATTTATAAAATTAAGCTCTATTTTTTCTAACCTGGTGTGGGACCTCTCTGTGTGGTGTTTTTATTGTTTGAAGTGTTGCACAAAGACTCTATACATTAACTTTAAGTTAAGCCTGACTGCTCTGTGCCAATCTTCCAAGGGGTTGAGCACAGGTTAATTTGGGGTTTGCTTGTGCCTTGGATTATGGTTGTTACTTGACCAGAGCTCACACCCCAGTCAACCAGTAACCCAATTTCTAACACTCTGTATACTCAAAGGTAGCCCAGAGTTCATGATAGGCCCTCAAGCTGAGTAAAGCCTTAAGAGGGTCTGGATGACCTCCTGTCTAAAGACTGACTCCCCTTTACTGCGGTGATGTGCCCAAATACGTGGCCTTATTTGCACCGCCTGATCTCTCTTCACATTTACAGCAAATCTTTTTGCAGTTTTCCATTTTTTTTAGCTACACAGCAATAAGAGGTGTGCACTATTTATTCTTTTGTTTTTAAATTGTGCAGGGGTAGGATTATTGGACAAGGTATCTGTAAATGCATTTGTGTGTTTCAGATTTGGCTGAAGGTTATGTGTCTGCTCCGGAGGAGCTTCTTTCTCAGCACCAACAATGGCCCTGATAAAATAAAGAATGTGAGAGCAGGTGACTGTGGATGAAGGTGATAAATTACAATAAGGTTAACAACAAGCTGCTTTCTGCACTTTACTTGAATTATGTAACTGTGGGTGGGGGCAATTTTAAAGGTTTACTGCTCACGCTAGCCACCTAAAGATCTATCTACATTAAACTCATTCCCTGATCGTTTCCAATTGTAAGATAAACCTCCAAGAGGTTCACACACTTGCTCTGTTTGCAAAAGTGGATAATATACCTTGCAAGCATAGCCAAATATTCAGCATGTCAGTTCATGGCTTGGCAGGACCTCTTCCTAAAAATCAGGCTCTATCCACCTCAATGTTACGTTATTTCCACTCATCCTCCCCTCTTATGAATATGTGACCCTCCACTGCAAATGTTACGATGAGGAAGAGGATGCTGAAGTCTATGTTAACAGAACTCAGCAGGCTCCTGAAGGTGTAGCGTGGCCTCTGCTACAGGTGAAAATAAATTATGTAGCGTCCCCGCTCCACTTGCATGCATTTCCGATCCATCCAGCTAACCACCATCCCTCGAGGGCTCTGGTCATGCCATCATGCTGTCACTGCCTCTTCTGCCACCTTACTCAGTCAAATGGGAGCCCATAGATATTATTACACAACCTAGGTTCGACATATCCACTTTTTGTTATTGTGATTACTGTGTTTCAGTATACCTTGACTCACTCCACACAACTAACTTTAGTTATGTGCTGGACTGCTCACTCAGATTTACAGAGAGGTATGGGCGCATAAGTCAGACACACTTCAAGTTGAGGATTGAGTGTCTTGAGTGCTGATTGCTGGGGACCCTCAGCTTTCTGTCTTGAGCCAAGGGGCCCCTGTAAAAACGGACTCTGGTGAACCCCGGGACGGGAATTGGGAAAGACTCACGCTCTCTGGAACCTGGTATGGATTTGTCTTATGCGCTCACGTCTTGAAGAAAGTAAACAACAACATTTTATATGCACTGAACTACCTACAGTACTATGTATGATATACTTTTTTGGAGTTGGGTAGCATTCTGCAGCTATATGTGTATGTGAATACAAATGGTTTGCCTGCAACAATTAATATGAAATATTAGTCTACGTTCTAACTCTTCTGCTGTGTGATGTTATATGCATGCTCAACATAATCCCTCAACTACCTTGAATGATACTGAATGCTGTTTACAATACGTACAAAAAACATGCTCAAGTATGTGGTTCAACAACTTTTCAATAAATTGGAGATTGCCGTTCCCCAACCAAAAACCTATCTTTATTTCAGTAGAATCAGTCAATTATTAGTCATGAAATTATACAGCCTTTGACGAAACATCCAAGTTTACACTAACCCTGATGGCAGCGCTCCAACCACAGTCCGTTCCACTGAAAATATTCAGCTGATACAAAGAAGAGAATATTCCAAAGATGATCTTAGCACAATTCAGTCTTCAAACTAAGCTGTAGAAGAGCAGACAATAAATTGGAAGGCAAGGTTTTTCACAGGAGGTGCTGTGATATACTAGAGGTCAGAACTAACTGCCACATTCAAGTTCAGTTGTTCTAGTTTGGGATGTGATGCTCACTATGTGGATGCCATCTTGGCTTGGGAAAGATCTGCAAGACACTCAATCATTTGAACTTTCATCTTGGAAGCATAGAACGTACCTTAAATCTGCAGTCAATGGCAAATATGTGAAGTCAATATCCACAATGTATATGTTGTAAATGACGAAATATTAGCAGCCATAACTGTGTCTAATGCTTATGTTAATCAATATTGATGAGCTTTCGTGTCACATATTCTCCTACTCCGACCACAAGTAATGCATACAGTTTTGATGGTCCTGACCTAGTCCTTCAAAGGTCTATCATTCAGGATCTCTGAGATTTCTCACTTTGCATGCTTATGCTGACACAGGAGTAATGCAGATTAAGAACATGTTTACACTGTAGGAGGAAGGAGATGCCCTCTTACCTGGTGACCTATGCAGGGTCTACATTTCTATTTCAGATTTGCCTTGATAGCTCTGTGATGCCCTGCTTGTCAATTCAAACTCAATTCAAAAATCTTTATTCGACCTAGTGTAGGCCATATAAGAAAACCACAATACAATAATTCAAACAAATATAAAATACATGTAGATAAAAGAACAGCAGCCAGATATCAATATGAATCTGCAGTGTACATGGTCTAATCAATTAATGCAGTAAATTCATACACACATTCTAAAAACCTCTAGAAGGCTAAAATATAATCCATCTTAAAAATACAATAAAAGTTATAAGACTGAGCACAACCACTTGCGCTTGTCACACAGCTATGACTTTAGATTCAGTATTGGAGGGAAATTCTGTTCCAGTTGCAAAGGGTCAATGTGAGGAATATTGGAGACAATGAAGGGAGTATAATGCTTGCTCATTACTCTAGGGATACTATTGAATTTAAGACACTTGACAGAGTTTTCTTGTTTTTTCACAGGGAAGTCTGACCTTCACCAATGAGTCTGACCTTCACCAATAAAGGATAAGTCCGCACACTACAAGGCTCAAAGATTCATAATTACAGGTAAAAAATTGTTGTCCTCCTTACAGAACATAGATGAATTATTTGAACTGATGAAATACGTAGATCACGGTCACAAATGATATATCTTTATAAACATGAAAACATTAGTTGCATTAAATAAAGAGGAACTCCAGTTGATGAGGGGCTGCTTCCATGTATCTGATGTTCACTGTAACATTACAACTGCACCTATAACTAGACGCTGTAAGCATTTGGCTTCCTGTACGGGATTATTCTCAAGAATGTGAATGCAGAGAGGCTTTTTAGAACTAAAACAGATAATACATAGAACTTCGGAGAGATGATTTTACAAAGGAGCAGCACTATATGAAGAAAGCCGCAACCTCTGGTGTAGATATTGGTAATGCTAGAGAGTTGTGGGGTGCACGAATCATTGCATGGAATTCAAAGTAGGTAAGCAGGGAGGGAGATAGAATAATTTGTCAACTGAACACTTCCATTCCTAGCCAAGCTTCGGAAGGTGTTGTAGTCCTCCGCCTTCAGCCCCACTTCCAGGATATCAGCGTGCTTGACAACAGCCAGTTGGGCCATAATCCTTGATCAAATCAGTTAGTGACATGTACTTGTTCGCAGGAGAGGATTCTCTTGCTATTATAATTCTCCTCTAATGGTTGGTCGTTTTTGACATTTCCAAGCAACTCACCCTTCTCTTCTGTCTGCCAACAGCTGTTGTCCAGGACCGTGCCCAAATCTGTATCTTCTCTTTACTCCCTGACAGATGGCTAGTCATCCCTATAGTCAAAATTCCCAAAACGTACTGTTTCCCCAAACTTCTGTTGGCTCCGTTGCTTATTCAGCCTCTAGTTCTGCCTACTTACCTTCATGATTGACCTAATCAGCTTCACATTGTATTGCAAATCTGAGGTTTCCCAGGTCCTAGTGAAGACAAAGAAAATCCATCACTTCAGCTCCAGTGTGTACCAGTGCATGACAGCAATTTACTGCAGAATTCAAACTTTTCGAAAGTAAACTCAAATAAAATGGAGGTCCATGTTACCTTGGCCAACTCTGTATACTGGCCCATCTGATTTGACCTTGGTCAGACACCCTGGTGTCTGCCTTGATGCTACCATCTATTAGTTAACCAACTAAACTAAGTGATCAGCCCCTGCATTCACCATCACACTTCTAGAAATGCCTTTCCTTGAATAATCCTGTACAAAGGAAGGGCTGTTTGTACCTCTGTCTCTTCTAGATTTGACAATCACAACAGAAATCACCTTAGCCTCCCTTTGTTCTTTAGCTGTAGGCTTCTCCGAGTTAAAGAAGCTTCTACCTATCTCCTGTTAGACATCAAGATAAACACCAGGAATATCACATATACAATTCCACTCACATTGTTTAGTAATCGCGCCGTAAGCAAACAAGACCCAGTGGAAAGAAGTTGCAGTCCTACGTACCTGATATGAACATTTGCACCTCCCACAAAACATCCATTCAGTTGCGAAGTGCTATCATCTAGTTTTAGGCTTAGAATTAGGTTTACATAAAGGTGAGCAATTAAATGCAATTTGTTTGTTTACACTTATTTTAATTTATATACTATGCTTGAAGGCACTTCCTCAATGAGCCCTTTGATTATTCTCATGTTGCGGATCACATCTCCATCAATCATAGTGCATTGCACCATGTTCTGTTCCTTTCAATGAAAATCTGTTGGCATCTCATTTCACAGCTGAATGAAACCTCTTCTTTCGAGCATACTCCACAGTGTTAAAAGCAGACTTGTAAATTCAATTATTCTTTTAGGAATGGCTAGAACACCATCAATGCTCAACGGGTAAATCAGTAGATGGAGCAGAGTCGACATTGCTGGTAAAAGTTCCATATTTAGCTCATTAAAAAAATTGTCACAGTCAAATGCGGGATAAGGTACTTTAATTTAGAAGGTGGGCTAGGTGCAGCATTAAAGTTATTAATGAATTGAATGCACTATTACACAATTTAGTATAATTACATTTTGGGCTAGCATTTACATTGGTGATTAATGAAGGTTACTTTTTCATTTAATTACATTCAATTTAATGTAATATAACTTGTTCATTGTTGGGGTTGAGGTATACGTATTGTCCATGTAGTTAAGCCAAAGTAGTCATAAATTGTATTACAATGTTCCCTTATTGACATAATGCCCCCCAAAAAGAAGAGGAAGCATTCTAAACGTGTATTCAACTCACATCAAAAAAAGGGTTAAGATACCACCACAGGTGGCATGGCCCATCACTAACAAGAGGAGCAAGACGTACGCACTAGACCAATACAGATAGCTGCTCAGAGGCTCAGTACAATGAAAGGAGGTATAACAGGGATGTGATCACACCCACTGGCTGACGATCACCAGACCAAACACAAGCACCCTCCATTTTGGACAAGCCATGCATTATGATTTAAACTTCAAACACTGCTATAAAAAAAACTATATAACATAAGACAACATCACGATTAAGCTCATGTCGAAATTGCTTAAAAATACCTTTTGTCCTCATCATATGGGAACCCGTACCTGAGATGAAGACAGATTAGCAGACTGGAAAACTACAGAAACCTATGAAGTGAGACTTTGTACACTTTCAGTTCCCTTTAGACAAGTTTGAGACCACACTTGCTACTAGCAATGTTCTCTAACATAATGAAAGAAGCCATTCAAAGACTATAGAGAAACGCCCAATAAATTCCAACAAACTTCTAGAAACAATAACAAAACCCTAGGAAAGACTTCACCTGACTTCACCTAAACAGCAAGAATAGTACTAAGAAGATGGAAAGACTACTCTTATGAAGATGGGCTTTCAATCATATGGATAAGAAACCCGGTCGTTGACTTCGAAGGCTAGGCGGGAGCGGTCCCGCAAGCTACTCGCGCTCCGGGAGTCGGCTCCGCGCCGTTCATGGTCCCCGTCGAGGAGGAGGTCGAGGGATTGGTCGCGGAGCCGCAGCCATCACCACTCATCTGGTTCCAAGTCTTCGGGTAAGTCGAAGCATAGTAAGAAGTCCAAGAGGCGACATCGCTCTTCGGGCTCCCCTCGCCGGTCGCGCGACTCGGCTGAGGGTTCGGGTGGTACCACCCACGCGGCTCTGTCGGAGCCGCAGGAGTCATGTCCGTCCCTGGGACTGTCGCGACTCCGGCGGAGAGCAGTGCCTTCCTCTCGGCCAAGAGAGACCTGGCTCCGTCGTCGATGCCTGCCGGCGCACCTACGGGCCCCTTGGGCTCGACTGGGAGGCCTAGCGAGCCGGCGGCTCCGGCTCCGGCGCCGTCATCGACTCTGGTCCCGACGCCGCAGGTCCCCGCAGGATCCAGGCCTGGATTCCAGTCGGCGCCGGTTGACCTCACAACCCCTCTGCCGGCGCCGACTCCGGTGCCACCCCCAGCGCCGCCTTCGGACGACGCCATTCCCCGGTTCAGTCCCGGTCCGGGCCCGGCGTCGGAGCGGCGCCGTCCGGCGCCGCACCCGACGCCGATGGGTGGAAATTTCATCTACCGCCCGGCTCCGCTCATTCCACCTGTCTACCAGGAATCGGATGACGGTGACGACTGGGAGGGGTCTGATGACCTGGGGGATGCCAGTGGTCTTGACACCTCCCCTGACACTGGCTTCATCTCTCCTCCGACCGTGGCTTCGGAGGAAGGTGCTGCATATTCTGTGGTGCTGCGCAAGGCGGCCGAAGCCCTTGGGCTAGAGCTACCTGCTGTGACCGTGAGGACTAACCTCCTCACAGAAGTGCTCCAACCGTCAGCAAGCTCCTCGGAGCCTCTGCTGCAGTTTAATGAAGCACTAGTGGACGTTCTGAGGGGCACCTGGTCCAAGCCCTCCACAGTACCTCCTGTGGACCGGAACGTGGCCCGGCGCCACTGCCCTGCTCCGGGCGATCCCAGTTTTCTGTCCATGCACCCTACGCCCGAGAGCCTGATTATCCAGGCCTCTGCTTCCCAGACCTCCTTCCCGTCCGCTCCCCCGGATCGGGAATCCAAGAGACTAGAACAGTTTGGTAAGAAGCTGTTCTCCTCCCTTAGTTTGGGATTGCGGTCTATTAACACCGCTTGTCTCTTGGACCGTTACTCCCACTCCCTGTGGGATACGGTGGAGGACGTGCTGCCCCAGTGTCCGGAGGAGGCCCGGACACGGCTCGCCCAGGCTCTTGCCGAGGGGCGGGATGCAGCGCGGCATGCAGTCCGATGTGGACTGGACACTATGGACTCGCTGGGTAGGGCAATGTCTACCACGGTGGGGCTTCGTCGCTACGCCTGGCTGCGGTCCACAAGTTTTTCTGGGGATGCCCAGAGCACCCTCACCCTTTTTGGCGACAAAGCGGATAGTGCGCTGGAGCGCTTTAAGGACTCCAGGGCTACGGCCAAGTCCTTGGGCCTCTCTGCCCCGCGCCCGCAAGCTTCCGCTTTTCGCCCCTTTCGTGGCCAAGGAAGGGGCACCCCCTCACGTCTGCCTAGTCACAGGCCGCAGAACCAACCTACACGCGGTCGCAGACGTGGATACCGCCGAGGCGGTACAGGAGGACAACGTGCCGGTCCATCCACATCTACCCCGGCAGCATCTGCCTCAAAGCCCTCCTAGTCCGTGCTTTCAGGCCCATTCCACGCCAGTGGGAGACAGAGTTTGCCATCACCTGCTCCACTGGCGTTCCATCACATCGGACAGGTGGGTGCTGCAAATCGTCCGAAGGGGCTACTCCCTCCCCTTCGAGGCGACCCCTCCAGCCATGCCACCGCTGTACCACCGCATGTCGGGGGATCACTTGAATCTTCTACAGGAGGAAGTTACGGCCCTCTTGGCCAAGGGGGCCATCAAGCGCGTTCCTGGTCCAGAAGTAAGTCGTGGTTGTTATTCCCACTACTTTCTGGTTCCCAAGAAGGGCAAAGGAGGCCTACGCCCTATCTTGGACCTCAGGAGCGTCAACGCTTTCCTCCGGAAGGAGAGGTTCAAGATGCTCACCTTAGCTCAGGTTCTGGCTGCCGTCGACCCTGGAGACTGGATGGTAGCGTTGGACTTGCAGGACGTTTATTTCCACATCTCCGTCCTGCCGGCCCACCGGCGTTACCTGCGGTTCACGGTGGGCCAGGAGCATTTTCAGTTTACCGTGCTCCCCTTCGGCCTCACCAGTGCCCCTCGGGTGTTCACGAAAGTGATGGCGGTGGTCGCAGCTCATCTGCGCAGATTGGGGGTTCCAGTCTTTGCCTATCTCGACGACTGGTTGTTGAAGGCGGGCTCGCCCCAGGCAGTCGTCTCCCACCTCCAGACTACGGCCGACCTCCTGCATTTGCATGATGAGGAGGGACCACCCAAAGGGCTGACAGGTCTAACACTGGGGTTCTCCATCAATGTGCCGAAGTCGCATCTGAGTCCCTTCCAGAAGCTCCTCTTCATCAGAGCGGTTCTGGACTCGGCGCAGTTCCGGGCCTATCCTCTGGAACAGCGGGTCCGTGATATTCAGGCTCTGATTCCCATCTTTCGGCCTCTGTCCCGGGTTTCGGTCAGGTTGGTGCTGCAGCTTCTGGGTCTGATGGCCTCCTGCATCCTGCTGGTACATCACGCCAGGTGGCGGATGCGGGCTCTGCAGTGGGATCTGAAGTTTCAGTGGGCCCAGCATCGGGGCAACATGTCCGACCAGGTTTTGATCTCGAAGGGCACTACAAGACAGTTGCAGTGGTGGCTCATGGACCACGATTGGGTCGGTGGCAGATCCCTCTCCCTACCCCAACCGGGGCATGTAGTGGTGACGGATGCGTCCCTCCTGGGTTGGGGGGGCACATGGGAGAGGCGGAGATCAGAGGACTCTGGTCTCCGGCGGAGTCTCGGCTCCATATCAACCTTTTGGAGCTGAGAGCGATCCGACTTGAACTGAAGGCATTCCTTCCCTCTGTCCGGGGAAGTGTAGTGCAGGTGTTCACGGACAACACCACCGCCATGTGGTATTGCAACAAACAGCACGGGGTGGGGTTGTGGACCCTTTGTCAGGAGGCTCTGCGCCTCTGGACATGACTGGAACATCAGGGCATCACCCTGGTGGTTCAACATCTGGCGGGCTCTCTGAACACCAGAGCAGACGTACTCAGCTGCCGGTGCATGATGGATCACGAATGGCGTCTCAACTCGGACGTGGCACAAAGCCTCTTTCAGCAGTGGGGAGAGCCTTGGTTAGATCTATTCGCCACCGAAGAGAACGCGCAATGTCCGCAGTTCTGCGCGTTGGAGTTTCCAAGGCGGCACTCACTCAGGGACGCCTTTCGTCGCGAGTGGAGTGCCAGTCTGTTGTACGCCTTTCCGCCTATACCACTTCTGCCCGGAGTGCTGAAGAAGATCAGGCGCGACCTGGCCCAAGTCATCTTGGTGGCTCCGGATTGGGCACGGAGATACTGGTATCCCGAGCTACTCAGTCTGTCGATCGATCCCCCGGTACGACTGCCTCTTCAGGAGGACCTTCTGTCACAGCAGCAGGGGACGGTCCTCCACCCGAACCTGTCCAGTGTCCACCTCCATGCGTGGAGATTGAGCGGTGACAGTTGATGCCATTTGACTTGCCTCCTGAAGTCTGTGATGTTATTCTGGCAGCCAGGCGTCCCTCCACAAAATCGGTATACGCCTGCAGGTGGAACAAATTTGTGGCATGGTGCACAGCAAAGGCTGTGGATCCCCTTTCCGCCCCTCTTTCTTCGGTTCTCCTCTTCCTTCTTTCCATGGCCCAGCAGGGCTCTGCTCTGGCCACTCTTAAAGGTTATCTTTCTACTATCTCTGCTTTCCTACGGCTCCCTGATCAGCCTTCTCTTTTCAAATCCCCTGTTGTTTCTCGCTTCTTTAAGGGCATTACTCACATGTTTCCTCCTGTCCCTTTCGTAATGCCTCAGTGGGATTTGAATCTTGTATTGACATATCTGATGTGTGCTCCCTTTGAGCCACTTCATAATTGTCTCCTTCATCTGTTAACACTTAAGACTGCTTTCCTGGTGACCATCACCTCTGCTAGACGGGTGAGTGAGCTCCAGGCTCTCTCTTCTAAGCCTCCTTTCCTTTCTGTCCGGACAAAGTTGTTCTCAGGACTCGTCCTTCCTTTCTTCCTTAGGTGGTGACTGCCTTTCACATTGGGCAGTCGGTTACCCTGTGAGAACACTAAGTATGAAGTTCCTATCAGAAAGAAAAAATGACATGTAATATCTGTAGGGTTGAACCCAGTGAAACACAGGGGAGCAATCTCCTTGTTGGAAAAAGACGCTCACACACCTGACAAGTAGGTGTCTTGCTTCATCATCGGGTCTGCTCCTACTCGGGCCGGCGCTGCAATGCCCGATCAGGCGCCCGTGATGGGGCCTACTTCACGGAGATCTTTATTCCAAAGCCGACAGGTGAAGTGTGAGTAAGGGTCCTAGTGTAGGTGAATGTGGTGAGTAAAGTGAAGTTAAAATAGAGAAAAATAGTCCAATAAAAAATAATATTAATGAGGTTGGCTACTTCCCTAGTTAAAATGAAAAAATCGCGTATCGTCACTCATTATAAAAGCCCTTACCATTACGTCCCCTCTCTTTTGACTCAGTCGGTTACCCTGCCCACCTTCTTTCCGCCTCCGCATCCCTCGAAAGAGGAAGAGAGGCTCCACTGTCTGGACCCAAAACGGGCGCTGTCCTTCTATTTGGATCTCACCAAGCAGTTCCGGGTGGACGAAAAAACTCTTTGTCTGTTACGTGGGCGCTAAGAAGGTACGAGCGGTGCACAAGCGAACCATCTCTCTGTGGGTCGTTTTGCGTATCAAGACCTGCAACTCCTTAGCTAAAAAGGAACCTCCTGTGGGGCTGAGGGCCCATTCTACTCGGGCCACAGCGGCGACCACTGCCCTGGGCCGGGGAGTCCCCATGCAGGACATTTGTCAGGCAGCAACGTGGGACTCGCTGCACACGTTTGCCAAACATTATTGCCTGGACAGCCAAGTCCGGAAAGACGGCTTCTTTGGCCGTTCTGTTCTCCAGAACTTTCTGGTGTGACCTTGGTTCGCAGACCCACCACCGGGGTTGGTATTGCTGTGGTATCTATTCTAAGGTGAGGAATCTAACTAACGTGTTTCTTTCAGATGAACAAGTTACTTACCTTCGGTAACAATATATCTGTAAGAAACATTAGTTAGTTAGATTCCTCACCGACCCACCCATCCTCCCCTTTCTGCGAACCGATATCTAGAGTTGAGGTCATCCCTTTCAGGGCTCTAGAATTTTTTGGCACCAGTGGCGGTCTCTTGCATGGCTCTGCGTTCCTGGCGCGGAAAGCTATGCACAAGAACTGGCGTCAGCGCACGAGGGCGGCGTTTAAGTACTCCGACGACGTTATCCCGGCGCACGACGCCGATGATGGACGCGGAGCCACAGACGACGCCTAGCGACGCGCAAGGGTATTGCTGACGAAACATCTTTCCGGATCCAGCCTGACGCCTGGGGATATTCTAAGGTGAGGAATCTAACTAACTAATGTTTCTTACAGATATATCGTTACCGAAGGTAAGTAACTTGTTCATTAAGGAGAGAAAGGATGAAGATAGCACGAGGGAGCAACAGCCATTAAAATTATGCCAAATCCATACTCTTAGCGAGGGCAGTGTCGCTCTACTGCTCTCAGAGCAGTGGGAAAAGGAAAAATAAAATGATAATAACAACGTTATCATTTCATTTTTTGTAGTTACGGGGCTAGGTTAAGCCAGGGCTGGCTGATGTCACAGGGAGAAGGAGTGGTTTGTGCACAATAAGTGCTCATGACGGTTTGGCCAGTCGTCTTGGGCCGGCCAAACAGTCATCCGCACTTTGCATGTTCTCCACTGCGTGTATTGCACAGCCTGGGTGGAGAACATGCACAGGCTCCCACTCCCCGTATGAGCGCCGCACCACAGTGCTCAGACCAATCATGACGCTGCTGTCATCGTGACAGCGGCATCGTGATTGGCTTAGGGGAGCATGTGTGCTTCCTGCTTCCGGGCTCGGAATCAGGAAAAGAAGTGAAGAGAAGACAGAGGAGAGACGGCAAAGAGGTAAGAGGTCTTTTTAAAATATTTTGCTGTTTTCAACCCCCGTGCCATCCCTGTTCCCTACCAGCCACCACTGACTATTTCTTTACGGTGGCCAATGAATACAAGTCAACTTAAATACATATACCATTTTACTCTTTCTTCTGCACAGCTACTACAGGCCCTGAATGGAACAGGTCACTGCACTTGTGCACAGCATTCGAAAATGTCCTTCCTCCTCATGCTTTCTGAAGACTATGTGACTGGAGGCCTCCTGTGTTGCAAGTAGTTCTAGACAAAAGGCTTATAGCCAGATCCTTATTTACTCTTCTTTAATTTAGCACATGCAATCCAAAGCATGCTGAATTCTTCCAGCCCGCCTGCCAATTTACTGATTCCATTTTTTGGAGGATCCCCATGTAGAATTCCTTCTTAACCAAAATAATTGATTCCACAACTGTTTTAAGTAAATGTCCTTTAGCGCTCTCCTACGTTTTCAATTGGCTAAATTGTATGTTAGCAACATATGTTTACATTAATTCCCCAGACAAAACAAAAATGATATTGCTTTATTTCTATGCTAGTCCTAACAGAGGGCCTCAAGAAAGCTCAGATGAAACAGTGAAACATTGGTCAATGATTGCAACTAAGGTCCACATTATCATAGATAGTCTTCAGTACAAGATTCCTTAGTGGCTTCCTCGCTTTCCACCTATTTTCAATCAATTCAATCAATCAATCAGGACATTTGTAGAGCGCGCTACTCACCCGTGAGGGTCTCAAGGCGCTGAAGGGAGGGGGGGAGCCGCTACTGCTCGAAAAGCCAGGTCTTGAGGTGCTTCCTGAAGGAGAGATGGTCCTGTACTATTCCGGCTGGTCCTACGTGTGTACTAGAATGTGTGCTTCATACATGTATACTCTAAATTAAAAACGGTATTGTATTTTATTGTAGCAGCTTACTCCGCCAGCCCCCCTCTCCCCGCCACCCCCAAACCCCCCCCCCACCCCTGCCGCCTTACCACCCCCGTACCGTACCGGCCGCCACTGATTGACTGATCTAAAACGTATGGTCTAACTTATTTTATTAATATTTATTTGCATTTTAGAATAGACCCAAGTGTGTGAATTGACATACATTACAGCAAATCTCCAGTATACCTCAGACTGTTCAAAGTATGATAATGTCATATTTTCTCCTGCAATCTGTCACTGACAGTGCTATCTAATGTGGCAATAGATCTATTTGGGTCTTGCCTACAGGGGATAATATCCCCTTGTTTTTACCAAGGGTTTGTCAGTGGATAATATGGCGTAAGAAAATACTGATCAGTCCTAGAGAAACTTATGGTCTAATATTAAGGGCCCACGGGAGTTGGATTGGAATTTCCCTAAGTGTTGACCCTCTTATAATAAGAAGTGACCCACCAGCAAGCCTTTTGTGAAGGGGGCGCTGTACGGGGAAGAGCGGGAGGGGCTCCAGGAGTGTAACTTGGTAGGAAGGAAGGAAGGGGCGGGGCGGGTAGCGGGCGGCTTGCACACAGCCAGGCTGCGTGGAAAGAGCCGTCAGTGTGCTGTTTATGGTCGTGTAGTCCTGTTTTACAGCAAAGCTCGTTTAAGTAGCCTAGTTAGAGAAATGAAAACGTAAATAACCTGCGGGGGCCCATTTCACTGCGCAGCACAGCTGGAGGAGGTTAAGCGGTGACAGATGTGTAATGAGAAACAAAAGCAGAAGTTTCAAGAGCCTTGTGTTTAGGTTTAAGTTTAGGAAGTAAATTGCTTGTCATATTACCTTAACACCAATAAATCCGTCCAGGGCCGGACTGGGGAAGGAAGCTAAAGCAGCTCTGGCAAAAAAAAGCTCAAATCAGCCCCACTCCCTTCGTCTCCTTCCGCAGTCTCCTAGTTTGCATCCATCTAATCTCTCTCTCGCCTATCGTCTCACTCTTCTCCCTTGTACGCCTTACTGGTCGCTCTTTCTCTCCCTCCCTCCCTCGAGGTCTCCTCGTGCTTGCTGCAGTGAGCCTCGAGGAGCTGGGGAAAGCGACAGAGGCCCCAGTGTAGACAGTGGCGTAACGAAACTTGAGGGGGCCCACCTGCACAGTACATAAAGGGGGCCCCCTCCGACCACACTCAGGAGCTCATCTGCCAGGGTACTGGGCTGAAGCGGCCCCCTGGAGCTCGCCCCCCCCCCCCCCGCGGGGGCTGCAGTGGCCTTTGTTATGCCCCTGAGTGTAGAGTTGTACAATCCTCCTTCTTGGCCTGCTCCGTTCCACACTCCGGAAGTAGTCGACAGTTCGGAGCTGACTGGAGTGGATGTGGGCATTGTGCATCATACATTTACCTGTTACCAGCTAGTGCCCCCAGCTTTGTTACAACAGGAATTGACGATGGGGACCTGGCACAACCCGATGTCGCTGGGGCCCACCCAGTGGCGGCTCCTCCGCTATGGCGGAGGAAAGTCGCCCCAATTCTTTTAAGTAGTGCGAAGCAGGAAAAGAAAATGATAATAACTTTGCGTTATTAGCATTTTATTCTAAGTGCTGCTTTGTGGGAGGGCGGGTGGGCGGGGCTTCTCTGCTCTCGGAGCAGGGGAAGGGAGGAGTGGTTTGCCCACTCCTAAGTGCGCAATGACTTTTTCGTCGTCCCTTTCGGGCCGCCCAAACCAGTCATGTGCACTTTTACCGTTCTCCATGCAGGCTGCATTACAGCCTGCATGGAGAACAAGCCCAGGCTCCCATTCCCTGGTTCAGCGTCCAACCAGGATGCTTAAAACCAATCACAATGCTGCATTGCAGCGTTGTGATTGGTCAGGGGAGCCTGGCTATGAAGAGCAGAGAAGAGCAGAAGCGGAGATGCAGGACCCGGCGCAACGGTAAATGTATTTATTTCTTTATAATATGCGAGACCCCTGTGCACCGCCCCCGCTGCACGCCACCCACAAACCGCCCGCCTCGCCATCTGTGAGCAATGCCAACCTGAACTCACATTTCCTTCCCAGCTACTGCTCGCACCCAGCTCCATTGACGGACTGTTGTTGTCTGCATGTTATGGAACTACCAGTGTGAGATGGCACTCTCCTCCCCTTTGCCTGTGCTGGAAGTTGAATTTTTCATTGTAAGTCTTAGGGGATCTTGCATTCTGTGCGCGCAAGCGGCTACTCCACCATCTCCCATAGCGTGTGTTCCACATTTCCCCGCCTCTCCTCTACATCATGCCACTGCTGAATGAGTGCCATCTTGGATCTGGGATGTCCTTGTTCCTCTCAGGCTTCCTTTTCAGTTCCTTTCATGCAATGTCCTGAATTGTATTTTCCCCCATGTGAATGTTATTTTACACATTATTAATGCAAAACAGGTCCCCACCGCTGCAAAACAGGCCCCTACCGCTGCAAAACAGGCCCCCACCGCTGCAAAACAGGCCCCCATTCTTCCAGCTTCCCAGGGAAATGCCCGGCCCTGTATAGAGTAGAGTTCAGTGTCCTAGAGTAGAGTGTCATAGGGTGAAATGACTTATAGTAGAGGGGAGGGTAGTAGAGTGGCATAGCATAGAGTGGAGAGGCATAGTGTAGAGTGGAATAAAGTGTCATAGAGTGGAGTCGCGTAGAGTGAAGTATTGTGGACTGAGTGTTTAATGTGGAGTGGCATAGCGTTGAGGGGCCTAGAGTGTTGTGGAGTGTCATAGTGGCACAGCATAGAGTGGAGTAAAGTGTCATAGAGTGGAGTGCAGAGGAGTTGAGTGCCATGGAGTGGGAAGCGTGGGGTGGCATAAAGTGTTGTTGAGTGGCATACAGTGTCATAGAGTAGAGTAGAGTAGAGTGGCCTAGAGTGAAGTGTTGTAGAATGGAGAGGCAATAATGGAGTAGAGTGTCTAGAGTAGAGTGTTGTGGAGTGTCATAGAGTGGAGCAACATAGAGTAGATTAGAGTGGCCTACAGTAATTCAGAGTAGAGTATCATAGTGTGGCATTGCACAGAGTGGAGCGGTGTAGAGTCATAGAGTGGAGTAGAGTGGCGTGGAGTAGAGTGTCAGAGTGGAGGGGCATAAAGTGGCATAGCACAGAAGGGAGTAAAGTGTCAATGAATGGAGTGCCATGGAGTGGTGTAGTGTAGAGTGAGTAAAGTGTCAGAGTGGAGTGGTATAGCGTGGAGTGGCATAGAGAGTCGTAGAATGGAGTGGTTTAGAGTGGAGTAGAGTGTTGTACAGTAGAGTGGGGGTCCATTGGAGTACAATGGTCTAGAGTGAAGTGGCTAGAGTAGAGTGGCGTAACCTAGAGTAGTGTGTTGTAGAGTGGAGTGGCATAGCACGTCATAGAATGAAGTGGCCTAGAATGAAGTGTTATAGAGTGTCATAGAATGTAGTGGCTTAGAGTGTCGTATGGTATAGTGGCATAGAATGGAGTAGAGTGTCCTAGAGTGAAGTGGCATAGAGTAGAGTTGCGTAGCATGGAGAAGAGTGTCGTAGAGTGGTGGGCGTAGAGTGAAGTGAAGTGGAGTGGCAAAGAGTGCAGAGAAGTAGAGTGTAGTGGAGGGGCATAGAGTGGAGTGTCGCGGAGTGGAGTGTCGCGTCTCGGAGTGAAGTGTCGCGGAGTGGAGTGTCGCGGAGGGGGGTGGGGTGTCGTAGAGTGGAGTGTCGTAGAGTGGAGTGTCGTAGAGTGGCATGTAATGTCGTAGAGTGCAGTTGATTGGCACAGAGCGGAGTATAGTGTCGTAGAGTGGAGTTGCATAGAGTTGAGTATTTAAATTACCATTACATTTGCACATACATACAGGTTCATTGATATAACTATACAGGGCACAAAAGATAACATGTGGAATTGGCATCATTAATTGCTTGGAATTGTTCTGATCTTGTTAAAATATTTATTTCAAAATATTAAAAAATGTGCTTCATGTGTGCTTTCCCAATTCATATATATTCTGGAATATCTGCACAATTAATTTGCAGGCATTTAAATGTTGTGTGCTAGAAAAAATAACATCCTACAGCGTTCCCTCTCATTTGGGTAGCTTTCACGTGGGTACCTCTGTCTCTGAATGCACCTCAAAGGTGACAAGATAAAAAGACAATTTAAAGGCCTGTTTACAGAAAGAAAGCACTCATGGAAGAATATAATCAGTGTTTGTGAACAGGCTTTGCCCTACAGGAGGAACAAAGACATGCCGGGTAACATAAATAAAGCCAGATAATAGAAAGCAAGTAAATGTGAGTTGCAAATCACAGAGCCAATGGTAATCCCAGGGAAGCTCTCAGAATGTCTCCAAGATGTCTTTGTAAACCAGACAGCTGTGCTGTCTGGTAGGCTTCGACATAAAAGAAGACATTTACAGATAGCTACTTTCAGACTGAACTTTTGTCTAGTACATTTTGTATGTTGTATGTTTCAATATTATTCCTCTACTTTTTCATTACAAATGTGAGTGCCTTACAAACATTCATTAACTCCTCCTCTAGCATTTGTACCTGGACAACCTGTAATTAGATACCAAGAATGGAGACATTATTTTTCAAAATATATCTCTACACTAGAAGATGAAAATCAGGAGGAGTTTCCTCCTTTGACGAAAAACATTCTTCTACAAACTTATGGTCATGAAAGCCTACACATTTACAATCAAATAGAACAGAAAGTTGGAACAGCTGAGTAATCTAAAGTTTTCTAAAATGCTTTGAATGATTTAGATACTTACTTGTTTCCACTAGTTTGTGCTGCAATTGGCAGGTACAATGTTTTCCACGGGAAACAACAGAAACTGAAAACGTTGAAGACTACGTACCTTTTCTCATAAAAGGTGGATTTTTCCCCCAAATTCGGGAGTTTACATGATGATCTAATCACAGATCAGATAACCATGCGATTGCGGCTTCTTCTCTAAGGCGGGGGAGCGTCGCCCCACTGCTGTTCGCAGTGCTAAAGAGGAAAAATAAAATGATACCGCTCTGTTATTATCATTTTATTTTTCCCTTCTGAGGCAGTTTTACGGGACGGGCGGGGCTAGGCTTCTCATGGAGCACGGGGAGTAGTGGTGGGCACTAAAGTGTGCATGACTGTTTGGCCGGCCATCTTGTTCTGGCCAAACAGTCCTTCGTACATTGCATGTTCCCCACCAGGCTGTAGTAAACAGCCTGGTGAGGAACATGCCCAGGCTCCCTGTTGCATATTACAAAAATTGTCAGCCATTAAGCAGAGGTGCTCAAATTGCAACATTGTGGCACACTATGCTAAAGTGTGCACTAAAGCACAAGTTTCGTCCACTGCAGAAATGTTGCAGAGAAATCTGGCCCAGACTCCAGAATATCACAGTAACAATACTATTTATTGTGTTTTGAGCATTGACTCAAATTAACTGGATGTAGGTCTTCAATCCAGGAACAAGTCCGTGTTAAACAAAAATGTGTGTAGAAGGTGTGGTTATCAACATAGTAGCTGATACTAGGTCACCTGAAACGATTGTCAATGAATACAATTGGAAGTGAAATTCAAAAACTTTAGAAATAATCTGTTGCCTACTGATATTAACCCTCAAAGCTTTACTATGGATGCCTTTCCAGTGCTTGGGTTTACACCTTTAACTTTTGAATTTAAGAGCCGAAAGGCTCTATGGAAAGTATATGTTTCCATCAAAGGTCCATCTGTATGTATGGACCTAAGGGCATTACGAATAACATTTAATTCTAACAGCTCAAAGCAAGTTCTAGTTGTGGAATCTGATGATGGGTTTGTAAGTACCACAAAGGTCGAATTTCTCAAAATATTGTCAGCCACTAATGGAGAACTTAATGGTTTTATGCACAACATCATTCTAAAATGACATTGTTATATCGTTGCCACATAAAGTAAGGAACATTACTTTAGATGTAGGAAATGAGGTTGCACCTTCCAATAATGAGGAAGTCAGATCACTTTTGGGGATGGCCCAATAATATTTGAAGTTTGTGAAAACTTTACTGAAACAACATGTATAATATTCCCCCAGCATTTAAAGAAAAACGCACTGTATAGCTGAACTAAAGAAACTCAAAAGAAATAATTTTGATACTATTAGGGGCAAAATCTGTATGGCCATATTTTTAAGTGTTATTGAGCCTTCTTATAAAACAGTAGTAACCACAGAGGGAAGTAGAAGAGAAGTTGGTGCAGTCCTGCCCCAGATTGATGAGAGGGGCAAATGCATCGCAATAGCTTTGCTATATGATTATTCACACATTTCGTAGAGTTCCTTTCAAGACAGAGCAAGAAATGTTGGTTTGTAGGTGAGGAGTTGATTAGTTCACACAATTTGTGTGGGGGCACACAAGTTCTGACTATAAAACCTTAACTAAAATCCTAACCTCCAGCGGTATGAATAAGGCCACAACTAGCATTACTAGAATGTCATTCAGGCATTTGTGAAATAACTATGTTATACAATACTTTCCTGGGGTAAAGAACAATGTAGCTGTTTTTTTTTGGAGAGCTCTATTGCTGCTAAAAGAATTGGCTGTGAATGCTTGGAGTGACTTTCGTGTTGCAGTGCCTGACTCGAAGGCTATTTATCTATGGAAGAGTGGAACGCTGCCTATGGGTCAGATGAACAACTCAAAGACAGTGAATAATACATTGTAACTGGATGAAACAAAAATACATTCTCACTTATGTGTGCAGAAAGCACAGTGAAGTGAGAGATAAGACACATTTGGATAATGCAGGTTTTATTGCTGAAGGTTGCAAAATGGTGTCTCCTTGTAAACTGAAGAACCTGATAATTAACATTAATCATGAGGGTATCTAGGTATTGTAAAATCGAAAAGGAAACTCAAAGAACAATACTGTTGTCCTGGGATTGATTCTGACGTTGTGAAGTTTGTTCATGAACACGTGGGATGTATAGGCCCACTTTGTACCCAGTTGAAGTTCCTGTCTCACAGTGGGAAACATTAGCTATTCATGTTCTTGGTCCTAGTTGAGGATCCGGTGAGACCATGAAATATATTTCTGTAATAAGTGTTCTATTTTTCAAGTGGCCTGAGATTAAGAGTGTAACGAGAACTGATGCATCCAATGTAGTCTTGTTTCTGTATGAGCTGGTCCAGACAGAAGGTTTACCTAAATTTCTGTTAAGTGGCAACGGTCCATATTTTTGTTGAGAAGAAGTGGAGTTTTTCCTTTCAAGAAATGGGATCAAACATAAACGTGCTTTTGTGTACCGCCCTCCTGGGATTGGAAGGTGGAACGTTTCAATAGTGTGGTCATGGGTAGCGTACAAATTGCTAATGGAAGAAATCTGTCTTAGGAAGTTGAATTGCCCAAGTTAATTTGGGCTTATCACACTAACCTGACTGACAGATTTTAGCCCCTTAAACATTTTACATGGTAGAGAACCATACACATATGTTATTTTGTGCTGGATGACTGAAAAGAGGCAGAGAGATAGGTCTCCCACAAGAGTTTGGATGAACATTGAGCATGCTCAGTTAACGTATTATTATGATTGCAAGCGTGGAACCAAGAAGGTCGCTTTTAAGGTTGCCAAATGGCTCAGAAATAAAGTCCAGCCAAGGTTTGCAAAGGAGATTCCCGGTAGTCTGATACTGTACAAGCATGTGAAGTATTTGCCAATCCTGCAAAGTTGAATGAATGCAAGATTTGGCACCTTTGTAGATTCTCATTGTGGAAGCAATAATCATGCGATTCGGCTAGAGTACAGAAAAACACTAGTAGAGTTGGTTCACATGAAAAGCCCTTATTTGATTTTAGTGAAAGAAGAGGTGATGGGACTTACCGATGCTGTTTCTTCACCTCCATGAGGTGAAACTGATGATAACAGATTCGCTGGTATATTCGAGAATGCATAAGTAGAATGCACCTCTGAAGCTGTACGCATTTCTAAATCAGGACCTCACATAAAACTTCCCAATAGATATAAGGATTTTTTGTTGTTGATTAAAATGCTTAGTTGAACTTTATTTTGTGGCCAGTCCTAGCACATGAAAATAATTACGACTGTTGGTGTGTAGTTGATGTTATATCTGTTGTTTATGAAGGAGGATGTGTAGTGTTGCTGTAGAATCATTTCTCCTGGCCAACTATGTTCCACACTCCAGAATGTAGATTTTGAGTGACCACATTTGGAAGTCAACAGGAGCTGGCTGGAGGGGATGTAGCTCTCTGAGTGAATTGTGCCTGTTAAACTTACCTGCTACCAGACGCTGCCTCCAGCGTTTTCATAACAACGAGGAGCCCCCAATGGCTCCTGCCCACCGGGGAACTGCCTGGTGGAGTAAAAGCCCAGTCCGGCCTGAATCCATTTTTGTCACACTTCAGCACGCTAGGGCAGTGAGCTGAACACTCGCCACCATTGCTTAATTTATTTAAAAAATAAATACAAATGTTTTTCTTAGAAGTCCGCCACCGGTAGTGCAGGGCTTGCTGAATACCAAGGCTGCCTAGTCTTGTTTCCCCCTCATCACGCCTTTCTTTTCTTCCACAGACCTACACTTACTAGCTCTTTGTCTCACTCTAACAGGTTCTCTTTCATCTCAATTTTCTCCTTTTGTTACTGGTTGCATATCTTTGTCTCTGGGTCAAAGCCTGATTAGGAGAATAAGGCCTGGTCCCCAAAGATGAATGCTGGTGGCCACCACGTGCACCCATCACGCACAGTGTACTGTTCCCACTGATAAACTGCTGTGCTGTGAAGGCCCGGATTTAAAATCCCAGCAGAGTATATTCAGACTTCCTCTTTCACTGGTCGGTGAGCAGAGTGCCATCAATTTATTAGTGGTATCATCTTTTATTTATAGCGCTTAGAAAGGAAAGCACGGGAATACGTGGATACAAAGAGCTATAAAAAAATAAAAGCTAAATTATTATGCGTGTATTCTGATTCTCACAGCTCAATCTCTAGCCTTTCGCTGAAGTAGCATGTTGGGCACACCTGAATCTGTCACTCCGTTTGTGAGGGAAAGGATATTTTGATATTGAAGTTTGGTCTCAAGAAACCAAGTCAAGGCACTTTGGTCTTCTTGTACAAGGAGTGAAAGAAGGTATGTGCTCTGATCAACGCTTGGACCTGTGGTGACAATGTTACTTAGAGTTGGGGATTGCACGTTTGGTTGTAATAATGAAACGTCTATTTTAGGGGTCTGTAAAGGTGCAAAGTTTTTTTTTTGGGACAACCTTCATAAAGGTCTGTGGAAATGTTTGCATAGTTAGTAGGGTTTTTCACTTCGTGGCATCGGTGTCTAAATCATGCCTGTTGAAACAATTTACGACAACTGTGTTACTGTTTAAAGCGGGAAAAATGGTTCTGCCGCAGGTATACTTTTCAGAAAATAGTGCCTACGTGCTCCAGTTTCCTGGCGCTGGGGAATAACTAGAGCCTGTTTTAATATCCGCATCGGCACAATTTCTGAAGCTTTGCAGTCTGTCTTGAGCAGTAATTAGCTTTGCGGCCAAGTTTGTATATAAAATGTACTGAAAACAACGCAAGTAGTATTTTATTGTAATTGAAATTCCAAATCATGTGAAGTGAAGTAAACTTCGCATCCCTACAAATGTTCCTATATCAATTTTGGCACGTCAAACCTGCTGACATTTACTGCTTACAAATGCACAGTAATTACTGTGACATGTAGATTTTGGGGCGGTATGTAACGAGTTCCACATGTTATGCACCATTAAAGAGTTTGAACTTGGAGTAGAACATATTTACCAGACATGGTAAGTACCTTACCCCACGGCGGAGGCATTTGCTGTGTCCGGTAAATACATTACATCCTCGGCCACAGTTGTGAGTGGGGAATTTAACTCCTGGAGGCAAACTCTTATGTCTGTGAAATGTGTTATTGTTTGGGCTGGAGTTGAAACCCTTTTATGAACTGTTCTGCCCAAATGAGTTCGTTTCACTCCAGTTGCCGCGGGTATGAGTCACTGAAAAGAATTAAATGGGCAAGCAGCTGTTTCCTGGACTCAGGGGATGACGTCAGACATTGTCCGCATCCTGTGCCCTTAGATCCGAAGATAGTTCTCCATTTTCTTTCCAGTAATTCATTCTGGAATCAGAAAGGCAGGCATTTGCAAATGATTTGATAACACGTGATATCTTGTACTTCTGCAAAGATTTTTTTATCATTTAAAAAAAGCAGAGTTGGTCCCCTCTAGTCAGGGGTCCCGTTTCATTGCTATTACCGTGTGTCACAATATTAGTGTCAGTGTGAGCTCCACCCCCAGTTTCAGTGCAAAAGCCTTAGAGAATTGGTACTTAAAAACATTTTCATGGGGACCAAAATGTTTTGTCTGTGATGTGACAGAGGGCCACATTGTTGCCAGCAGGGTGGGGGTCAGGAGGAGAGGGTTCCGGTGGTCAATCACACTAGGGTGGGTGTACTGTAAACGAAGCATATACATCTGCTGAATAGCACATTGTTGAAACCAGAAAACCTGAAATGAATCCCAGATTCTCCACTTTCCCAAACTGTGTGATCTTAAGCAAATGTTTTTATTTCACTTGCCCATTTTTTTTCTTCATTATCGCATATAAAAGGATATCGAAATACATGATTTCAGGATGTACAATGTGCGATTGAACTTAAAAGGAAAATTTGAACTTAAAAGGAAAAGGAAGATGGCGGACTGATGCCGCGCGTTCGAGGACGCTCTCCGTACTTCTCTTGCTGAACCTCCAGTGAGCCACCACCAAAGACCCGCCTGCCTCCCGGCATTGTAATGCAAGCGTTAGGTTAAAGGCTGGGCTGTAATTAGGATCTGTTTAGATACTTACCTGCATATCTGCAAAACAAATGTGCCGCATTTCTACAGTGAACAAAGAGGTTTATGTGTGCCGCTCCGCTTCAGGTAGTCCAGACGTTTCAGATGCCGCGAACACTTGCCGGGCGTTTTATTCGGACTCACGGAAGCATACAATCAATCAATCAGAGTACTTGTAAAGCGCGCTACTTACCCATGAGGGTCTCAAGGCGCTGAGGGGAGAGGGGGTGCCGCTACTGCTCGAAGATCCAGGTCTTGAGGAGTCTTCTGAAGGCGAGTAGGTCTTGGGTCTGCCGTAGGTGGGTAGGGAGGGTGTTCCAGGTCTTGGCGGCGAGGTAGGAGAAGGATCTGCCGCCGGAGTTAGTTTGTTGGATGCGGGGGGCGAGGGCGAGGCTGGCAGAGCGGAGCTGGCGGGTGGGGGTGTGGAAGCTGAGTCTGCTGTTCAGGTCGGCTGGTCCGGCGTTGTGGAGCACTTTGTGTGCGTGGGTGAGGAGCTTGAAGGTGATCCTCTTGTCGACGGGAAGCCAGTGTAGGTCTCTCAGGTGGGGGGTGATGTGGCAGCGTCGGGGGACGTTGACGATCAGTCGGGCGGAGGCGTTTTGGATGCGTTGTAGTCGTCGTAGGTGTTTAGCTGGGATTCCTGCGTAGAGTGCGTTGCCGTAGTCCAGTCTGCTGCTGACGAGTGTCTGTGTCACCGTTCTTCTTGTTTCGGTCGGGATCCACTTGTAGATCCTGCGGAGCATGCAGAGGGTGTTGTAGCAGGAGGAGGAGATGGCGTTGACGTGTTTAGACATGGAGAGGGAGGAGTTGAGGATGAATCCTAGGTTGCGTGCATGGTCGGTGGGTGTCGGTGCTGTTCCCAGTGTGGTCGGCCACCATGAGTCGTCCCAGGCTGAGGGGGTGGGTCCGAGGATGAGGACCTCCGTTTTGTCCGAGTTCAGCTTCAGACGGCTGCTCCTCATCCAGTCGGCGACAGCCTTCATTCCCTCGTGGAGGTTGGTTTTGGCGGTGTGTGGGTCCTTGGTGAGCTGGGTGTCGTCGGCGTAGGAGATGATGTTGAGGTTGTGATGGCGGGCCACTTGTGCGAAGGGGGCCATGTAGACGTTGAACAGCGTTGGGCTGAGGGATGAGCCCTGGGGGATGCCGCAGATGATGTCGGTGGCTTCGGATCGGAAGGGTGGGAGGCGGACGCTCTGGGTTCTGCCGGAGAGGAAGGACGTGGTCCAGTCAAGGGCCTTCTCTTGGATTCCGGCTTCTAGGAGACGTGTTTTTAGAGTGTGATGGCAGACCACGTCGAAAGCGGCTGACAGGTCCAGGAGGATGAGGGCTGATGTTTCGCCGTTGTCTAGTTGGTGCCTGATGTCGTCTGTGGCAGCGATGAGGGCTGTCTCGGTGCTGTGGTTTCGTCTGAATCCGGACTGGGACGGGTTCAAAATGTTGTTGTCTTCCAGGTGGCGGGCCAATTGTATGTTGACGATTATCTCGATGACCTTCGCCGGGAACGGGAGCAGGGAGATGGGCCACTCTCAGAGGGAAGCTGGGGATCGACATGGCTCCACCACGCACCGCTAAAGGACGGCGCGATGAAGCCCCAACTTCAGCAAGTACAACATTTAAACTGTGGGCAGTTCAAACAAGGATAAGGATGCAGGGAGCAGCGCCATTACTTCATCAACAGGTGAGCTGAACTTACCGAACTTGTCCGTTTGCACTTCCTTGACTAATGGCGATTTCACCGCCGGGTCCAGGGCGGAGGCTGGGTCAGGGTCACAGCTTGGGAAACCAATTCTGAAATTACTCCAATCTGGGAGAGCAACTGAATTACTTAGGTCATGCGGGTCCAAGAACTCCATTCCGGATGTTGTGATGGCCGAAGTGTTAAACGCTGCAATACAGGATGTGAGAGGTGGTGAGGCTGGCCCAGCTGACATAGACAACACTAGGGATGTATCTCCTGTGCACCCCGTCGTTAATTTACAAGAAGCCGGTAAGAAAACCGAACCAGCAGCGATTAGTTTGGCCAACGATATAGTATTAGAAAATGAAGAGAAAGATGGTCCTGTGGGTACAAGAGACTGCCAAATAGACAACTCGACGGCTAGTTCTACAATAATAGCTACGACGGCTGGTCTTACTGGATCAATCTCAAAGGAACGCTTTGATTCCACCGAGACTGCTGTTCAGCTAATAGGCGAGAGCCTTGGGGAAGGGAATGGTGATACTAGTAATGGGGCTACTAGTAACAGAGGGGATCCTGTAGAGCAACAAGTTTATAATCCTGCTGATATCGCGGCTGATACTGTGGCTAATGTTGAGGCGGCTGGGCCAATCCGAACCCCAACTGCTTCTGACACGGAGTGGCTCAATCCGGCGCAAGGCTTGGAGAACAATCAATGCGATATCCTTGGCGGGGGGAAGGGTGTAAGAATTAAAAGCTCTAAAGTTGTTAGGACATGCAAAGGCAGTAAAGGTCACAGCGGGGGAGTAAAGCAACAAGTAATCGATGCAATGGGGCGATTAAAGTAGGCTTCAACCACCACTGACACAGCTGGTTCATGGGTCAGTCCGTTGCGCAAATGGGTCTGTTCGAAAGGCAAAGTGAAAAACATTATCTCTAGGCTATCAAACGCTAGCAGCACGGCAACCACCCCTACAGAACTACCAGAGGGAGAGGGAGTTAGAGTTTACGTTGATCAGTCAGCATTAGCAGACGCTCCAGAGAAGTTTGCATCCACCACTATTAGTGAATCTCCAACATCTTTAGTCTTTTCCCCAGCTTCAAGCCCTGCAGTGCCACCATCAACTATGTTGGAGCTAGGTGCTTCTGCCAACAATCAGGAACGGATAGGAGAGGAGCCTTCACTGTCTAGTATTATGCAAGCACTGTACACTCAGAGAGCAGAAGCCCAGGAGTATTACAAACAGGCTAATGCTGATAGTAGCGAAATTAAGCAAGCCTTGGCAGAGGTAACATCTAAGGTCAGCCAGCTCTCTTCTGAAGTCACTGACCTACAGCAACGAGTGGCTGCAGTGGAAGAATCCAACATGTATACAGTTAACCTCGTAAAAACACAGGATTCTCAAATTATAATAATGCTATCTAAGATTGAAGATCTTGAAAATCGTTAGAGGTGCCAGAATTTACAGATTTTTGGTATTCCAGAAGGAAGGGAAGGCAACAATCCGCAGGCTTTTATTGTTAGACTTCTTCAAGAAGCCTTTCCGGACCTTGCAGACTGGGATATGGACACTCAAGTTCAACCGGCACACAGACTGCCATTGTCAACTACCCAGGGTAGTCAGGCCAAATCCAACTTTGCTCGACCTATCCTTGTGTTTCTGGGTCATTTTCTGCTGTGCCAAGCTCTTTATTTCAAGGCGCGCCCATCGGCACCAGTTAAGGTAGATGCAATGTCTATCTTTGTGCGTTCTGATCTGTGTAAGGACAATGGACAAACGGTGGAAGCTTCGTCAATTAAAGGACCCTCTTAAAACTGTGTGCTCACAAGTGTTTTTGCAGGAGCTGGCCTGTTTTAAGATTATAAAAGATGGTCGACAACATTTTTTCTTTAACTAACAGGATGCTAAACAAGCCTTGTCAAGATTGCAAGCAACTGGCAAGGAATAATCAAGTCCTAATTCAGCAACTATTGTGTTATAAGAGAGGTTGCACTTGAGAAAAAAGTCTTTTGTTGATTCAAGATTTCAAAATGATTTTTTTAATCTGTTGCTTTTTCCCTCACAGTTATGAGAAAATTATATTGGTAGGCTGAGCCGGGTAGGGTATGGTGGGGTCACGGGGGTCGGTGGGGGGGGGGGGCACAGAGAGGGTATCTTCGGTATGCTGTCATTCTGGGACAGCAAGGAAGGGGGCGATTCCTTTTCGTAGGTACAGGGGTGGGGGAAGGGAAGGGGGGTCTTGGGAGGGGGGATGTAAAAAGACACAATTTAGTTAATTTCACATGGGCAGAGCACTGGGGAGAGGGGCACGTAATTAGGGTACTGATGACTGGAGCGGGTATACAAATACTATTTAATGTCGGAATTTAAATGTATGTGCTGGAATGTAGTGGAACTCAATCAAGCTGGAAAGAGACCGCTAGTAACGGAAGAGCTGCGTGTATTTAAGCCCCATATATTAGGGTTGGCGGAAATGCATATTGCATATAAGGATAGAGCTCTGTTAAAACAATTGGAATACGATATTATTGTTTGCACGTCGCAAACAATTTCTATTCGAGGGGTGGCTTTATTAAAGTCTAGGAGATGTAGGGCTGTTCTTCTTCAATCACTTGCTGACTCCAAAGGGAGATGGGCTATTTCTCAAATGATGATCTATGGGCGAAAGGTTACAATATGTATGGTATATGGCCCGAATATTGATTGCCCAGATGTTATATTTCATTTGAGTTCTGAGCTGCTGGAGTGGTCTGCGAAATGATTGTGATGGGAGATTTTAACTGTATTCTTGAGAGAAAGATTGATACTACTAATACTACTGCCCGTGTTAGAATGTGTAAGACCAGGGCTGCTATCTTAGAACTTCTCCACTTACATCAGTTCGAGGATTCTTGGAGGAGATTATTTCCAAAGATACCAGGTTATACTTTTTGATATGACATTTGCTAATAATACTATTTTTGAAAATGCATTTGTAGCAGTATGCCCTAAAATCACATCTGACCACAACCCGGTTATGTTAACAGTGCAGTTGCAGTCAAGCGCTCAGGAACCAATTCGGGAATTTACTTTTCCTAGACACCTCCTCAGTAATTCGGAATATGTGGATTTTATGAGAACTATACTCGAGGAGTATATAAGATAACAACTGGGGCACGGCTCCTATCGCAATAGTATGGGATTGTCTGAAAACTTGTGTAAGAGGTGCTACGTTGCAATATATTATCAAGCAAAATCAGTGGGTTTTCTGTCAGCTGGAGTTGGAACAAAAACTTTGTTTAGACTTGGAGCGTCAGCATGCTACAGCTATTGCCTTAAAGGATGCGGGTGAACAACTGATTTATCAGCAGGTCGTCGAGGCTAGAGCTAAGCTAAAGAGAAGGTTGAGGGATAAAGTTGCAAATAATTACCATAAGTACAGAATTAAACAATATGAATACGCCAAAAGGGTGGGCCGATTGTTGGCTAACCAAATTGCAAATCAAAGGGCTAAATCATATGTTAAATCAATTAAAGGAGTGGATGGTTTGGTTTACACTAGGTCTACGGATATAGTAGAACAATTTAGGTTATTCTGTGCCGATTTATACGGCGATTCAATTTGCTTTAATCAACAAATCGCCTTAGACTATATACAGGAGTGCACAATGCCAGTTCTGGACTCTCTCAGCCTCTACAAAAAGATGGTGTGAGGGAAATTAAGAAAGCAATTAACGCTTTGCCTGCTGGCAAAGCAGTTGGCGAGGATAAGATCCCGCTCCAATTTTTTAAAACTTTTAAAACCACATTGATCCCCATCTTCCTTGCATTATGTAATGTAATTATGCAAGGAGAAGACGTTCCCTCTTCTTGGAACGCTACGAATATCGTTGTTTTTCCCAAAAAGGGAAAACCCATAGACGACATGTGCTTTTACCGGCCTATAGCATTGATTAATGCTGATGCTAAACTTTTTTCTTAAATTCTTGCTACACAATTGGCCCCTGTCATTCATTTATTAGTTTTGGAGCAGCAACACAGTTTTGTTCCTGGAAGAGACACAGCAGCGCATATCAATACTGCGATTGCTGCACTTGATATCTCGGGACAATTGGGTCAGCAGTTGGGCATGTTAATGTTGGATGCCGAGAAGGCCTTCATCTCGGCAGTAAAAAAGTTGTATAGGAGCCCAATAGCTGCAATCAAACTCCATGGTCAATCCTCATCCTTTTTTGTAGTCCAAAGGGGTACGCCGCATGGTTGTCCGCTATCCCCTTTATTATTTGCTATTTATATTGAGCCTTTTATCAAGCATTTATTGTCTAATGCTGATATTATTCCGGTTACTTTAAATGGGATGGATTTAAAACTAACCGCATATGCGGACGATATTGCTGCTTTCTCGACTAAGCCAGTGAATGCTCTGGCTGCCATAACCCATGAAGCACAGCGATTCGGCTCTTTTTCCGGCTATAAATTAAATTTGAACAAAACACAGACGATATTGAACTTACAACTTGAAATCCCTCCAGCGGCCCTAGCGGTCACAAGGACGGCAATTTATTTGGGAGTATGTCTCAGCAGTCAAGTCAACGATATCATTCCATTAAATTACGAACCATTGTTGAAGAAAGTAGTGGCAAAATTGCGATGCTGGCCCTTAATATATATGGGAGATGTAACGTTGTTTAAATGAATGTCCTTCCGAAGTTTTTTTACTTTTTTTTCCACACAATCCCATTAAGGGTACCACCGACTTTTTTTAAACGTCTTGATAGTGCCGTCGGTAGCTTTATCTGGGGATACCGGCGTGCCAGGAGAGCTATCCGACATATAAAATTGTCATATAAGCAAGGCGGTTTCAAACTTCCAGATTTTAAATTATATTTTTGGGCCGCATTCACTGGGCGAATACAGAGCTTACTTAAAGGACCCGAAATTAGTGCTAGCTGGCTCTCATACCAGTTGGCTTGTGGACTCAGTACTGGGTTTCTATTGGACAAAACATCTGACCTGAATTACTACAAGCGGGGTACGATTCAAGGTAGTTAGGGACATTACTAATATATGGCTTGAAATTTGTAAGGTACATGCATTACCCGACCTACACGTATATACTGCATCATGAGGGAACCCTTTGCTGCCTAATATATTTCATGATCATGCTGGGAAAGAATGGCAACGTAAGGGTGTGACACGGTTGGGTCATTTATATGACGGACAGGGATTTGAAAGAAGAATTTGGTTTGCTACAAACTCATTTTTATAAGTATCTGCAAATTAGGGATTATTTCATTTGTGGTCGGGGTCTGCTAGAGTTAATTAGTCCCCCTGAGGTTTTGTCTGTATTTTTTGGTACTACTGGATGAGGAATTATAGGCAAAACCTATCAGAAACTTATAGCAGTGGTTAGTGACGACGGCTACATTAAGGTGGATTTTCAACTGTAATATAAATAAAGAGGAGATACACAAATCTCTTGAAACTATAGACTCAGAAGTAACATCAGTCAATTTGAAACTTCAGCTATATAGAACTATATTTATGCTTTACTACACTCCAGAGCGAATTTCTGAATGGGCTAATAATTTAAATACTACTAAATCATGCTGCCCGAAATGCCAAGAATTTGCTGCAGATTTAAGCCATATGTTTATTACTTGTCCAATGTTAAAGGAATTTTGGTCTAGCATAACTCTTGCAACCTGGGTTGGATATGACAATCCGGTTTCTGAGAAAGAGTTGGTATTGGGAATATTTTCAGAGCTGGGCTGTTTTACGAAACCCTTTGCTTCCATTAGCTCGGCTTGTGCTCGTTTATTTATCGCTCGCTCTTGAATTCAAAGTATGAGTCCAAGTATTAACAAATTTTGGGTCTTACTAAGGGAAATTTACGAAACAGATATAGCATTAGCTAAAGTTAGAGGCCCCCGGTCTTGGCTAAAATTCAAAAGGATATGGTCTAGTCTCCAATGGGATTAAGAATTCAAAGTATTTTCTTTATTTTTTATTATCATGGTGGTGCTTGTCATTGGATACATGCATAATGTTGCTTTGTTTCTTTGTGTGCTCCTATGTGCTCTGCCAACAATTATTGGTATTTTGTTTCTGATTTTTTTTTCTCATCGATATGATGTATTTATGTTTGTGGCTATAAAAAATAATTAAAAAAAAAATGATGTACAATGTGCAAAACCTTCTCCTATGTTTGATTTAATAAACTATAATGCTGTTCCTGTATAATAGGAACCCTGCCCAAATAGTGCACGTAACAACTGGCTTGTATCTCAGTACACTATTGACACTGTTGTCAGGGTGGGGTAAGAATTAATTTAAATTCCTGTTTGAAAACTATCGCTTCAAAAAAAATATTTCTTAATGCACTGATATAATGCGATTTACTAAGGTGAAACGGTTCTGTATGTTAATGAAACACTATTTGAATTTTTAAGATATTCTATCATATTTTTACACTTGTGCTGCAGGGTGTGTTTAATAAAAAAGCTGTTTCTAAAGTTAAACAGTGCAGGATAACCTAGCTACGTCCTTTCTTTTACTTCTGTTAATTTACCTTCTTTTTCAATGTTAGTGCTGAGTTGAGAAGACAGCGGCCCAGTGCCAATTTTGACCAGGGGGCCGCATGCGGCCCCCGGGCCATACTTTGAGATCACTGCCCTAGAGTCCCAAATGAGGTCATTGTTTGGCTATAAATTACTTTTTCTTTCCTGAGTAAAATTCGAAGCACTAAGGAAGGGGATTGAGGGGCTCTGTGGTCCAGGGGTTGAGTTCTGGTGAACTAATAAATGGCCCAGAGGTGAGGATTTTTTAAAGAAAGATAGCTTGAAAAATGGTGTGCAATACTGTGGCAGATTTAATGCAGTTCCCACGAAGTTGCTGCGTTGCTCAAGGGAGAGAAAGCAGAACAATATTTAATAACAAGCATTTGCAATGTGTTTAAGCTGTTGGCATTGTAAATGACAATGCCTTTTATTCATCTGTTTTAAAAACCAACACATAAATAAAAGGCATTGTCATTTACAAAGCCAATAGCTCAAACTCTCGCAAATGTGAGACCTATTGCATTGCAAATGCTTGTTGTATCTGCTATCACTTTCTCCCAGCATTGCTCAACATGGCTGCTGCACGAACACAGCTGGTTATGTCAAAATGGGGGAAACAGAATGAGGAGCACCACAGCGCCCATAATATAAATGCTTCGTGCAAATAAAGTACCATGACATTAACACGCTTTCCAGGGTCACACTAACTATTGTAAGTGTAAAATGTAAGCCTGGGCAAAGCACTACACTACGCTCGCGTAGTTTGCGAAGTTTGCGCTTCTTCACACTACGCGAATTGCACGTAGCACAGTGCAAACACGCGTAGCGTAGTGTTGCGTAGTGCAGCGGTCATTTTTTGCTTGCTCGCGGTCCTCAACGTCAAGTTGGCGACCGCGAGCAAGCAAAATGACATCCCGCCGAGACTTTTTCCTCGTTCGCGACCAGCAACATCAAGTTGGCGATCGCGAGCTTGGAAAATAAACCTCCCGGCGAGATTCTCAACGCGAGGAGGTCATGTTTCTCATTGCGAGTGGTCGCGTATGCTCGCAACCGCTCGCGATGAGAAACTACCAGTCCGCATTGAGAAAGCTGCTGCTCGAGTAAAAATCTACTTGAGCAGCAGAAAACTACAGCTCGCACTGTGCAAGATGCCGTTTTCAATGACTGCACAGTGCCGGTTGCTTGTCCGCACTGTGCAATCATTGAAAACGACATCTTGCACAGTGCGAACAAGGTACTACGCAGTTCGCGAAGTGCTACGCGTAGTGCGAAGTGCACTTTGCATAGCTTCGCGTAGTGCTACTTCGCGAACTACGCCCAGGGTTAGTAAAATTAGGAAATGTTGTACACCTCAAACAACGGAAGACAGTACCTTAGCAAATGTGTCGTAAACATTAAGTCACTGGCCTTCTGAATTCTAGAACCTCACATGTAGCTACTCGGTACATGCCTAATAAAAAGGCATGTCATAAAAAGGACACACTTGAAGCTGGTCTGATAAAAGTTAACCTGGCTTGGAGACGCGCATAATTTATGTCAGCAGAGGGCTAACTCTAGAGCTGAATATGGGGCTCCCCGGTCTAGGTGATTGGCTGCAGGAGACGCTGCCGGTGGTTGGCTGCTGCACTGTAACTAAGAGCCCTGAGGAGGGAGATTATTGGATGCAGACAGGAGTAAAAAAAAATATATGTAAATTAAAAAAACATTAGTTGGTTGAGCCGCGCTCAACAATACGAGCAGCTGCCATTATTAGGCATGTAAATAAAAAAAAATGAGTTGGGTGAGCCGCGCGTGTCTGCCATTATTAAGTATGTAAATGAGACCAGATTTCTTTAATTAAGACAGCGCCCGCCTTGCGGGCATCCATGCATCGGGGGATGGAGGGTGGGCACGGAGCGTATTTACCAAGTTATAGTGCGACGCTCCGGTAAAAAAAAAAAAAACGAATTTACTCGAAATGTAAAGATGGTGGTGGGAGGGGGAACAAAGGAGGAAGTGCCCACGCAGATTTCTGTCATTAAGACAGCGCCCCCGTCGCGGGCATCTGTGCAGCGGGGAACGGAGTGTATTCTAAAGTTTAAAAGAAATGCAAAGTCTGTTGGGAAGCGGCAGCCATTACTGAAGCTGGCAACCCCTGCGTTCTGTATACATTGATTAAGTAAATAGTTCTCGCAACTGCTAATGAAAGCTCCCGAGTTAGGACATATGTAAAACGGCCAGTCCTCATGGGAGGTAACAACAGAAGATAGGGAGGTACTAAGGAGGGACTTATAAGCCTATTAGCAAATCAGAAGCCAGCATTTACAAAGGACAATGATGCAAGCCAATACAAAATATGGGCGGAGACTGAGAGGAGCTTCAATTCCATATCTGAATACAGCATGCCTCGCAGAGCAGCACATGTGCTGCCCAGGCTCGACCGGAAAATGGCTGGCTGATGCTTGCTTTCCCTACGCTTGTGTGCAAACAGGCTGCCTTGCGTCGCACACACTTATATCACAGTGTGTGCATGGTGTGATATCTAGCATAGGTTTTGTGTGGGAATTATACACTACTATGCCTAGATAATTTCTATAACATCTCACTCACTGGATGTGTGCTCTACATTGCAGCAAACATGGAATTTGTGAAGGGTTAGGAATAATATCTCCAATGTTCTGCTTACTTCAAGGAGGCATTATTTTGAATGTAAAGTCCAGTCTGGCTATTTTAGTAGATTAGGTATTGCATATAAAACATGGGTTATTGCACTGTAATGCTCAAGTACCACCCATGTAATGCCCCCTTGATGCAAAGTGGTGTAAAGGGCAATTTGCACCAAGCAAAGACATCTTTCCACCGTAAAGTATTTTCCAGCTAGAAAACAACCCCTCCCCTTACTAGAAGTTTCACTACTTTACATGATTAAAGTCTTAGTAAACTTGCCCCAATTTTTTCCTAAAGAGAAACCTCCACAAAAAAACGGAGAGTTGCCAAGTAAAACATACATTTTATTTATGCATATATTGCAGTGACTCGTGTAGCAAAATGATTATTTCTATATACAGAATCAGTTTCACTTATCATTTGAAAATTAAGAAAAGGTTTTGAAGTTTGGTTCACAATGAAGATCTTTCATTTTACCTTGCATGCTGAACATATTCAGAGGTTGAGGAAGTGTTAAGATGAGCTAAGCTTTTATTTTAAAAACTACATCTTGCTCTTGACCAGTGAGCCCTGTCTGCTTCCAGTTGCATTTGGAAAGGGGTAGGAAGGCATCATTATTAGGTTGCCTGGGCCCCTCTAGGCGTGGCTGAGGCTCTGTATTTATTGTTCTACCGTTGGTGTGTTTTCCTATTCTCACTTAAGTAGTCGTGTGTTCCTGAGGCAAATCAGTTATAGTGTCGGTGATTTTTAGTCTCCGTTCAGCCTGTGCAGTTTTAGTGTTATGTTCTTCTGTCTCAGGGTTTCCTATCCCTGTTCTGGAATCTCCTTTTTCTTTTGTGAGGGTGCCTTCTCCAAGGGTGTTGTATGAGGGCATATCTGGGTGATGCATACATATCCGATTTCACTTCTTTGTGCCCTTGTCATTGTGGGGGCCGGACCCCAATATTGAGAGTGAATTTGGGTGGCTTTTTAGCAAGTATCAATCAATCAATCAGGGGCTTTATAATGCGCGGCTACTCACCCGCGAGGGCCTCAAAGCACATAATAAGTAAGTGACCTATCCAGTGGGGCCTAGATATTCAGATATGGTGCTCTTGGGGTCTGCATCGGATGCTACAAATAATCGTCCTGTCTGATCTCTCGTCATTGAACTCTGACCCTGGAAGACCAAGTAGATGAATGTGGTTCAGGTCATTGATATTGCAGCTTATTGGTGCTGATCAAACAAATGAATTAGAGGGATATGTTGCTTATTAAGATTAATGGTCTTTTGGTAGCGTTGTGTGGGAGAAAGGCTGTAAGTACTGGAAACGTTTGGATGTTTTAAAGCAAGAATCGAGATAATTTGCATGTGTTTTGGCTTCTCAGAATTCTTGTGTTGAGAACATGTGTTATAAACTTAACAGGTGTTCTTGTTCAGTATAATTTTCTATCAAGTCTCCACCCATGTATACTATCCATGCCGTGATGCGCTGGATATGTGAGCCTGGGAATTTTTATATACAACTCACAGTAATGCATCTATGTAAGTGTCTGAACTACCACGTGGTGGTTTCACAGCACCTCCATTGAGTGGGCTGTCTCTTGTCTCTGGTTGACTCCATAATACACTCTCTTTTTGGTTTAACAGTAACAGCACCGGAATGGCTGTGCCGCTTCTGGGTGCACTACAGATATTATTTCTTTGGTGTTGTAAGACCACCTCTAACTTAGCAGGCCCTCTGAAGACCCCACTGGCTTAACAGTGCCACCAATTGATTGGATATTTCCTGCTACAGGCAGGGTTGGATTGGGATAAAAAATCGGCCCGGGCCCTCTAAAGGAAAGTGGCCCACGTTTGCAGAATGCCTTTCCACAAAACACTGCTTCAGCAAAATTTTATGAATGGAAGGGGGGCGGAGGTCTCTGACAGAGGAATGTTTTCTTAACTTCACTTAGATTTTGAAAAAAAATGCATGGATTAGTTCACACTGGTGAGCCACACATGAATACAAGTGAGACCACTTCTGTTCAGGCCCCCTGCCAAATCTGCATATATTAATGGGACGGCCCAGCGAGAGTAAGGGAGTGACTACCTGTGCCCGTTGATAAAGCGGAGGTAACAGAGGCCCATCTGCCTCCAGAAAGGTCACTCAGGCACCCACTGGGCCACTGGAGGCATCCAAACAATGCAGACACCGCCCAGATCGGACCCCATGCTGCCCAAAAAAGCGTCCCACAGCTGGAACTCGGATACCGGCCCCTCAGCCATTGCCCTAGTGTCCTCCTTACCAATCCGACTCTGGCTACAGGGTGGACTTTGTATATCCTACTGAAACCAACTGATGCATTTAAAGGGCAAGCACTACATTTGAAGGTATTCACCCTAAAGTTGGCAAGGATCTGTGTGGGCAACGGCATATATTCTCCCGCATTCTGCTATACCTCATGCTTATGCACACCATCCGGTGCACCGTGCTTCCACCATATCGTTCAAACCTCACCCAACATGTCCCATCTAGGCCAAACTACAAACAACGCCTTTTCAAACATGCAGTCCGAAGGGTACCAAGGAACACAATTCAGACTGTAGCACTTAATGCCCACTCCAGCCAGGAGTGTGAATCCCAATGTAAATAATGCAACCAGACCATCAAAAAACACCTTAGGATTTGCAGGGGTCATGAAAAACACAGTATAAATGCCAAAACAATATAGTACATTTAACACCTACTCCGTGCCTTTGTGTGCGACTTGGAAGTCATGTTACTTTCAGTTAATTTGGCCAGGAAGAGGTTAGAAAAAGAGATGTATTTTTAAACATCTGACCTCACTTTCTAGACAGCTTTTATTTCACAGTTAAAAAACATATTAACAATAAATATGCTTCTCAGCAATGTTGTAAGAAATAATGGGTAACTACATCTTTATTTCTCTAAATAGTTCTTTTTTTCTTTCCAAAACTCATATGGAACCTTAAAGCATTTTCCATTTTGCATTCCATTCCCACAATAGCCAGGAATGTGAGCATTACACCACCAAGTGAACTTAATTAATTGAGGATATTGCTCATTACTACCATGAGCCTCTTTTTCATCACAGCCCAGTTATTATTGTAATTGTATTTAAATAGCGCTTACTACCCCTGACAAGGCGAGTAGCACGCTACTCCGAAAACCAAAAAGGATTAGTGGCAAATTAGTATAAGGAAATATGAATTAATTTGAGTGGTGGACATGTGAGTCTGTTAGTTTGGATCGAAAAGGATAATGGAGGGATAGAAAAGGGAAGAATCTAGAAAGTGTTTAGTGGGAGATCATAGTAGAGGAGAATGTTTGGGATGAGTAAAGGAGAGATAGAGGGGGAAGAGTGTCTAGAAATTGATTAGGGAAGTTCTGGTTGTTAAAATGAAGTCTCAGATTAGTCTAAGGAGGGATACATCAGGGAAGAATTTAGAAAGGGTAGTTTGTGAATTCTTAGAAGTAAAATGAAGTTTGGAGTGATGCAGAGAGAGATAGAGGAGGGAAAAGTCTAGAAAGGGTTCATTTGGAGATCACAGCAGTGAAATGGGTTATTGTGGAGATCATAGTTGTAGAATGAGGTTCAGGATGAGTCAGAGAGTAGAGTTAGATAATATACTGAGAGAGGTAAAAGGGCGAAACGTGTCTGTGCCAATGAGAAAACCACCCATCTGCTGAAAAACACAAAACCAGAAAAACTATACTTGCATGATTGGTTAACAGAGGAAACATATTCTTTTTTAATATGCTCCTTCCCTGTGTCCCATAGCATGCATTATCACCTGTCATGAGATGGTGTGTTTCTTTTCTATTAGGGCTTGATATTATTAATTTGAATATTTTCATATGGGCTGCACGGTTACTTAATTGCTTAACAATACACTGTGTTACTGCACCCTTTAATGAATTTGGCTTCTTATTCTAACTTTTTACTTTCTGTATTGCATACTTTTATATTTAAATAAATGTACAACCTAAGAACTGTAAGAAGAAGCCTAGTTGTTTACATTTTTCAGTGATGATCTTAGATGATTATTTTAGCACAGGATCCTCCCTTGCCCGTGATGCGAATTGACCCTGCCTAATGTTAATTGAGTAGGAGAGCCACCACTCCATATCGAGTTTCATCACCCACCATGTTCTGTTTGTTTCATGGGATGTTTCACAGTCCAAGGCGTGTGGTGCTAAGCAATTGCTCTGAAAGTAGAAAAGAAGGATCCCTCTTTAGGAGGTGCCAACCATATATGGTAGGAATATAGATGTGATCAAGGAGTAAGCTGGTTAACCATGGGTTCTTGGAATGTGCAGTGTCAATGCGGTCAGTGTGACGTCCATCTCCGAAGCAGGCAAATACCAGTTGTGGCCTGCCTTGTATGCACTCCTTGTAAATATGCCTCACCGGTGTAAAGGAGTTTGATGTGTAGTATTTCAAGCAGCCTTTCAGGAGGCTATTTTGTCTTTTTTTTGTTATTGCCTTATACCCGGTTTCCACGAATGGAAAGCCTATGATGAAGCACCTTTGACACTGAGGATGCTACTCCCCTCTGTCCCAACCAGAAAAATTGAGGCATCTCTAGGTCACAAACGAGCAAATTGAAAGTCTTTTCACCTGCCCAGATGAGACTGCAAAGATAATGCACGCTCTTCTTCATTCTCAGTAGGTCCTCTTTCAACTACTTTGGTCTCTAAAAGGATGGGGGTAGGCCCAAAGACAGAAAAGTGTGGCAAAGACAGAAAAATGTGGCAAATATTTCCAGAGAAAAGCCACGGCGGTGGTTATGTCCCATATGCAGGGCAATCGGTATTCCATTAATTCATCCTAGGGTTCTTATGAGTGATTCTTATGCTTTTAGCAGCCGTCAAACCTCGGAAGGATCCTACACGCTCATTATAAGAGCATCTTGCAGGATCCGAACAAGAATCAGACCCAGATTCTTATGGACAGAACTTATGTCTTGGAATCTGCAGAAGAGGATCTTTTTTTATCTTTCCTGGCAGACTCTGCATTGCATTGTCTTCCTCGTTATTCGTTCATGGCTCCAGAAGAAGCGGTTGGATAAAAGAGCAACAGTCATATCGAAGGAAGTGTCTGTTGGGCTGAACATGGTCATCTAGAGATGCTAGTGCCCACTACCCAGTTCTCCATATAAAGAGTTTACACGTCTGTTGAGGTGCTGCTGACAGATCAGACTGTGTCTCCACCATGGAAAGTCTGTAATCTAAGAGCTATTGTTAGTTGTTGGAATTGGGAAGGACATAGCCAGTATAAAAAGAGGTTTTCGTTATTGCACATACAGGTCTACAGAAGATGAGGAAACACTTTGCAGGAGCAGATTAACCTCCCTGGTACCAGCCCTCTCCCTTAGTCGCATGCACTACATTCCATCTTTCATCATGTACTTTATGATGAAAAGGGAAGGAACACACACAATGTATTTTGCAAAGATAACTCAGAAGAGCTGCCTTACGCCATCTGCTCAACCCCAACTCTAAAAGGGTATCTTGTAAACAATAGGCTTGTCCCCGTTCTCCTCAACCACCACTCACACACTGATTTTTGCAACAGCAACTCAACAAGGAAACCACACCACTACCCCAACTCACACAGGGTATCTTGCACGCCATTAGTCAAACCATAAATTATATCAAACGCACGCACATAAAGGCACACAATCTATTGTTTGTGTGGGCTATCTTGCAAAGCAAATTTGGCATTGGTGCTCCTTCTGAACTCTTGCAAAACATAACATAATGAAGGTGAAATATCCCATCCACTCAATGCGAATTCACACAGAGCATCGAGCATTAAAGCTGCACTCCGAGTGGTTCACGCCTGGTCGCTGGATATCGTGTGCTAAAAAACAAGTACCCAGTCTTCCCCTAGGTCAGCCCGCAGGCGAAGACACCATCCATGCTAACCCTAAAAACTATGTCTACTACAACATAGACCTGGCATTCAAGAACAACCAGAAAGCCAGGTACCAGGTACACATAACCACAGAACATTACCTTCTCACTTGCATCTCTCCTCATTCCAACCTTTTCACCATCACCCGGTCCCAAGCCCAAAATGAAATCCACAGAAAGTCCGGCATAGGTCTTCTTTTCACAATAGAGAGGCCAATTCCATGGCACTTCACAAACCCCCTGTAGTACATAGTACCGGAACACACACAACCACACCGGTTCCGCCTCCTTCAGCCTCAGAAATACTGGCTTCTCCTTTTCCATACCTACACCAGTAAATATCCGACATTAGTCATAAAACTACCTATTTACACAGTGGGATGAAGGTGTTTCTTGGATCAAAAGGGTGACTTCTAATAGGCGTTTTTTGTGGTAAAGGTGGAATGTGGGTCCTCCCCCATTCCCCCCCCCATCCCACAGGCCCCCATTTTGAGTGCTTGCTCTGCTCGCTCTCAGATTTTCATTGTTCTTGCTCTCCCTCTGATGCTCTTAAGGTTTATGTTGCAGAGAAGCCACCAGAAAAGCACTGCTGCTCTCTGCACCAGATAAACCACCATAACGTCAGGAGTCTGTTTCTCACTATAGACGCCCTCTCTGTAGACATACCAGCACCAATCTTATTACAGTAAGTAAGAAGTGCAGATTTCTAGGGCGCATGTTCCCTGTACTCTCCAGCTACACCCTCCCATCCCCCCGCCCACCCCGCTGGCCACCATCCCGCTCCCCCGTGCAAAGTCCCGCTGTGCAGACTGTGGTCAGTTGAGGATCTATAATACATCTGCCTGCTGAGGATTCAGAGGAGCCCATTAAAATTCCTCCTCACTCTACCAGTTTCATACTTCAGATCCAGAAGGGCGGAGGGGCCACACGCAACCTGCTAGAAAGGGCAGAGCAGCAGCCAAATCCGGGTAGACCAGGAGAACTGTTTCAGACACCCGTTGAACTGAAGCAAATACAGAACCTCCGCTTCCCAAACAATACTAGGCCCCTTATGCAAATTCATGAAGTTAAATAAGATTTTTGAAGAAAAAGCAAATGTGTAAGGACTGGGTTCGCTCCAGTAGACCTTTTAATTTTTATTAATTCACTTATCAGCCAGAGGCCGAGCCTTGAGTGAGTCCCACAACTAATCCCTGCTAAGAGACATAAATGTGAATAAAGTGAGTAAAATTGTTGATTGTCCAAGGAGGATTAAAGCCAGTAATAACGCTTGTGCTAAGTTTGATGTTACTGCTGTCAGTTATGGGCAGGATTACAGTCGCAAAGATGATGTTCCTGCCTAGATGACGCTACATCTTTCAAAATATACAATGCCCAATAGGACAACAAACGTTTAAAAGTCTGGACAGCTTCTTAGTCACACTCATATGGGCCAGTAAGTGCAACAGAGTCAGACTGAAAGTGCTGACGCTAGAAAGGAAGAAGGAGGGCTCGCTTACCAAATATGGAACTATACTATATAGCGGCGCAGCTACAGCACGCTGCTAAATGGTGTGTGGATGGGCCCAATAGGGGGAAACTGTTTTTGGCAGGAACACAGGACACGTTAAATGTACCTAAATGGCTCATTGAAAGTGCCCCTATGAACGAGCACTGCCCCTATGTGGTGAGGCAGGTGCGTAGACATCGGAACTGGTGATTAGGTCCATACTGCGCAAACCTCAGTTCTCTAAAAACTTACCAACATAGTGGCTACAACCTTTCTTGAACATCACGAAGGATATGTCAGTATCAGCCTGGAAAGACAGCGGCTGTGAAACCCTAGGGGACTATACCCTGGAGAGTGGTGCTGTGCTTTCACAGAGGTGCAAGAGACATTTGGGGTAGGCCCCGGTCAGTTTTTGCAATTTGCCAAGCTACCCAAGAGAGCCAGCAAAATTTGGACCGGCTTTCCACAAACCCCTAACCAGTCGCAGACGTTGAGGGTACTGCTGGACATGTGTTCTCCTCGGAGACTGGCATCTCGCTTGTGTAGAGCACTAAAACAAGACCGGCCCAAGGCCATGCTCCTGGTGAGACAGAGTTGAAACAGAGACCTCTCAGACCCTTCGGAGGACAGGTAATGGCGTAAAGTCTTAGCACTAGTATAGGGATTTTCATGTAATGCACGTTTTAAGTTGGCACCTTTTTATGTCCTGCACCGCACCTACCTGTTGCCGATGAGACTCCTCAGAATTTACCGTAGCATGTCAGATACATGTCCTAGAAGCGGGCTGGGGGTAGCAGACTTTTTGCACATGACCTGGAGGTGTACGGGGTTGGTACCCTACTTTGAATCCATCCGCCAACTAGGAGAGGTGGGTGACACACACAGATAATACTTTCCGTCATTGTCTTCTACACATGATACCATGACCCAGCAGGAGCAAAGTCCACTATAGATGTGCGATGTTAGGCCTAGTCGTAAATCAATCAAACAATCAGGGAATTGTAAGCACGCAACTCACCCGTGAGGGTCTCAAGGCGCTGAGGGGGGGTCCGCAGATCTGTTTAGCCGCAGAGTCAGGTCTTGAAGGGTCTTCCTGAAGGTGTTAGGGAGGGGACGCATCTGATGTCTGCCGGTAGCTCGTTCCAGGTCTTGGCTGCAATATGAGAGAAGGATCTTCCCCCTGCTCTGGCTCTGTGGATGCGTGGGGTTTTGGCCAGTGCGAGGTTGGAAGATCGGAGGTTTCTTTTGGGTACGTGGAAGTTGATTCTGTCGTTGAGGTATTTGGGTCCGTTGTTGTGTAGGCATTTGTAGGCGTGAGTGAGGATTTTGAACGTGACTCTTTTCTCCACGGGGAGCCAGTGGAGATTTTGTAGGTATTGGCTGATGTGTCCGTGTCGGGGGATGCCGAGGACGAGTCTGGCGGCGGTGTTCTGTATTGTCTGGAGTTTGCGGAGTAGGGACTTGTTCAAGCCGGCGTAGAGTGCGTTTTCATAGTCCAGTCTGCTGATGATGAGTGCGTGGGTGACTGTCTTCCTTGACTCAGGGGGGAATACACTTGAAGGTCTTGCGGAGGATGAGGAGGGTGTTGAAGCAGCTGGATGTGACGGTGTTGACCTGTCGGTTCATGGTGAGTGATGAGTCGAGTACGATGCCGAGGTTCTTGGCGTGGTCTGAGGGGGTAGGTGGGCTTCCGAGGGCGGTCGGCCACCAGGTGCTGTCCTATGCAGAAAGGGTGGTACCGAGGATGAGTACTTCTGTCTTCTCGGCGTTGAGCTTCAGGCAGCTGTTGGTCATCCAGACTGCGACATCTTGCATTCCTTTCTGGAAGTTGTTTGGCAGTAGTGGGGTCTTTGGTGAGGGAGAGGATGAGCTGGCTGTAGTCAGCGTAGGATACAATGTTGAGGCTGTGTTGTAGGACGATGGCTGCGAGGGGGTCCATGTAGATGTTGAAGAGGGTGGGGCTTAGTGATGAACCCTGTGGGACTCCGCAGGTGATTTTTGTGGGGTCGGAGAGGAAGGGTGGGAGTCTGATCCTTTGGCTTTGTCCGGATCGGATCTAGTCCAGGGCTGTTACTTGTATGCCTGTGATCCAGCGGAAAGGGGGCGAAATTTACATATCCTCCCTACCTTACAGATCCGTCATCACACTTACTTTTTCACACATGCATTCATTGGTGAGGCCCATAACACCAACACTCACACTAATGCACTCGTATCTGCACGCAGGAGGATGAGGAATCCGCTGAACATCTGGGGGGTACCTTATTACCTATAGGGAAGGGAATTTGTTACAATATTTACACATATACATCAATACCCATAGAATCCTAACCTTAACGTCAAGGCACTCCACCACTTGGTCGACGGACCAATTAGTTGGATTGGTTGATGGTGATTTAGAACCAGCTAAAACACATTAAAGCTTCGGAATCCTTATTCAATGCCCTATTTAAAGAACCACAAACTCATTCTCTGTTAATCAATGGTTAGTTTATCTAATTGCTTGTTTTTAATTTTATAATTAGCATTTCAGTCACCCAAGTTCAAATTTGATTATTCAACAAAATTTAGCATGACATTTATATTTACCTATTCTTGATATCGGGGCTCTTTCTCGAACTCTGTTAGCTCTGCATAACTCAAATCCCTTCTGATAAAATCGTCCCAATCGAATGCAGGCCAAAACTCAAACAAGTCTGCAAAGTCCTTTTGCTCAGCACGGCACAGTCCCAAAGGACCAAGCAATCGCGTAAGCAAGTCGATCACTCAAGTTCGGACACCCCTTCTGAACGCACTAACCTCCTTTCTCCATTCTCTAACCCCTCCTACTTTACTATCCTTTTTGATAATAAAATTTTGGGTAACATGAAACATTTATTGAACTGGGAAGGACTGTGATTGGCCAATCCTGCCAAAATTGTTATATGGTCCGACTTTCTCAGAGTCTTGGGTTCTAAGGAAAATGGCTTTGTCATTCTATTAGCTTATATCGTTCTCATGTGAAAGGTCTGATGTATCGACGCGTTAACCTTCCGTTATAGGTGGTTATTGTTCCATTTTGTCATTCACGCTGACTGAAATCTGGCAGTCCTCCACGTTCCTATCCTTGACAAGGAACACTGTGCTCTGAACAGAGGATGCCTGGAGATCTTCGGAGCCATCCGAGTCTGCGCAGTAGACATCGCGCTCACAGGACGGTGGCCACTTCCGAACTCCATTTTGAATATCATGGCCTAGTAGGCCCGAATGCCAACTTAAGCAAAACAAACATAAAATATAATTAATATACGGAAATGAAGATTCTAATGTTTAAACCCACACTAATCCCATCATTTATTAGTATTTTCCTAGCTCATAGCAACATTTAAAGCAATAATATGTTTCTTAAGCAATTAAAGACCTTTCTTTTTAATGTCCACAACTAACCCCCTGCTGATCGCCTCTGACAATTGACTACACTCTTCAGGTAGCGCTTGGACGCCTCAGGGCAGCAATTCGCGCTTTATAAATTTACGTTTCATTTCATTTAATTTCATTTCATTTCATCCCAGCAGGAACGCAAAACGTCACAAAAGCAACACAAATCATGCAATTTTCATCACAAAACCATCTATAATTTATATGCGTACTATTGTTAGTCATTAAAGTTATTTTGCCAAAAAGATAGCAATTAGTCCCGCGTGTAATTCGTGTTTATCAAGGTGCACTTTATTGGTTAGTATACCACGGCACACAGTTAATACAGGTTAATATGTAAATTGATTACGTTTTTAGTATTTTCATGCAAAATAGAGAAGGTATACAAAATTTTGTTTTACCTGCTCCATCAATCCCCCTTTGGTGATTTTTAATATCACCATAAATCCCACTAAATTTTGATAAACATTTTCACGGAAATTAATTCAGTTCTCTTAAGTCTTGTTATGTCACATCATGGTTTCCCCTGTCTCCTCCTCTCTTGTTTTCTTATACATATTCTCTTTCCATTCTTCCAGTTCTATGTCTCCCATTTCTCTTTCCTTTCTTTCTTTCGGTCTTTTCTTAGCAACTTCTCTTTTTATGTTATTTTGTAATTTTCTTCTTTTGATACATACACATCCTAACCTCAGAATTAGGACTAATATTATCACACAGGTTACTGGAAATAGAATATTACCAATAAATGAACTACTTAGTTTTATTAAAAAGTTTTTAATAGTAGAAAATCCCTTTCCAATCTTTTCCCATACACTCTCAACCTCCAATGGAACAATTTCCTCATGCAAGTCCGTAATATTTCGAATATATTTCTTTAAATCATGACTCTCGTCAGGAATATAAGTACAACAATGTTGCACTTTCAGCATTCCACAGACTCCTCCCTCTTTGGCTAAAATAATGTCAAGGGCAAGTCGATTCTGCATCACCATAGCTCTCATGGCGACCATTTCGGTATTTACCAGCAAGAACCCTCCAGCAGTGCTTGTCGATAAGCGATCCACTACTGTAGACAATTTTCTAATTTTGTGTGCATTCAGAGATATTCCAACGGCTGGTATCAGTGCTCCAAAAATATCCCCTACAATGTTTGATCAACTTTCCCTCTTTCTACGTGTTAGTTGTCTACCTATCTCATGCGCACCATCTTTTCCCCTTCCAACATGAAATATCTTTGGGAAGACCAGGCCTAGGTAACATGTGCCATACCAATGGTCCGGTAATCGATAATAAGCTTTGTTCCCACAGATAAAATATAATCCAGGGAATACCGGATCATTTCCTCCTTTAAATCCCCATCCTCCCATGAGTCTATATGTATCATGGCATTCACTCGCACCTATAAAATAGTTATCATACACAGTTTCATTTCTTCTAATAAACAATTTCCCTCTCTGAGGGCAATCATAAAACAATAGTTGGACTGGTTTCTCCTTTCAAATGTTTTTCTCTTTCAACGTTCCAGACGGTCTTTTCTCCCTTTCCCTCAGGTATACTTTGCATCTTGATTCTCCTTTCTTCTACCATATCTAAAAAAGTATTTTCTTCCCTCTTCAGACTACAAGTGAGATTATTTTTAAATACTGCTTCTAAAGTTAATTCTCTAGTTTCTAAGAAATATTCACCTAAAACTTTACCAGGTTTTACCTTATTCAATTCAGGATCTACAGGTACTTGTGAAAAAATGTTATCCACATCAGAAAAATAATATTCTAGTTTCCCTGTTTTATAGAACAAACTTGCTAATACACTACATGTTATTCCATATGTCACGGAAAGGTGGTGGTACATAACACCTTGAGATACTGATGCAGGTAACTGCATACAGACATAAGTCTCTAACATCCATAGTTTTTACATATTCATATAATAACTTTGAAAAACGTTGTTAGAAAAATCAGTTATGGACTTATCCTTATGTAAATCAGTTCTATCTATTATTCTAGTTGGATGAGTATCATGAATCTTTTCTATATTAGTCTTATTCTCACTATGACCTATCGTTTCGAACGTTACTTTAAATGAAACTATTAAAGCTAATACACTCCACAGAAGCATTAGTAATCCTGTACAACAACAACACACCTTGCACCATCTTCGAAGGAACACACATGTAGATTTTCTACCTTCTTTGCCATTTCGGAAATGATCAGTGTCTTTTAACTTAGCCTCGTCCACTCACAACTAGTTTTGTCTAAACCCAAGGCTCTAAGCGCCTACTTGGTTCCTTTCGGGTATGTCTCTTCCTCAGTAATTCAATCTCTCTGTGACACCTTCGTCCCTTCAATCTGGCATTTGATCACTCTTCTCTTCGTTCTCACAGTCTTGGTTCAGAATTTCCTGAACATCCGTCTCTTCTCCAATGTCGGACAAGATAACTCTCAGGATTTCCGAATCTTCGTCTTCCTCAACCACTTCTGGTATAGTCACACCTAGACTTCCTTGGCTCTCGGCTTCCTCTTGTACTTCAGGAAGTGCCACGTATGTCCATTCTGGTGACTTATACTTCTGGTTGGGTTTCTTAATCCATTTTCCCTTCTCCAAGGGTGTCTGATCAATGTCCTTTGATTTCTCCTGGCTAGACACCTCATTCACTTGTTCTGCTCTGGATGACTTTACTCGTGTCAATCGATATCTTAATCTTTTTACCTTGTTTAGCCAAATTTTCTCCTTTGCTGGCCTTTTCAACTTACTTCCCTTTTCACCTCTTTCAGTTTTCCACGCCCTTTTCCTCAAGACCCGACCTTCTTGTACTTCTTCTTCACTGTCCTCAATTTCGGTTCCACCTTGACTCTTACCTTCGATAGATTTTCTCTCCACAACTTCCTGTTCTCTATCTAATTTTGTCCCTTCTCGTGTTTCTTACACGCAATCTTCCTGCTGACTAACAGTCCCTTCTTCTACCTGGATGTGTCGTATCCCTACACCTCCTCGGGGGTCTTCCGCAACAATCTCACCCTTACTCTCTGTATCTAGTACCTCACCTTCTACTTCTGTGACCTCAGGTGGAATTGCTCTCGTTTTTACATGTGGAGCTTCTTTATCGAGAATTTCCTTGACAGTTTCCTCACTGTTTTTTTTTACACTTTCATGTACTTGTACTCGTTCAGTATCGGACTCTGAGCTAGTGTCAGAAATCTCCAATCTCCTTCTTAAGGGCAGATTCTCTGGTGCTATAACTGGACTTGATTCTAACTCCCCCCTTCCAGGAGTTGGTCTTGTTCTTCTGAATCTGATTCGGAACTGGTATCAGATTCTTCCAAGTATTCCTCTTCAGGGTTATTCACTGGATTAGGAATTCGCAAGGTATGACTCACATTAATCCAATTCTTCACTCTAGCACATTTCACAGTGGTCATGGTGGTCAAGATCACTTGACGTGGTTTTCCCCACCGTGGGACCAGACAATTTCTTCTTCTATGCACTTTAACTCTTACCCAGTCTCCTGGATTTAAATCATGAGCTGGCTTCTTTTCAAGAGTGGTTGCATCCTATCCAACCTGATGAAACACAGAATGAACGGAATCAGCCAACCCCTTGCAATAATCCAACACCAAGTCATCAGATATAGGCAGTAGTTTGTTGACAGGAATGAAAACATTTCTCATTGCCCTCCCCATTACTATTTCATGGGGACTCAGTCCAGTATTCCTATCAGGGATAGATCTAATAGTCATGAGCACTAGAGGCAAGACATCAGGCCATTTCAAACCTGTGGCCAAACACATTTTTCCCAATCTATTTTTAATGGTGCCATTCACTTGTTCTGCCACACCAGAAGCCTCTGGGTGATAAGCACAATGCAGTTTTTGCTGTACATTCAATGCTTCACAAATCGGTTTCATAATTTCATTATGGAAATGTTTCCCTCTATCTGATTCGATCGTAACTGGAAAACCAAATCTGGGAATGAATTTTCTCAATAGGAGTTTTGCTACAGTAATTCCATCACTCCTTCTAGTCGGGTACGCTTCCACCCAACGTGAAAATAAGCAAACTACTACTAGAACATACCTCAGCCTATTGCAGGGAGGCATTTCAATGAAGTCAATCTGCATTCTGGTGAAAGGACCTCCTTCCCGTCCTATCGTTCCTAGACTCACCACTGTTTTTCTTCCTGGATTGTATTGCTGACATATAAGGCATCTCTGACACAGGCTCTCGGCTACAAGCCTAAACTTGGCATTATACCATGTCTGTATGAAAAGCCTAATCATAGCATCCCTTCCTACATGTGCCTGTCCATGATACATCCGTGGCATGGTAGAGACCATGCTATCAGGCATGACTGGTCTTTCATCCCGGTAAACTCAAACGTGGTCTGTCTCTCGGGGTGCGCATCCTGATTGTATCCACTGTTTCCTTTCCTCATCTCCTGCCTCTTCTTGTAACTGCCTCACCTCCTCCCACGTATTTATAGTGTTAGTAAAAAGTAAGGGACATGAATTCATTTCTTTTTCCCTGCCTCGATTAACCGAATTCTGCTTGCGCGCACAGTATTGCGCCATGTCATTTGCAAATTCTTTCCCAGCCGACACATAGTCAGCGGTCTTTGAATGGGCAGCACATTTTACTACTGCCAATTGCTTAGGCAGCTGTATCGCCTCCAACAATTTCCCAACCACTTCAGCATTCCTTATAGGAGTTCCACTCGAGGTCAAGAACCCTCTTTGGGACCATATCTGCCCAAAATCATGCACCACCCCAAATCCATACTGACTATCGGTAATCACAGTGACTCTCAGATTTTTTCACAATTTGCACGCTCTTGTTAATGCAAACCATTCAGCAACCTGGGCTGATCTCACTCCTTTCAGGTAAGACGCTTCCAGTACGGCCGCTACAGTACATACTGCATATGCTGCACTCAAAATCCCTTCGTCAGTTTTCAAACATGACCCATCCACAAACATCACATAGTAACTTTCTTTCAGAGGCACATCTTTTATATCAGGGCGTGGTTTAGTGTAAAAGTCAAGCACTTCCAGACAATCCACGTCATCCCTGACTTCCACATTCTCAGCATCAGGTAACAACGTTGATGGGTTCACATTGAGACACCTCACAAGGCTCACATTCGTTGTACCTAAAATGACCTTCTCATACTTAGTAAGACGACTATGCGTCATAAACTGGGTGCGACTCCTAGTTAAAAGGATCGCCACATCATGAGGCGCAAACACTCTCACAAGATATCCCATCACAATTCCTTCACTCTGTTCCAAGCTCTTACAGGTAGCCGCTACAGCTTTCAAACAACCAGGCAACACCACAGCTACAGGATCTAATATAGCCGAAAAATATGCAAGTGGTCACCTTAATTTTCCATGTTTCTGTACCAGCACAGAAAGTGCACACCTATTCCTCTCGCTGCAATATAGCTCAAACTCTTTTTCATAGTCAGGCATTCCAAGAGCTGGGGCTTCACACAAACCGTCTCTTAATTGTTTAAAAGCCTTCAACTCCTCCTTATTCAATTCAATGGGGTCTTTCACATCACTCTTTGTCAAGCGTACCAGAGGCTTTGCAATCAGTGAGAAGTTTCTGATCCACTGACGGCAATATCCAACCATTCCAAGAAACATTCTCACTTATCTTTGAGTCATGGGTGCTCTCATTCCTTTGATTATCCTGATCCTATCTGCAGTCACCTTTCTCAACCCTTTTTCAATTTTATGGCCTAAATACTGTACTTCTTTTTGGCAAAATTGTAATTTGGATGGGGATACCTTAAGTCCTCCATCCGCCAAATGATTCAGCAACGCAAGAGTATCCACTACACAGGCTTCTCGATGCCACCAGTAGGTCATCGATATATTGGACTATTACTGAGCTTTCGGGCATATTTATATCCTCTAGGGACTTCTTCAAAATCTGATTGAATATTGATGGACTTTCTGTATACCCCTGTGAGATTCGGCACCATGCCAAAGTACGTTCGCCAAACCGGAACGCAAAAATCTGTTGGCTCTCAGGGTGCAATGGGATGGAAAAGAAAGCATGACACAGATCAATAACTGTATACCATTCTGCATCATGAGGAATCTGGTATAGGATCACAGAAGGGTTTGGTACGATGGGACAACATGATACAACAATTTTATTCACTTTTCTCAGGTCTTGTACTATCCTGAAAGTTCCGTTAGGCTTTTTCAGACCCATAATCGGTGAATTGCTTGGACTACTCATTATTTCTCTCAAAATACCTTGTTCAATCATTCTGTCTATCATAGGTGTTACTCCTGCAATTATTTCAGGGGTCAATTTATCCTGGGGAATATTTGGGTAACTTATTCCTTCTTTTACAGTAATTTTTACGGGATCTACATTTCTCATTAACCCTATGTCTTCTCCCGTGAAATCCCATACCTCGGGTCTCACTGTTTTCTTCAGCTCTTGAGGTAATTCCTCAGGGTCAAATACAGCAAATGCCAAGTAACCTCAGGTTCCATATTGGCCATAGTCATTTTGTATAATACATCCTCATCAGGAGTCTCAAAAGCTATGCCATCAGGAGCATAGAAGATTGTACAATTTTTCTTACACAAGTCCCTTCCTAACAAATTTACAGGGCTGGTATCGCATACGACAAAGCGGTGCATGTCGGAAAATTTCCCTATTTTAACTTTAACTGGTTCAGTAAGATACGTTTTTATCTGTCTGTTTGAGACTCCAACTACTTGGATTGTGTCATCCGAGAGAGGAAGATTTTTCACGTCAGCTGATCTAACAGTTGAACGAGTAGCACCAGTATCTACTAGGAAAGTAATGTTTTCATCATTTATCTTTCCGTCCACAAAAGGGCCTGTCTGGTCTACTTCCAGAGTTGCGCCAAGTACGCACTCTTCTTCCTCTCCTCGGCACCGTCAATAACTCTCTTCTGACTCACTCTCATCGCGTTGCAGCCAACACTGCGAAACAGCACTAGCTCGCGGCAGCTTAGTTACCTGTTCCTCGGTGTAGAATCCTGTCTCATTACTGTATCTCTGAGGGTCTACGCTCTGTAGAAAAGGTGGTTTTGGCACCCGACAATGTTATGCAACAACCTGCTGCTGTCGCTGCGGTTGACAACTCACCTCATTCTGCACCTGCGGATTTAATGATGCATTATCGCCATTAGCACTTGGGGGTAATTTACACTCGGATTTCCAAGGCCCTACCTTTCCGCAGTTATGACACGGCCACTTCTTTTTAGCTTCGTCTAAACTAATCTGTCCCTTTCCTTTCCCAATATTGGGTTTCGGTTTTACATGGCTCATGCCATTTGCCTGTTCAATCAGTTGGGCTTCCTGTCTTTCCGCCACCTTAACCTGAGCCCACATGGCCTTTTCTTTTAACTTACGTTGCTTGGCTTCGATCTCATCACTAAAATATTTTGCATGCCTCAATACTTTGTCTATCTTTTTATTTTGCCAATCCACAGTATGCTGTTTTATCATTTCGCTTACTTCAGGTCGCAAACCCATACACAAATCGATATACAAAATGACTTAAATCTTTCTCACTCAAGTTTTCATCACCACTGTATTGCTTAAAAGCCAATAACAATCTTTCATAATAAGCATGTACAGATTTTTTTTACTTCCTGGTGAGTTCTATCAATTTTTACCCAATCAGTTTCTTTTGGAGGTACTTTATTTTACAAGAAAGTAACTACCTGTTCGTATTTTCTCATTATTTCTGGATCACGGGCACCTGTTTTAGGATCCCTAGGGTATTCCTGAGTGGGCCAACCTACTGTAATTTTACATTCTGTCTATAGATCTGCTGGCACAATTATATCGAACAGACCGTTCAAATCTATCCGTAATACTTTTGATAATTTGACAAACCTTTCTACCTGCCGATACCATTCCACAGGCTTCTCGCGAAGTCTGGGGAAATCGTTGGTAAATGATACAATGTCCTGTCTAGTCCAAGGAACATGCACACAACCCCCTCCTGGGATCTCCCTCATGGGGCATTCAGTTACCACTGTCTCATTTTCTCTTACTGGGAAAGCTGAAAAAGTCTTGTCTGTTGCATCATCTCATTTCCGAAACCACCTGCTCTTCCATTTGTCTACATCGCCCCATTTTCTTAGCAAAACAATCAGTTCTTTAATTTGTGTTAATATTCCTGCGGTATTCAAATTCTCAATATCCTTTTCAGCAAAGTCTACTCTGTATGGTTTCTGTAACAATTTTATTTTTTCAAAATCAATAACCATTTCACTTGCCACTTCTTCCAATTTTTCATGCAAACTTCTTGCCCACCGTGTTATACTTTTACATAAAAACATTAGCTCTTCATCCTGATAGGCTTTTCATTTTTCTGTTGGAATTTTCCCTACTATCAATTTTTCCAAAGTCATTTTCAATTTCGCAACATCTAAAGGTCGAGGTTCGGCATCTTTTCGCTGTAAGCTCCTTAACCAATCACTTAGTTCACCAGAAGTGGGACCTACAGGGATTATTTCATTCCTTACTCGTTCTATACTTCTCTCTGGGGATTCTGGTGCCGATTCTGTTGTCATCAATGTTTTACTTGCTGGACTTTGATTTATTGTCAAATTTTTAGGAGTACTTAACCCAGAAGTCCCTACCAATCTTCCCCATGGATTTTCTTCTGAATCCCTTTTCCCCGTTCAATTTGCTTATTACTATTATAAGGAATAGTTAGACAATGCTCGCTATATTTCCGCTTATCAAAGACGGGTATCACTGGTCCTTTTGTTACAGGAACAGTTATGGCTTCCATATTTTTGGTTAATTCCCTAATCTTTTCAGTTAATTCCAGGGGTCTATCATCCATTATTCATATAGTAATTCCAGGGTAGTTCTAGCCAATTCAGCTGAATTTTCATTTGCAATCCTAATGGGCTGTGTATTTTCAGATTCCCTAAATGGATTGTTTTTCCCTAAATCAGGTGGCGTCGGCTCAAATGTCTTATTCCGCGGTGCTTCTTTTACTGGCGCACTTGGCGTCAGCAAAGTGGAATTTGGTTGGTACGGGGGAGGATTTTTATAAAACATGTCCTCGAGTTCGTCATCCTCCGACTCATTCACACCATACTTGTAGCGATCTGACCCTGTATTGTTTCTCTTCTCTGTACACTTTCTACTACTAGTCTCTTCAGCATTTCTCATTGGGAACATCCCATCAGCCATATTTGCACTTCGCCATCTTCTCTTCCTGTCATCATGATTTTCCTGTCCACACGGTCGCCCAAACATATATTTATACCTTCCGCCACTCCGCTGTTGCTCCCTTTCATACATCTCATCTTCCCAGTCTGTTAAAGCTTCAAACTGGATAGGTCTAGGTTTCGGTTCTAGTCTCATCATCCTTTCGCTTAAATTCCTTAATACCGCTAAACTAATGGAGCCATTTTCTGGGAATGCTAATACTTCATCTTCTTTGATATACTTTGCCCAATTATCTAACCAAATACATGTATGGTACCCATATTTCGCCACCATAAAGGATGCGGGCAATTTCGGTAGGGCAAGTATCTGTCCTTCCCTAGTCACAATTGGCTTATCTTTTTTGAATAAGTTCTTGATTTTTCCAAACCATGATTTCTTCTCTTTCTCTGGTGGATCGTAATGCATCATTTTCCTTATTCTGTATCGCTAGATTTCCTCTACGACTATTCTGTGGTCTTATCCAATCGTAGCGCGACTCACACTAATACACCAATCAGGAGCGTCTATGTCACTTCTGTAATTCTCCAATCCCAGCGCGACTCACACTAACGCACCAATTAGGGCATTTATGTCACCCTGGCACTTCTCCACTCCTAGCGCGGCGTACACTAACGCACCCATCCTGGAACGTTTACATCTCCTAATGGCTGGCCAATCCCAGCGCGGTCTTTCTGACGTCAGCTTTTCTCGCTACTCCTGCTTCTGCTGACCCCTCCTTTACAATTTTTATCGGCAAACTTTCTCTACGTTCTCTTTCACTCAAAATCTGTTAGTAACGACATAAAAACACCACCATTGTCCGCTTCGCTAAACCAAAGAAATAGTTTTGACCTTTTACCCAAGAATTCAGTTTTTCTCGAGAGCAGCGCTTACCTCTGCCCATCCACAGAATTAATTTGTTCGCCGATAAAGTAGCACTTCCCTCTACTTTACCCTTCTAACAAGCAATGGCTAACCATTTCTCTGGAGATAAAACACATGTGGAGACTACAATGCTCCTGAGAATTAAGGCCAGAGTTTCACGAGAAAACCGAGTGCTATTTCACTTACGCACATTCATACGGAAAATGTAGTCCATTCGCACAAGAATTCTGTATTTCTCGAGAGCAGCGCTTACCTCTGCCCTTCCACAGAATTATTCAGTTTGTTGATAAAGTAGCACTTCCCTCTACTTTACCCTTCTTGCAAGCTTAGGGGAGAACTATTACCTTTCCAGTGATAAGTGTAATCAGAGCTCACAATTGACTCCTGTTCTTAAGGCTGAAATTTCACAGGTGGCCTTCGCTATCCATACACCACTTTCACACAGAAAATCCCTACCCATAACACACGACGATGTTACCAATTCGAACCTAGACAATGCGTCGTGCGACTCCAATCATCACACGTATTCCCCATGTACCTACAGGGCAACAAGACAATACACCGTGCGACTTCACTTGCCACACGTTTTCCCCGTGTACCTACAGGGCATCCAACTTCCTACATCCCAGAAGTCTTCAAAAACAACATAATACACAACACACCTCAACATAGACTGTTAGTACATAAATCGACAATCAACCAAACATCCGCAATCAATAATCAATAAGCAAAAATCAATAAGCAATAATCACCAGACCAATACAATAAAACCATCAATCTTCTACCAGGAAAACTGATCCAGCGGAAAGGGGGCGAAATTTACATATCCTCCCTACGTTACAGATCCGTCATCACGCTTACTTTTTCACACACACATTCATTGGTGGGGCCCATAACACCAACACTCACACTAATACACTTGTATCTGCACGCAGGAGGATAAGGAATCCGCTGGACATGTGGGGGGGTACCTTATTACCTATAGGGAAGGAAATTTGTTACAATATTTACACATATACATCAATAACCATAGAATCCTAACCTTAACATCAAGGCACTCCACCACTTGGTCGACGGACCAATTAGTTGGATTGGTTGATGGTGATTTAGAACCAGCTAAAACACATTAAAGCTTCGGAATCCTTATTCAATGCCCTATTTAAAGAACTACAAACTCATTCTCTGTTAATCAATGTTTAGTTTATCTAATTGCTTGTTTTTAATTTTATAATTAGCATTTCACTCAACCAAGTTCAAATTTGATTATTCAACAAAATTTAGCATGACATTTATATTTACCTATTCTTGATATCGGGCTCTTTATCTAACTTTGTTAGCTCTGCATAACTCAAATCCCTTCTGATAAAATCGTCCCAATCGAATGCAGGCCAAAACTCAAACAAGTCCGCAAAGTCCTTTTGCTCAGCATGGCACAGTCCCAAAGGTATCCAAAGGACCAAGCAGTCGCGTAAGCAAGTCGATCACTCAAGTTCGGACACCCCTTCTCAACGCACTAACCTCCTTTCTCCATTCTCTAACTCCTCCTACTTTACTATCCTTTTTTATAATAAAATTTTGGGTAACATGAAACATTTATTGAACTGAGAAGGACTGTGATTGGCCAATCCTGCCAAAATTGTTATATGGTCCGACTTTCTCAGAGTCTTGGGTTCTAAGGAAAATGGCTTTGTCATTCCCTTAGCTTATATCGTTCTCATGTGAAAGGTCCGATGTATCGACACGTTAACCTTCAGTTATAGGTGGTTATTGTTCCATTTGGTCAGTCACGCTGACTGAAATCTGGCAGTCCTCCACGTTCCTATCCTTGACAAGGAACACTGTGCCCTGAACGGAGGATGCCTGGAGATCTTTGGAGCCATCCGAGTCTGCGCAGTAGACATCGCGATCACAGGACGGTGACCACTTCCGAACTCCATTTTGAACATCATGGCCTAGTAGGCCCGAATGCCAATTTAAGCAAAACAAACATAAAATATAATTAATATACGGAAATGAACATCACAAAAGCAACACAAATCATGCAATTTTTATCACAACACCGTCTATAATTTATATGCATACCATTGTTAGTCATTATTAAAGTTATTTGGACATGCAGATAGCAATTAGTCCCGCGTTTAATTCGTGTTGATCAAGGTGCACTTTATTGGTTAGTATACCACGGCCCACAGTTAATACAGGTTAATATGTAAATTGATTACGTCATTAGTATTTTCATGCAAAATAGAGAAGGTAAACAAAATTTTGTTTTACCTGCTCCATCACCTGCGTCGTGTAGTCTGGCGACTAGTGTGCGGTGGGAGACGGTGTCGAAGGCCGCTGATAGGTCGAGTAGGATGAGGGCTGTGGAGTGGCCTTGGTCCAGGAGGGTGCGGATGTCGTCTGTGGTGGCGAGTAGGGCAGTCTCTGTTCTGTGGTTGCTTCGGAATCCGGATTGGGACGGGTCGAGGACGGCGTTCTCTTCAATAAATCGTGTCAGTTTCCGGTTGACTGTTTTCTCTGCAACTTTGGCTGCGAAAGGGAGGAGCGAGATGGGCTGATAGTTATTGAGGTCAGCTGTGGGCTTTATGAGCAGGGGTCTGACTTCTGCGCGCTTCCAGTCGTCTGGGAAGGTGCCTGTTTTGAAGGTGACGTTGATGGTGCATTGTAGTGCGGGTGCGATGGCGGCCGCTGCTTTGTGGTAGATGTGAGGGGGGCAGGGGTCGTTGGGGGGGCCCCCCGAGTGGATGCGTTTCATGGTCGAGGCGGTGCCTTCGGCCATGATTGGTGTCCATTTGGAGATGGTGGGCTGGCTGGTGTTTCTGGGGGGCGGGGGGAGTCTGTGGTGCCTGGTGGATGGTCAATGAAGTTGTCGTAGAGGTTTTTGATCTTGAGGTGGAACTAGGTTGCAAGCTTGTCGCAGAAGTCTTGGGATGTGGTGATGTCTGTGGCTTTGCTGCGTGGGTTGGTGAATTCTTGAATGACACTGAAAAGTTCCTTGGAGTTGGCCAGGATTTTGTTGTGGATGAAGTTCCTCTTGGTGGCTATGGTGGCTTGGTGCCGTAGCGGGCACTGGGCAATCCCCCGGTGCGCCGCACGGGTTGGGGACGGTTTTGTTACAGGATCGTTTTTGCAGCATAACTGCAAAATCGGCCCTGTAACAAAATCGTCCGAAAACCGGCCCTGGCAAGGAGCTCGGCGGCAAACCCCACACCCCTCCCGCCGGGGAGTGGGGGCCAGCCAAGCACTTTGCCAGGGCCGGTTGTGGTTTCCAGTCCGGCCCTGGCTATGATCTGGTTGTGGTAGTCCATCATGGCGTCCTTGTGGGTGGTGTGGTTTTCGGTTGTCTTGGTGTTTCTCCAGTTCTTCTCCAGGCATCTGCAGGTGCGTTTGGCTTCTTGGAGAGCGTGATGAATCAGGCGGCTTTCCTGGGGCGGTCTGTCGGGGTTGCGTAGTGGGGCGAGCTTGTCTGCACAGTTGGAGATCCAGGTGTGGAGTTCTCTGGCTGCGTCGTTTGCGTCGGGTGCCCAGGTGTGGTCGTAGCAAACAGAAGAGCAGCTATTAGATAGATGGCTTTCACTGTCGAGCTCCACATATGCACAGGGAACACTGACATGGGAGAATGAGTGTTAGATGTCCTAGTGAGGAAGGTAGGAGAGGAGAGTATAAATATGGATGTATGCCTCAATCAGGCACCTGTTGTGCTCTGCAAACTTTGACGCCAAAGTTGTTCTATATATAGTTTCATAATAAAATTGAAAATATATATTTTTTTAAAATAAAGTTTGATGTGAGTTTGTCTTCGACTGGGTTCAAGCCATGTGACCTTGCTTGTTATATTTCTTCATTTACTGCACAGCCAGTTGGTAGCCACCCCACAATCAATTACATTTGAAAGTTCCCAGTCTTATGTACGTACTTTGTCTATGCCACCTGGTTTACATTTTGATAGAAAAGACAAATATATTACTACTTTATAACAAGATTATTCGTTGTTGTCCTTTAATTCCCGACAATGCCCAGCCTCCATGCCCACTACAAACCCATGAAAAGGTGTCACTTTTAATATTGACAAAAAAATATCGTATCCACGATGGCGTCGACCACAATGTCGTCAAGTTCAATATATATGTATAGAGAGCAGTATGGAGTTTTCATTCTTAATTCCAAAACGAGACCACGCCACAGGTGATGACAGCACGAAGGTCCGCAGGAAAGAAGTGCTGCTACAGGTGGCCTTTGTTTATAAACATGACGTGCACGCGGCCCAGCCCGTGCTATGCACGTGCGTGCCAATGCATAAAATGCTAAAAGTGGCAGTACTGTAAACGGCACAGCGCGCCCTGCAGTCCGAGAGCTGGCACCGTCGCTTTTTTCCCTTCCTGGCTTCAGCTGTTATGCCTTTTTGTGTTTAAAAAAAGACCCGAAAGAGCTCACTCCTGCCTGCTGAGAGCCCGGGAGCGGGAGAGCGGCGCGCGGCGGGCTCGGGACTCTCTGGGGTCGCCTCCTGGCAGTCCTCGAGTGGCGCACTTCGGAAGCGGGTGGAAGGGATCATTCGATCCGGAGCCTGGACACCGGCACGACGACGCGCTTTCAGTTTCAGTAGGAAGAGGGGAGGGCGGCATTTTAAATCTCCTCCCCGACACTCCACGGATTTGGAAGACCCCCGTCTGCTTTTTTTTGAAGATTTATGGGCTGGAGAGGCGCGCGTGGAGGCTTTTTTTAAGCTCTTCGGCTCCTGTTTGCCGATTCCTCTCTCCGCATTCGTGCCTTCGCTCCCGTTGGTGAAGTACACAGTCATGCCTCGTTGCAAAACACAGCCTAGAAGGGAATAGGTGAGTAATCGGATTCAATGCTTTAACTTTGCCTCTTTATTTGGCCTCTTCCTAAACGGGGTTCCTTTCTTTATTAGCTCTTTTAAGAACTTGCGAGGTTCTTCGAAATGTACAGTGGCATCTCCATGAAGCCCTCTTCTTTTACCTAAGGATGTAACTAAATGTATTGGGGTTTGGCCAAAATGTTTGTGTTGTATTGCAACACTTTTATAGCCCATTGCTGCGCCTATGTGGGGGCACTGAAGCGCTTGCCAAATTCGACTGCGTGCTACACTGTGTAGGGTGCTTGGTTGGAAGTGGCTAAGCTTTCGAAACTTTGATAAATGCATGTTTCTTCCTATTTTATAGCCAGGCATTGTAACGTTTTAATATTGCTATCTAATGCAATTCAAACATTAAATACAGAAAATAACCAAGAAACAGTTTAATGTGAATTGGTAATTCCGTGTTTTTTTGGGAATCCGTATTTGGTGATGACTAATTTTCTCTGCTCGCCTTCAGATAGGTAAACATTGCACTATTTGAAGCTAGCATTTAGTAGCCTAGCAAGTGTCTCGTGTGTCCAAGTGCTAGCTAGGAAAAAGGACGCCACAGACTGTTGAATGAGCAATACAATATAGGAATTGTAATATAGGAATTGTTTGCGTTCATTGGGACCCTCAGAGCCCCGGCGACACTGCACCTGCTGCACACTTGATAGCTACACCTCCTCCTAGCAAGACCACCGGAGCTTGACCCAAGTGTAGTAAAATATCTATTTGAGGCGGTCTTCGTCACATAACTTTACTTTACAACCGAATTACACTGGCTCTTTTTACCACCCGAAACAGAACTCAGCAGGGTTGGATGTCAGGGCTCCAAGGCCACCCACAGTTCCTTGCACTGATGATGCCTTACCCCAATAGCTAAGCAAGGAATTATATTACCTGTTCCGAGTGCAAAACTTACAGCACACGTGGTAGTCAGGTTCCCCAAGATCATCCTTCCCACGTCTGTTTTCTGGTCTGCAGCAACAGCTTTATTTATTATTTCTTTAGAGATGACTGTTCCAGGTTTGAAAGCAAAATGTGTGTTATTAACCGCTATGAATATCAGCCAAGAAAATGGCTCGTAGTTACTTGTCATTTAACAATATTACATATTATATAATGTTGTGTGGAATGGTGTGGCGTGGAGTGGAACTGTGTGATGTGGATTGGAACTGTGTGGAATGCAGTGGCGTCACTAGGGGGGGCAGGGGGGGTGGGGTTGCGCACCGCACCGGGTGACACCACCACATGGGGTGACACGTGACCCCAAAATGCAAGATTGATTGGCAACAGAAGTACTTCAGCCGACAAAAAGCGGCCGCGGATCAGATGGCGTAGCTGTTAACATGAACTGTAAGGCATTAGATTCCATTGTTACAATAACAACTTGCCCCCTGAGGTGTTTGCATTTTTTTCTCTTAGCTGGTGAAAAACTCCAAAATCAATTCAGTCCGTTGTTGTCCATTATCTCTCCCATTTTGGCATATTTGAAAAGGCGCTCAAAGTGCGTTTTTCTCATGACAGGCGGGCCTGTACGGTCAAACTGCTTGGTGTGTGTGCGATGCGTTGCTGAGTGATGGTGTGTATTTACCTGTGTATTTGCTGTGTATGTGTCCTCTGTGTGTATAAATGGTGTATACTTGAATGGGTGTGTAAGAAGGAGTTGCGCGCGATGTATACACGGTCAAGCAATGTGCGTATGTGGAGAGCCCGTAGAGGTGTGAGTGCTATGGTGTATATAATATCTGAATGCGTATAATCGTAGTGCGAAGGTGTGAATCATCTGGTTTCTCAGCCCTGTCTGTGTGTGGGGGTGATTACTGTGTGCATTTGGGGTGTAAGTAGCTGTGCAGATAGTCAGAATGGGTGCGTGGGGAATATGTGGTCTGGCCGTGTGTGAATGATCTGTATGCGATCCTATTTTGGTTCGTAAGTGAATGATCCATGTGTGGTGTACTCTGGGCATATGTGTGTGTTATCTGCGTGGATGGAGTGTCAGTGTGCAGAGTGTGTATGTACATACGCGTGAATTAACTTGTCTGTATATGTGCTATCGGCCTATATGGGCGGTGGGAACCAGCTGCGAGATGTCTGTGTATATTTCGGTGTGAACACGTGTGTCGTGAGCAGGGAGAGTGGTTAGAGTTTAGATATGTGTGATCAGTGAGTTTGTGTGTGGAAGGGGCATGGTTGGTATGGATAGGTCTGAGAATGAGCGGTGTGTGCATGTCTGACTCCGTGAGACCAGTTTTTGTGAGTGTTCTGTGCGTGTGCTTTAGGTATGTCTCTGTTCTGGTATGTTATAATCATGACCCAAAGTTTTCAGAATGGCACATTTTACGGCTGAATGAGTCAATCTATGTTTGCGATGCGTGGGATGTGTCTGTACGTGTGTGATCTGTATGTATGTTTTGGAGAGGACAGATAACAGGCTGGCAGAGAAGCTCAAGCCAAGAGGCCAGAGTGGATTGTTAGGGCGGAGGCCACCAGGATGAGAGACAGAGTTTCTGAAGCTGCTCCAAATCCGGCCCCAGAAGCGCTTGCAGAGGCCATTCTAGGGCCGGAGGCAGCCAGAGCCTGGTTCTTAGTATCACAGGATGACGAGTGTGTGTGTCTCTGTTCACAACCGAAGGTGCTAGTGGGACCGAAGATGCTAGTGCGATGGAGGAACCTGCAAAACATATTCTCCTTTACTAGAGAAGACAAAGCCTCGGAGGGTGTCACAATATCAAGAAGGTTACACAGTGTGTGCGTCCTGGACCCTGGCTGCAGACTGCACCTCGCTCGCCGACCGCAGGTGCTGCCAGGGACAGCCGCCGGGCTTCCCCCATTGTGTAATTGGTGCTGTTCGAAGAGCGCAACCGAGCAGTGGCGTCACTAGGGGGGTGCGGGGGTGCAGACCGCACGTCACCATGAGTTACCGCACTGGGTGACACCAACCCTAGTGACACCGCTGGTGGAAGGGAGTGGATTATGTGGTGCGGAGTGGAATTTTTTGGCATGCTGTGAAATTGTGAGGCGTGGAATTGTGTGATGTGCAGTGAAATTGTGTGGGGTGGAATTGTGTGGCATGGGATTGTATTGTTGAGTGGAATTATGTGGCATGGAATGGAATGGCGTGGAGTGGAATTGTGTGTTCTAGAGTTTGTGGCCTGGAATGGAATTGTGTGGAGTAGGGTGGAATTGTGTGGCGTAGAGTGGAACTGTGTTGCGTAAGGTGGAACTGAGTGAAGTGGAATTTTGTGGAGTGGAATTTTGTGGAGTTGTGTGGCGTTGGGATAGAAAAGTCCCTCGCATGGTGACGGACTGAATTCCTACCTTGAGTGCCCACAACTGCAATGATCCCTGCTGCTGATTTTTTTTGTCGTTGGGGAACCCCGATCATGCATGTGTGCCATGATATAGGCCTATCTCACAGATTGTGGTCTTTTTGGACCGGGAGGGGCTCCAGAAGCGTTACTGTCATAGTGGTGAAGGGCTACTGCCTTTGACAGGAGTTAAGTAGCACAAGCGCTGTGGTGGCAGTACACTGTGAAGTGATCAGTAGACGTGAACAGGCCTTTTTACCTGTGTTTTGTCAAGTAAGGCCTACAGGCTCACCCATGTAAAGTTCTGCTGCTGTGTGGTTATCTCACCATTGGCATACATCAGGTTAGCAGGTAGTGCTGTACAGTGCGTGTGTGCTCAATGCATTCAGGGTGTATGTGTACCTGTGATACAATACATGGAAGATGTCGAACTGTACAGTGCATGTGTGTTATATGCATGTGCTGGGTGTATGTGTGCCTGTGAATGGTACATCCCATGGATGATAAAAGATTCCATTTTGGGAGATCCAGGGCTGATTGGAGGAGTATGAGGAGAGCGTGAAATACCCTTTAACAGAAGTGTGCTTTGCTTTATTTGTGTGAGCTGGGTGGGACACACTGGAGGAAGGGAGAGCTGGGCTCTTCATCATACTTAAAAAGATGCTCTTTGATTCAGTGAGAGCTCACTGGAAAGGGGCTTAGGCAGATCTCCGGAAGAAGATGGGGCTGATAAAAGAATCCTAAAGAGTAGGGCTGAGGCCCTGGAGTAACTTTTTCATACACATAGCACTGTGACATCTTGGTGCACCCCGTGGCCTGTGCTGTGGGGCTTTTAGATTTGGTGTGGCACCTGCGGTGACAAACTGCTTTCGGAAGGAAGGCCAGGGCAGAGGAAAGGGCACTTCAAAGGGTAGCTGACCGCCCAACACCATTTTCAAAGACTCAGATCCTAAATCACATTTGTCATCTGAAAATGGACTATAAGAAGGGGCACTTGAGGCCCCCAAAAATGTCACCTGTCAGGCTGTGTGAGGAGGGGAAAAACTGCAAGACTGATGCCCGTGAGAAGTACTGGAGGCCCATGCCTTCCGGTCTCCCAGTTGAGTTAGGATACATCACCCAAAGAAACCAAGACCACCTGACCCTGGAGCCTGTAGCTCTGCTTACCAAGGCCTGTGTACCCTGTGAGGAAGGGAAGTGCGCTGCAGGGTGCGAGGTCTAATGGGAGATCCTGTCGATCAAATCTCTGGAGTGAGGTGTGAGGATACTGCTTCTGCACCGATCAGGTGGTGTCCCGTCTGCAGAGGGAAGTTGGCAACCCTGTATACCAGGTTGGAACACCATTAAGATTACTGCTGTGCTGATTGGGTGTAGTCTGTGTGCAGAGTGAGGATGCGGACCCAATATGCTAGGTAGGTTCACTGGGAAAAAGACAAGGAGCATGGTCTGAGCACGAGAGTTGTCGATAGGAAGAGGCCACTGGGGTGACCTAAGTAGACCCAAGCCCCAACGGATTATATGCACCAGGAGCGTTGTATTCCAAAACCGTCGCACTCTGGCCTCCCCCACACCTGTGATGAGGATACAAAGAAGTTTACAGTCATCAGAGGAGCGTCGAGGTCTCCTGGTCATTGTCTCCACAGGACGGACCGTGTCTGAGGAACACAAGGACACCCGACAGGGCCGCGTGTGCGATACCCACTGGAGACAGCCGCTGCAGCTTCAGCGCCCACGAGGGTTGCACTCTCTGAGACATTGGTTGGATGATTCTTGGTGGTGCGGATAAGACTGATTACTGAGCCAGAGCACCACTGGGGATCTTGCCTGCCATATACCGCTATAGCGCTGGAACACTTTTTGAACTTAATTGGAGTTGGGGTGGGACTGCTGAGACCCCACTACTGCTAGCGAGGGAGGAGTGGGGCGCAGGAACCACCTATTGAAACACTAGCGCTCTGTCCTCGGGGGACCCTTATGTATTGTTTGTGAATGCCTTTTACTTTGTGTTGGTATAGAAGTACCCCTTTTTCATAAAAGCAAGTATTTGACTGGACAGTAATTTATTGCTACTATTGAACTTATTTTGTGTTGTGAGCCTGCTTCAAACCCTCTTCCCCCTCCTTTGTCTACCTCCCACCAAGAAGTCTCACACTGTTCAACCCGCACTACTGCTCAGAAACAAATGCTGAAGGGGTACTTGACCCAGTGGCTCAGGATCCGTAGTTGGTCGGGACATCAGGAGTAAAAGACATCAACCCCCACGGTTGGGCCCCGTAGCTTCCACTTGCCCTTTGGCTATCTGAACGGGGTTCTGACATGTCAAGTGGCGTGGAATTTTGAGGCATGGAGTGGAACGGTGTTGTGTGGAGTGGAATTGTGTGCTGTGGAATTGTGTGGCTGGGAATTGTGTGTTGTGGATTGGAGTAGAATTGTATAGAGTGGATTGGAATCGTGTGGCATTGAGTGCAGTGGGAATTGTGTGGCATGGAGTAGAATTGTGTGGTATGGAGTGGAATTGTGTGGCTTGGACTGTAGTGGAATTGTGTGGAATAGAATCGTGTGCATGGAGTGGGATTGTGTGGTTTGGAATTGTTTGGCGTAGGGTGGAATTTTATGGAGTGGAATTGTGTAGCATGGTGTGGAGTGGAATTATGTGGCGTGGAATTGTGTGGCATGCAGTGTAGTGGCATTGTGTGGAAAGGAAAGTTGCCCGAGTTGCCAATGAATTGCCCTATTGTGCATCAATGCTAAGTGCTATTATAATACAATATGTTACTAATTATCTCAACCAACAATCTTTGTAAACATCTGCTGCACTTGATCGATGCAGGGGCTTTGTAAGTACAGCGCTTCTGCATAAACTGGTTTGTTTACAAATAAATGTTTTTTAGACCGGGTTGGGCTAGTAGGTGACGGAGCAACTTATCGTTTGGGGATGAAGGAGAGAGAGCTGCAAATGTGAAAAGCCTTTTCCAAACATAAGTAGCACATGCTCAGTAATCAATCGTGATTGAAAATGTATAGTGAGTAGCAATCACTTTGTTGTGAGGAAAGGAAAACAGAACAGACTGTCAGAGGTTTAAACCAAACATATTCCAGAGCTTCAAATTGAGGAGTTTATGACGACTCTCTCAGATGCTGCTGGTGGGGCATTGGGAGTGTAAGAAGCAACACAGACAAGGGATGGGTGGGAAGGGAAAGAAGCAGCATGGACAAGGGGGGTGGGAGGGTAAGAAGAAATAGTACCTCCTTCACAGTGCAAGCAGCGAACAGCCACTAATTAAGATGGATCAATCTGTGCTTTGTCCGTGCTCCACATAAAGAAAAGGAAGTGCCGCCTAGAACACGGTGGACAATTAGGAGGCAGCAAAGAAGAGGGACAATCGTGCCAATGAATGGTAAGCAATGGACAAGTACCAAGCCCTTTATAGTAAACAATCCCCATTGCGGCGGGTAGTGCATGCGTTGTCGGCAGGCAAGGCACAAAAAATGACAGGATAGGCATCTCAAAACTATGTGATAAAACTGTAGTTTTAATGAAAAGGTGCTGAGACTTTTGGAAACAGCTGAACCAAAAAATGAAAGTCAAAAGTAAACTGACAGTAGATAGCAACAAAATGTTTTGTGCGGTTCTTAGGTCGAAGCCTACTAGACAGCCCAGCTGTCTGATTGTGAAACACTTCTTGGGGGCATTCTGAAAGCTTCCCAGGGAATGCATTATATCTATTGCTAAACATTGACTTTGTGGTTTGTAACTCACATTTGCTTGCTTTCTGTTTGCTGGCTGCATTTGTTTTAGGCTGTCCGGCATGTCATTGTCCCTCCTGTGGATAAGTGGATTACCACCCCTCTTACTGGCTCCTTGTATTCTTTCATGAGTGCTCATTTTCTGGGAACGCTTTTTGCTTTTACATGAGACACTCTAGAAAAGTACATGGTTTTAGTTGTCTTCTGTATGCTAGTTCACAGTAGTAAACTGCTGTATTTCTATGAAAAGGTTTCCTGCCTCCTATCTTTCTGCCTGACGATTCTACATATCTCTGCCAATGCCAGGTGCTTGTGAGGAACAGTACTCGGTCTACCAGCTTGTTTATTTTGGTCAGTGCTCTTTACTAATAGCATACCTTAAACAATCCTCGTCCTCAATTTCACGCCCAAAATATCCATGCTGGAGTTCGCAAGTGAATGAGCAATAAACAGGCCTTTAAATGTATTTTTATCTTGTCACATTTCTGTACATTCAAAGACAGAAGTCAAATGTTAGGCTGTCTCCGAAGGTGCCTGGCCTTTACCTTTTTTTCTCCACTGCAAAGTGCGATGATTTATGTGACACCTTTTTTGGGTATGGGAATGTAGAAAGGCTGATGGATGGTATTTTTTCTAGCACCCAATACAATGTAAAATGGCTGTAAATTAACTTTTCAAATTTTTATATTACTTATTTTATTTTATTTAGAGAGCTGTATAAAGCGCAAACATGGCCCATTGGTATTAGAGCGCTGTACAACATATCCTGTTAAATGTCATAAACATAAGATAAGCTTCATGTACAATAGCATAGCACCCATTTTCTAGGCATGATAGCACGTGCTCGCTGATATAGGTGAGTCTGTTGAAGCGGGAGACCTGCTGGTGAGGAGAGCTTAGTCTAGACACCTTAATTTAGGAATCTGTTTAGTAAAATCATTTTATAATATATCAGAAGTAGGAAAGCAGAACTGAAGCAAATTTATTTGTAATTCTGAAGTGTGGTGGAAACAAATATTTTACTAGGATCAAAACAAATCAATACACTAGGTGATGCCGATTTCCACACTTTATCATTTTTGCACTGTGTAGTGTTATCAGTAAAACTGTATGTCTGTACAAATGTAATGGTCATTTCAGTTAAAAATATGTTTGTTGTAGTGGCAGTGTGCTACCACATCATGTATACTCCACTCCACTCTGTGACACTCTGACATGCTACCCCACACTATGACAATCTACTCTACTCTGACATGCTACTCAACTCCACTCTACGCCACTCAACTTCACTCTACGCCACTCCACTCTGACACTTTACTACACACTATGCCACTCCACTTTATCCCATTCACTCTACACCACTTTATGCTACTCCACTCCATGACATTCCACTGGACTCCACTCTGTATCACTCTACTCTATGCCACTCCACTCTACTCCACACCAGTCTATGCAACTCTACTCTGCAGTACAACATTACTCCACTCTACACCACTGCACTCTATGCAACTCCACTCTACGAAACTCTACCCCACTCCACTTTACAATGCTGTACTCCAGTTTACACCATTCTATGCCACTCCACTCTACAATACTTTAGTCTGCTACTCAATGCCCCTCCACTTTACGACACTGCACCACTCAGCAACACATCACTCTACACCTCGACTCCACTTTACGTTCATCCACTGTATGACACTCTACTCCACTTTATGGCACGCCACTCTAGAACACTTTACAACACTCTATTCCACTTCACTCTACACCAGTCCACTCTACACCATCTTATACCACTCCACTGTACGACACTACACTCTGACATTTTATGAATCTCTATTCTACTCCTCTCTCCGACACTCCACTCAAGGACTCTACACCACTCTAATCCATTCCAGACTATGACACTCTACTACACCACATTCTACGGCTCTCCACTCTAAGCTGCTCCACTCTATGCCATTCAACGGCACACTACTCCACTCTACACCACTCCACTCTGCTCTACGCCACTCCATTCTACTCTACACTATGCAACTCCACTCTGCGATACTCTGCACCACCCCACGACACTGTACACCACTATGCAACTCCACTCCATCCTATGCCACTCTACTCCACTCAATGACCCCTAATCCACTCTACTCTACTCTAATCTACAATGCTCCATGCCACTTTCCTCTAGGGCACTAACTTTTAGCTATGCTGCACAGCAGCCATGCTGGTGTACAACATGGCTAAAACACATTAGCAAAGCCAATAGCTCTTGCATAGGCTAGACCTAATGGCTTTGCCAATGCTTGTTAATATAGTAGCAACTAATATTCAGAGTCATTGCAATTATACAGCAATGGGGGACCAAATTATGTGGCAGAGTCAACTAAGTTATTCAGCTAGAAAAGGCAAATACGCAGCATGATGGGGTGCATTTTCTGTTAGTATTACTTCACTGTTTTGATATATTAACACACAGAACTTTAACAAGCAGAACTATCTGGGCCTAGCTTTCACCTTCTTAGTACTTGTTTGAAACCTGGCTGCATCAATCAGCAACCAAAAGGCAGCGGCGTAGCTAGGGGGGTGGTACTGTTTTTTGGGGGCAGCAGGAGTTGTGTTTCTCGACTACTACCATCCCCCTGACCGGAGAACAAGTCGTCCGCCAAACTATTTATTTTGTTGAAGTTTTAAAATGATACAACATGACATGAATTATGTGGCATGTGCCATACATCCATACTTTATGCCGAAAAGGCAGTGGCTGCAAATGTGCACATTGCCATTGGCCCTGCTAATACTACAGCGCAGTCATAAATCTCTGATTCACGGATTGAATGTTTTGTTTTTGTTACTGAAAGGCAGTGCAGCATAGCGTCACTTAATAAATGCGTTACAATAAACTGGGAACTACGATGCTTCAACTTAAGAAGGAGAGTCGTACAGCTTGGTGTTTATGGAAGGTAAAAGTTGATTCCAGCGCACTCTGGTTATTTTTTTTAAGGCTCCTTTTGCCAGTGTTATTTTTACTTTGTATCTGCTTTTCCTGTTTTGTGCAAACCAATCAAGCGCTGCTTACATTTCTTCCACTGCACTTGGTGTCACCCCTTAACAAGTTCTGAAAAGATGTACAACATAGAAATGACAGTAATGGAGCGGTTGTGTATGCATTATATTATACTCTTGTGCTGTTGAGACATCTGGGTCTGTGCTACGTATGGGGTGCACTGTTGCAGTTTGTGCCACAGCGCACATTTAACTGGGCGCGCCGGGAGCAAACTGGGAGCAGTGCTCCCTAGTCCAGTAAATGCGCTGCTTCCGCGCATCTGCGAATTTGCGGTTGTTCTCTGCTTTGTTTAAAGGTGGACCGACTGCCGGATTCCGCCGGTTCGCCTATACCTTGTACGCGGTAACCCAGCCTACATTTGAAAGGGAATTTGGAGCTCACCATGCAGGGGGGTGCAGTGAGTGACTGCACAAGGCTACAGGGGGACACTTCGGGGATTCCCTTTTCCCATTTCTGAGGGACATCCTCAGGTGATGCTCTGATTATGAATCAACTCTATGCAGGGACATCTCAAGGTGTTTGGGGGCCCTGGACCAAACACATTTGGGGGCCCCTTATTGGAACCAGTTTGAATTTACGATCCAATATCGGCTCCATTCCCTCTTTAGCCAGGTCAGGATAGTGACTTGTGTTTTCAATATTGTTTAACTGCAGCAGTTCACTTATATTAATGCATATAATCTCTGTGACACCCTCCCGTTTCTCATATGTGAGGTCCTGTTTTAATCTTAAAGCAACTTTTTTTTAATGGGTGTTGCATGAAGCATAAAAAATAATTTCTCTGCAAAATGTGTGTACTGGACTCTCACACATCACCTGCATTGAAAATAAATTAAAGGAAAACAGTATTTAAAAGAACCTATTTAAGAATTATTCAAGGTCATCAGGGCAGGACTCTTCAGAACAAAGCTGGCTCTATGGCGGCCCCCTGAAAGGCTGGGGCCCTGGGCCAGAGCCCACTTTGTCCATGCCTTAAAAGGTCTCAGACTCTATGCAGCACACATGCAACGCAACATCTGACAGCTCCTTTGCCGCTGTTCTGCATCTGTAATACATCCCTTGTAGATTGTGGTAAATATGAAATCACATGCTTGAATGCTGAGTGCATCATACATTTGTCGCCAGAAGACCTATTGTCAAACTAACTTTTTTCCAAGATTTAAACTTAGCGCCTAAAACCAAGGTATGTCTGGCTATCCCAGATTGTGTGGATATGGAAACCAAGGACTGGAGGTCTAGTGATTGGTCCATGATCACACAAGATAGGACATAACATGAAGACCAGGGATCCTCACTAGAATGGAAAATACTACATATTTTTTTCCTATGTAATTTTTAAGTTGTCTTTTTTTCTCGTGTTAACTTTTATTTTTTGTTTAGCCAACAAGCTACAGTCTTCTTGGACATTCTAAAATGTGGTTCTAGTGATCTGTCTATGTGTCGATCTATCAGTGTGTCTATCGGACTATCTAGTTCCTTAAAAAGCGTCAGTTGAAGGGATGTAATAGTTACAATCCAAAAGCCATAAAACACCGAAATTCATCAATTATCGTGAGCTACACAACTAAAATTTGTGTTAGTAAATTGATGAGGATATCACACAAAGTGGGAACTATTATTGAGTCTAGAACCCTCCAGGCATGAATGCAGAGACTGGTCTTCAGCCATGTCCCTGTGCTGTGGGTGAAAGGCTGCTGTGCCCAAGGCCTACTTTGGTTGTAGCCAGCATGATATGCCTTACTCTGTTTTCCACAAAGTATTCCAAGAGCCCAATGTGCACTTCCCTCAGCAGTGCCCGGTGGACCCTGAAAGCAGTGCCTGCCTTCAATTAACGCCTTTCACTTTGGCCTACCACTCAGCACCCCTACTTCTAGGGCCTATTGGACTTAACCTTCAATCATTCCTAAAGTGCAATGACTAGACGGTCTAAAGGCCAGACCCCTGCACTGCACACTTGGCTCAACGCCTACAGGGCACCCCGCACCCCTCCCCTCGGGTGCCACTGGCCTTGGCCTTCACCTTTTGGCACAAGGCCTGTTCTTGAGGGGAATTTCTGCTGTCCTCACTCAGGTCTTCCAGGCAAGTTTGATGCTTGATTATATTATGTGTAATGTCATTGATAGTATCGGTGATGTCGCTTGGATGTCAACAGGGACGTCATATGTGAGGTTATTGCTAGTTATTTAGGAGGAAGATATGGTTGTGTGTAGCTCTACAAAATGTTAGTGTTTTCTAGGTTTTGGATCCCAGCAATAATGCCTCTTTAATGTAAGGGGAATTTTTATCTTTTGTTTATAACAATTGTTATTTTCAGACATTAGTAATGAATCAAAACTTTCCTCTAAAAACAAATTCTGGGAATTTGTTTTGGTT